>NC_136997.1:44168713-44235754 GCF_032717465.1 Coenobita brevimanus | reverse complement strand
TGGACATTTTACAGGAAAGTGTGAAAGGAGAATAGAGACTATCATAGTGTAACCTGAAAAGAAAATTTATTTTTTAATTAGTATTGGTTATAATATTTTCTTTATTCTATATCCACCCCTTATTTGTCATATGCTTATCTAGCCTATGCTTGAAACTCTCAATGGAAGAGGCAGCAACTACTTTACTAGGTAGCTTATTCCATTCGTCTACTACTCTATTACCAAACCAATTTCTACCGATTTCCTTTCTGAAACGGTATTTTTCTAGTTTGAAACCATTATTTCTAGTTCTATCCTGTATGCTCACTTTAAGTACCTTGCTAATATCTCCCTTATTTATACCATTCATCCACTTAAAAACCTCAATTAAGTCTCCCCTTACTCTACGCCTCTCTAGCGAATGCAGACTTAGTCTTTTCAGTCTGTCTTCATATGACAGGTTCCGGACGTCATGTATCATTTTAGTCATTCTTCTCTGTACATTTTCTAACGAATTAATATCCATTCTATAGTAAGGACACCAAAATTGTACTGCGTAGTCTAAATGTGGCCTTACTAATGCTAGATAAAGTTTTCAGATGATCTATTGCTCACGCTTCTCGAAATAAATCCTAGGACCCTATTTGCTTTATTTCTCGCATTAATGCACTGTTGCCTAGGTTTAAGGTCGTTACTAATCATAACTCCTAGATCTCTCTCGCATTCCGATTTGCTAATTTCTTTGTTATCTAAGCTGTATTTAGTATCTCCAATGGTCTTGCCTACGTTAAGTACTTTACATTTTTCAACGTTAAATTCCATTTGCCAAGTTTTAGACCATTTGGACAATGTATCGAGGTCTTTTTGTAAGTAATGGCAATCGTCAGTCGAGTTAATGATACGCCCTATTTTTGTATCGTCGGCAAATTTGCTGATTCTGCTATTGACTCCTAAGTCTAGATCATTTATATATATGATAAATAATAAGGGACCGAGTACTGAACCCTGTGGTACACCGCTAGTTACTAATCCCCAGTCCGACTTATTTCCATTTATTAATACTCTCTGCTTTCGTCCTTTCAGCCAGGATTCTATCCATTTTAAGATATCGCCGTCTATACCGTGTGCTCGAACCTTTCTAACTAACCTTTCGTGTGGGACTCTATCAAAAGCTTTACTAAAGTCCAGATAAATAACATCGTAAGCTTTATCGCTATCTACTGCCTCATAGACCTCCGAGTAGAATGACAACAAATTTGTGAGGCAGGATCGTCCTTGCCTGAATCCGTGCTGACTTTCGTTTATAAGATTAAATCTTTCTAAGTGTTCTCTAATCTTATTTGCCAAAATTGACTCTAACATTTTTCCTACTATTGACGTTAGACTTATCGGACGATAATTCGACGCAGCTGATTTATCACCCTTTTTAAAGATGGGCACTACGTTTGCGGTTTTCCACGCCTCTGGAACTTCTCCTGAACTTAAAGAGTCATTAAATAACGTTAAAAGTGGCTGACATAATTCTTCTTTGGTTTCTTTTATAATTTTTGCATATATATCGTCCGGACCTGGCGATTTTTGAGGTTTTAACTTGTTAATTTCTTTCAATACGTCCTCCTTACTAATGGTTATTTTACTAAGAATATTTTCCGAGAGAGAGGCGGAGTAAGTCTGCTAAGCTCGAGGATAATATGACAAAGACACAATTGTGCACATTTGTTCACATTTTGTCATTTGTACACCTTTGTCACATTTTCACTTTTTTTTTTTTTTTTTTTTTTTGTCACAGTCAAGTGACACTTTTGTCACATTCTGTTGCACTTTTCCTCATATTTTCACACATTACTCAATACTTGACTTTGATTACAAAACACAGTTTTTGCACCATATCCCAATTTTGGTTCACTCCTCCATTGACACTTGTGTCTGATTCATATCTGGATTATATTTTCGAAGTCTCCAAGTTTCCTCGAGCTTTATGAGTACTTAGCCTCCACTGAGTGTATTCTGGTTAGGTAAGAAATAACTTGTTTTATATTTGTATTCTGAGGCCTACATGAATTCCCGTTTTGGAAAACGAATCCTGGTTTCTTCTTTTGTGTGTGTATGTTATAGTGTACAATAACGTTACGTTAGTTTTCTTGTGAGCTTTACCTTACCCCTTTTTGGTGATAATTAAGAGCTAAGAGTTCACCGTAATATACACCACCGTAACATACCTAAGTGGTGGTATGTGAAGGTGTGTGCAGTCAATGGGTGGCGTGTGACTAGGCGATTGTGGCTTGGTCAGTAGCGCTTTCGTCTCGTGGTGCCTGTGATTCGAGGAGTGGGTTCGAACAGTTAAAGTGAATATCGGTAATATGAGCTTTCATATGCACACACACACACACACACACACACACACACACACACTGTTACGAGATGGGCGTAAGCAACACAAGATAACTAAATCTGACTGCGTAAAACTAAGAAAAACAAAGTGAAAGGGGCACTGAACAAATAGTTAATTGATGAAAAACAAAAAAACTAACTCCAGTCTCGCAACACAGGTCCGAAAGTAAATAAAATTAGTTGACTTTAGCAAGGGAAAAATAAACTCAATGAAAAACACATAACATAGTAGAAGCTAAGATTGTTTACAATATTTACAATGAGATAAAGGAAGAGAAAAGAATGAGAAAACAAGCAACCTGATAATACCCTGAGTAATTACACTAAAGTCTGGGAATAAACTTGCCACATGAAAGAAATAAAATCATTGAAAAAGAGATAACTACAGTGCACTTAGTTGCCACAAATACTAATAATAACAATAATACTTGCAATTAAATGCTGATATGAAGTGAAAATATGTTCAGAAATATATACAACACACAAAATACTGCTTCTCCTCTCCCATTGATCTGTAGTCCAAATACTCCCTCTCTCGACACCAGTCCCACAAAAACTCTCTCCACTCAAAATTCTCCACCTTATATATGCTCCGGCTGCGTGCACGCGTCAACATGCAGCTGGAGGCCAGAGGAGAAATATATAGAAAAGAGTTAAGCAAATTAATCTCTCCCCCATACTCCAAATGTTATAATTATCACTGGTGAATACAAATCAGTGTTGTAGTCAAGACCAGGCACCTCGAGACCAAGACCAAGACCAGACCCTCTGAGACCAAGACCAATACCAAGAATTTATGTGTCTGCTGAACGAACAAAAAGTAGCTGCAGCCTGCAGGTGCTGCACTGCTAGTCAGTTTTCACTGGCGTCAAGGCACCTCGAGTGAGTGCACTAGTACCCGAATCACTCAGTTGCAGATTACATTATGTAACGATGTGATTTTCAAAACCTTTTTTTAACCTGCCGCATGCCAGCTATTTTTAGCCCCATAGGTCGCCCTAGTGCCGCCCATTTTTCGACGTTTTTTTGGGGGGCTAAAATGATAGATTTTGATGTGGAAACAACGAATTTCACCATTAACCCCTCCGCGGCCGAAGGCCCGGAATTTTCCGTGCACACCAGGCCGACGCCGGGACCATTTATTTAAGTTTCGAATTTTTTTTTTTTTTCTTACCATATTGAAGAGAATGTCCAGATGCACCTACCAGTGCAAATCCCAGCTTCCTAGACGTATTTTATTGCTTGCAATGGAGCGCGAAAGTTGCAGAAATATCGGCAACCGATATCGCCGCCCAGGAGCGATGCTGCAATGCAACTGGACAGGTGTTGTTATTTTTTTTTACCTCCCAAAAGAATACGAATGGTGCTGAAATGTTGTGCATTTATGAGATATGATGATATCGAATAATTTCAGTACATAATCTGTTAGGAATGGCTGGAAAGAAAATGGTTATGAATACTTTTTCACCTTTTTGATATAAAATATGTTTATGGTAGTTTCAAGTAAATTTTTACATTATCGTTGTGTCCATGCTTGGAAAAGGGAGCGAAAGAATTGAACTTTCGTTCCTAAGTGAGAAAACTGTACGTCCTCCAAAGTTAGACTCTGCCACAGGAGAATAAAGTGGAGGGTCAGATCCGATTAGCAATGTGGAGGTTGAGTCGCAACTTCCTGCTCCCACACCACGAGCATGGCTAAAAATAGAATCGTAATGCAGTTTCAGATGTATAATTATTACGAATACAGATACAAAGCAAAAATAAATAAGTTTACAGAAGGGGGAAAACATATTTTTTCCGTAATAACATGTTCATCTTTCTCTATCATTTTACATTCATCTTTATCATTTTACCTTGTTATTTTCGCAATATATATTGCTGTCTCGTAAACAGGGTGGTTGTATGTGTTTTGCAAGGGAGGAAAAAGATTGTATTTTCTGTCTGGGTCGAGATGATTGGTGTAACTATGTGTTTTTAGGCATGGCCATGAGCGAAAAAATCGTACATCAACTCGTCATGACACCAGGTGGTGAACTGACAGATGATGTGTGAGAGGGTGAAGTCAAGGTCAGTCTCATGTCCCAGATTTTCGTTCACTTCCCGAAGGTTTTCACAGTTTTCTACAAGTTGCACTGCATCAAATGATCCAAACCATTACAACAAACCTGAGCAAATGGGTAAACATACCAAGACAAAAAAGTATTTTTCACTTATTATCATGCCTTTTTTGTATGTACTTCATAATCGTAAGCAGGTGGTTGTGTGTGTTTTGCAAGAGAGGACAAAGATGATATGTTCTGCCTGGGTCGAGATAATGGATGTAGTTGTGCTTGTTTAGACATGGCTAGGAGCGAAAAAATCGAAAATCCACTCATCACTGCAGCAGGCTTTGAACTGCTTGAAGTGTATGGGAGTGTAGTGTAGGTCAGTATTAAGACGTTCAGAACGTTCGCTCACCTCCCAAAAATTTTGCAGTTTTTTATAGGCTGCACTCAAATGATGCCTGCGGCCACTGATCACCTAAACGTCATTCAACTCCGGCGGCCATGGAGGGGTTAAAATGCTCACCGAGGCTCGGAAATGGGTTTTATTCGGTCCTGCATACTCGTATACAGGTATAGCCACTATCTCACGCTCACCACATAGGTGAGAGAAAAGCAATTTTCTATGTAAGGTATACTAATGTATTTATGCTGGGAAGTTAAAACAATGTTCAGTACACTTTTCTGATTACTTGAGGTGCTGAGTGGAATAACCCCTTGTCCATCACAGTGGCCATTTTGGAGTTAAGTACACCAACGTATTCCCCAAACCCTCTTCTACTAGTACAATAACAAATCATATGATAAAATGACTCCAACATGGGTGAAAATCCAATTTTATAGAGAGTACTGACTGACCTCGCTGCACACGAAGGTGTTTATACTCTATTAGGTGGACATTAGGTCCATTTTTGCCAGAATAATCCAGTCAGAAAATCGTTGTGGCTTAGCTTTGTCTTCCCCAGGTCTTGAACCTTGGAAACCAACATCAGGCTCAGTTATTCCACTGGTGTTAAGGCTGATTTTTCTTATGTATTCACGTTCAGACACGCATCTATTGTTAGCTCTATGTGGGGGAAGTCCCAGAATCTAGTAATAACCACTCAAGCGCCACAGGCCACCATGGACAGATTTTCTTAGCTATATTTTATTTTTTGTGCTGGTTTTGTGCTATATTAATGGATATTGTGAAAGTACATGCATACATCGTAAGGTTGGCTTGCAATAACACACACTGTCGGGAAAATACAGTTCATTATTGTCAGGCAAGAGGAGAAAGACGCTGTTAATATATTGTTCTTTCAAAATGCCATTAATTTACATACTGTAACATGGAAGCAGATGTTTTCAGCTACATTTGAAAAAAATCACCAGAATATATCGGTTGAAAAGATATGGCATTTTGAAAGTAAACAAACTTTAACAGCGTTTTCTACATTTTCTATATTTGGCGCACGAGAGGTTATTCCACTCAGTGCCTCACTTATTACTTCAACATCTTTTACAATTTGTGTGTCTTTCTCATTGTGAATGCATTGTCTTATACTTACTTCATGATACGTACAACCTGACTTTATTATGTAATAGTCCTGGCACTTACAAGAAGGTATTTACAACTTGACTTCACTATATTGTCCTAACACTTACAAGAAAATATTTACAACTTACACTTACATGAAAATATTTAAAAAATGCCTTCACTAGGTACAGCATTGGATGAGGTACACAGGCAGAGTGAGGCAGAGCGAGCGTGAAAGGGGAAGCGAGTGAGTGTATGGCTTTGACAGCCTGGGGGATGGTAGGGAACAGTTACCATACATGCCTGCTAATTTTTACCAGTGACTCTTGAAAAATGCGGTCACAGTGGATTTATTTATTTTAAACTGTTTTAAAACGGCACTGGCACTGGCCACAGAATTATGTCAGACCTTGCACTGGCGCACAGTGAGTTAGACAAATTTAAGTTGATTATCGTACATGAGTTGAAAGAGGTCAAGGAGTTTCTGGGAAGACAATCACTACGAAGAATGAAACAGAGAAGAGGGCAATGAGGATCATTTCTGAGGCCAAAACTTAAGAGTATGGAGTGACCAGGGCCCACACCAGGACTGTGACAATTTTACTTCTTTTTCTGGCCTGTGTCAAACGTTTTTCAGACATCCAAGGGTGCGGTCAAAGCTCTCTACGGCCCTGCACACTGATGTTATGGCTTTTGAAAGTTTTCAAGTTTTTAAACTTTTGAAAGCATAGTTTTGAAGGTATAATGTATGGTGTTGCATACTTTGTCAACGTCATCATATTCATGGATATCTGTATCTTCCTCATGCGAAAGCTGGTTTTTTAAAAACTAATTTTCGCACTTCTCTCCGGGCTTTACCCGTGCCCAAAGGTTCCATACACAACACATTCATCTGTCATTTCTCGTGAACAGATGAGCGGAACTACCTATTTTCCAGGATAATTACACATGAGACCGAAGGGGTTTCAGGATACAGAGGTGGGAAGCAAAAAACTATTCATAAATATAAAATATATGTTTTACTTCCATAAGTGCTCCAAATACTTCATACGGTCGTACTTACTGTTTGTTTACCCCCCATCCTGATCGATTTTCCACCACTGATTCCCCCCCCAGTCTCAACCAATTTTGGAAAAAAGTTTTTTTTGGCTGAAGCCTCTGTTTTTGGTGAGAAACATAGAGAATTCATAGAGAAATCGCTCACCTGAGGATTAATATACTGGATACAGGTAGAAGTACCCCGTACCTTACTGGGTTTTCTATCAGAATGGCTCCAAAGAAAACAAGTTCTATGGAGGGTAACTATGCCACACCATTCATAGACAGCATTTATTTATTTATTTGGTATGAATTTATAAATAGTACGAGAGTATATTGGTTTTAACACAATAAAATAGGCAATATAAGCATTGTTTAACTCACCAAACACATCAACATACCTGACCTTTTTTGGTGACATTACCTGATCATCAGTTCTGTTTCGTCCTCTAATGCTACGTAAACTTTGTCCTCCACATTGTCATCGACTGGGGAATCACTCTGGCCTTGAATTTCTTACCGCTGCACAACATGTCTTTACTGGCCAGGTCACTGGTAACAGGTGAATTGCCGAGACAATGGCGTGCGGGAGGGGGAGGTCATGCGGGGTAAGGCATTGTACCTGCCTGGCATCTTGTAGAGGAAGGTGTCCCGTGTATACCTACCAAAAATCACGAGCGAAATTTTAAAAATGTGCTAATGACAGACTTTGCAATTGCTGTGCATTTATATACCTCACGGGAGTCACAGTGACAAAATGTTAGGATGTATATATACATCAACGGGATGCGGTGGGTTAAGAGAACAGTTTTCACTAACTTTCTGTTTTTAAACGGGCCCTCATTCGAGTCTGCTCACTGCCCTTCTTGCTACTACAGATGATTTATCGGCCCCCAGGTGGCGCCCCACTTTAGTGGGGCTAGAAACGCCACTGGGCCACATGGCCATGGCCCCCCACTCATAGGTGATTAAGGTGTATGAAATACGAGGGTGGCTGTGAAACACAAGAAAATATTCTGATTTCTTCTAAAATAGTCATAGAAATCACTGCAGGCCTCTGTGATAGCCATTTGGAAGCTCTGAAGGGTCATAACTCTAAAGGATGGAAACCACTAATGTCTGACTTGGCCCCCATCGCTCCAAAATCCTGGCTACACCCCTGTAAGGGGGAAAATGTATTTATATATGTGAACAACTGAACATCTAGGTAAAATATTTCTGCTTTCATTGCTTCATTGGCATGAAGAAACATACCTAAGAAAATAGAAATTTTTGTGGTTGAGTTTTCCGAGTGAACTAACTAAGCCCATGAAGGGTGCAAGGATTGCATAGACCAATAACAAATATGAAGTACAAGGCGGTGAACAGATCTGCAAACATGCGTGCATGCAAACGGAGATTACCACTGCGAGAATGGCCATGTCATGCATGCTCTCTCGACTCGCATGCATTCTGTTGGCGCTTGCTGGCTCAGCTCATGCATCATCACCGTAGTGCCAGCCAGGCAGTATCTATTGACAGTACAACACTGTATGGAATTAATCAAGTCAGCCATGATTTTTCTCCGTGTATGATCATAAATTCCGAGCTTCCAACGCCGCAATGCACTTTTTCATGCTGGTCTCGACCTGGTCTTGAGCCAAAACTCCGAGACCACAAGCTTCGAGACCAAGATCAAGACCAAGACCACGTCGAGCAAGACCAAGATCAAGACCTAGACCACATCAAACTGGTCTTCAGACCAAGACCGGTCTCGAGACCTACACCACTGATACAAACCTTTATGTCACCAGTTTAAGCTCTACCCTAAGTCACTGATATTAAAAACAATTTTAGTCACATCCGCGTCGAGAAAGCAAATAGAATTAACAAAGACTTTATGTGTATGCAATAAACAGGCAACAACATGAGTCAGTGCATGTGCATAGATGTCGGCATACACACCATTGACACACATACGAGTACACACACGCCCAGCGACACGCACTCATTATACATAAATGCACAATATACACAAAAGTATATAGATTCTTTCACACGTAACATGCCCGCACATAAGAAAGAATTTTCGCGTAGGAAATTCGTTCTTAAGAACGTGACAAACAATCACCGATGATATTGTCAACACCCTTGATATGTATAACATCCAAATGAAATTGTTGAAGGAACAAACTCCGTGTCAATTGCTGATTCTTCATCTTCAAATTATTCAGAAATTTGAGTGGGTATCAGTATATACAATGACAGTGGGTCCAAATGCAGGGACTTACACAGAAAAATGCTGCAGGACGAGGATCAGGGCTAATAATTCCTTTTCCATAACAAAATAATTACGTTGAGAAACAGAAAACTTCTTAATGAAATAAAAAACAGGATGCTCTATGCCATGATCGTCGTCCTGCATTAACACAGCTCCTGCATCCACATTACTAGCATCTACATGTTTAAATGTCATATTAAAGTCTGGTGGAACCATAGTTGCATAATTACATAAGATCTCCTTGGCTGCATCAAAACTATTCTGACACACATCAGTCCAGACGTATCTTCTATTTTTCTTAAGCAGTTTAGTGAGAGGGGCCACTACTATTGCAAAGTTCTTCAAAAAACGATGGTAGTATCCAATACTGCCGAGGAGTCACCAAAGCTTGCGCATGTTTTGTGGTGCCTTAAAACTCTTTATTGCCTCCACCTTAGAGTCAGGGGGACATACACAACCATGATCAACCACATAACCAAAGTATTGAACTTGTGCGCAAACAAACTCGTACTTCTTTAAATTTACTACAAAGCGAGCCTCGGAAAGCCTGGACAGCAAAACACCTAGTTCTCTTAAGTGGCTTTCCCAATCATCGGTAAAGACTACTACAGCATCCAAGTATACCACAGAATGCTTCATAGCCTACCACCGACAACCATGTTCATTAATTGCTGGAATGTTGCCGGGGCATTTTTCATACCATATGGAATAACATTACACTGATATGTTTGTCTGTCTGTCACAAAATGCGAGACTTCCTTAGCCCGTTTGGTCAAAGGCACTTTCCAGAAGCCTTTCTTGAGATCTAACTTGGTGATATAACTAGATGAGCCTATGTGACCGATGCAGTCCTCAAGCTGGGGCAATGGGTATGTATCAGTCCTGGTTACTGCGTTCACCCGTCGGTAGTCTATGCAAAATCTTGCAGTGCCATGTGGTTTAGGCTGCCAAGTCACAGGGGAACTCCACGGACTAACATGGGGAGATAAGCCCGAGGTCCAACATATAATTAAGCTCCTGACGCAGCATGCCAACACACTGAGGACTGACTCGATAAGGAGGCAACTTCACAGGAACGGCATCACCCACATTCATATCATCCTGAATCCAGTCGGTCTTCCCAGGGGCACTGCTGAATACTTCCTTGTAAGTTGACAAGAGGGCATCCAACTGAGATGCTTGGTCTCGAGGCAGATGTGCTAACTTGGAGTTGAGAGTGGACTCCGCTTCATCATTCTTCACCCAGCTACAATCTGGAAACTCACAGTCCACCTTAAACAAACTGCTATCAACGCCCTCCTCAGCAGCAGCAGCAGTGGCGGAGACAAGGTGTATGGGAGCTGGAGAATCTGATGCACGATGGTTCGGCTTCAGCATGTTCACATGGCACAATTGGTGCTTCTTCCTTTTGTCGGGGGTAGTCGGTGTCTCCAATACGCCGCACTACAGGGTAAGGACCACTAAACTTAGCGGCCAGCAGCTGACCCTGCAGTGGCAGCAACACCAAAACCTCATCGCTGACCTTAAACTCCCTCAGCCTGGCCTTATGATCGTACTACATCCTCATGTTCTCCTGTGCCTGCTTGAGATTTTCCCAGGCCAGCTCCTGAGTCTCACTCATACAGGTCTTGAAGTCCTGCACATTATGGAGTAAGCTCTGGCTCTCGGCGAGGTTACTGCTCCAAGTCTCCTTAACCAAGCTCAGGGGACCCCAAACTCGATGGGCAAACACAAGCTCATTAGGAGAGAAACCCAAACACTCCTGAGGTATTTCCCTCATAGCAAACAGGAAGAACAGCACACCACGATCCCAGTCCTTAGAGTGCTCCAGACAGTACTAGTGGGCATATTCTTGAGACTCTAGTGGTAACACTCCAAGGCACCTTGCATCTGCGGATGGTAGGCACTGCTCTTGACGTGTGTGATGCCAAGTTGAGCTAATGACTGCTGGAAGACATTGGGAAGGAAATTAGACCCTCTATCTGACTGAACCTCCTGGGGCAAACGAAACTTTGTAAAGAAATCTAGCAAAACTTTAACCACTGTCTTAATTAGCCTTGGTAGAACGTTGGCATTGCCTCAGGGTACCTCGTGGAGGGGTCAATGATAGTGAGCAGATGTGAGTTACCATTAGAAGTTGGGAGCAAGAGGGGCCTTAGGAACAGACTGATTTGACCTACCCACTACTTGACACGTATGACAATGTTTGACAAACTTAGCCACATCCGCTGTCATGTGGGGCCAGTAGAATAATGCACGCAGTCTCTCCATGTCTTCCTTACACCCATGTGACCTGCAAATAGAGTAGAATGGGCCAGTTGAATTAACTCCTGCCTCCACTCATTAGGTATTATGATCTGATGGTAGTCCCACATCCCATCATCTACATTCACATATGGAGGTCTCCACCGTCTCCACAAATTCTCATCTTTCACATAAAAACATCCACCCATCTTCTCAAAATCAACCGCTGCACACAACTTCAACCTCTGAATCTCCTGGTCTCCAGACTGCATCTCCTTTAACTTCCCAATGTTCACCTCCAGTGGAACAGGTGGAATTTCTTCCAAAGAACCCATAAACGTATCTGCCAAAGATATCTCATTGTCCGATTGTTTCGTGTCCTCGGACATAGGACTAACTGTTCCCTCTGGTAAGATAATACAGGGTCCACTACAAGCAACCATCTCCTGTCGACCCCTCTCTGAACGTGATACGGACCTAGTCACTGCACAAACTGGGAATACCTCTGCATCATTGGGATCAACCTGCGAGGGAACTTTGGGCACTGGCACCTCTGACAAAACTGGAGTGGTAATCTCCTCACCTCTCACTAGTCTCAGTGTCAAGTATTAAATCAACACCACTCTCTGGTAAATATTCTACAACATCATATTGTGCCAGTCCATCAAACAACCGACATTAAACCTCACAAGAAACTAGTGGCACAGTCTTTGCACGTGTTACTCCCCTAATCAGAACAAACTCTCCTGCAACATCAAGAACTTCATATTTGGCCTTACCCACAAAGAAATTGAAGAACCAGTGTCACGAAGAATGTGTACCGGATGCTGCATGTTATTCACCTTCACTGAAACAGAATACCGGTAGAGGGCATATGAAGAAGCAGGGCCAACACTGCTCGTCACCTCCTGTACCACACCTCCTGAAACAGTGGGCTCCAACACAACTGTAGCCTCCTTCTTCCCACCTTGCAGAACAACAAACATCAGAGTTTCCCTGACTGACAACTAGGGAAGCAACTGAAGGGGTAACCACGGAGCTCCACGAGAAACAAAGCTCACTGGCTTCACAACACCTGACTTTCGCCAACATCTATCTACAGTGTGACCTGGCCTCTTGCAATATGAACATATAAATGGGTGGAGTGTAGGTTCTGGGGTAATGTGAGGTGTATCAGGTTTGGGTGTGGAGTAATTCGTGGAGTTGGGCTTCTGAGATGGTTGTTTGGGGAGCTGAGAGGAGTAACACTTCCGAGGAACACTCCTAGGAACTTCCTTACCCTTATTCAAATTCTTAAATAATAAATAATCATCTGCATAAACTGCAGCTTCAGCAGCATTCTTAACTTTCTTATCAGCAAGGTAAGTTCTTAAATCTGTATCAGTCTTATCAAGGAAGTTCTCAAGGATAACAAGTTCCTTAAGCTTAACATAAGATTCTGAGACATTCTCACATCACATCCATTAATTAAATACATCAGTCATCTGCCAACTGAAATCTACAAAAGTGTCATGAAGGCGTTTTTTACAATTCCTAAACTTATGTCTCCAAGCTTCAGGTCCCATCTCGTACGCATGCAGTATGGCTTTCTTTAAATCCTGGTAATCCTGTGATTCTTGGTGCCTAAGATTGTCATAGACCTTCAACGCTTTACCTTTAATTATTGTCAGAACTAGAGTTAACCAGCTGTCTCTGGGCCACTTGTTGCCTGTAGCAGTCTTCTCAAATCAGTCAAAGAACTCCAGGACTAAGCACTCATCGAATAGAGGAACTAATTTAGTGGGCTCAACTGCTCTAAATTCGGAAAAACAATGGGGAAAATTGGTTGGGGCACTTAGGCAATTCATACGCATTTCATAGTTAAGCTTCATCTGCTCCAGTTTTAGTTTCTCCTCCTGCAGTTTAAGATGTGACATCCTATACTCATGATTGCACTTAGCCTGCTCTGCATCAATAGATTCTTTCTGCTGGAATACATTGACCTCAGCTAAATTTTCAAGGGATGAATGAACTGATATAGAAACTGATTCAAGGTCTGGCAAGAATCCTGGGAGTTCGTATGGGTCTGTGCCAAACAGTCGGAGGCAGGTTAAGTTAATTAATGGGAAGACATTACCTGACTCACTCTGAATATCAAGAGCTTGAGCAACTAAGGTTAACTCCTGCCTCTGCATCCTCCTACCCTTATCCTTCGTTGGTCATGAGTTGATGAAGTCAACTGCGTGTTGCTGAGTCACGTTGTGTACGGGCGCCACAGTAACATCACTAGTTCTACCCTCCATGATGACACTCACAATGACTGTAATAAGCATAATATCAGGATATTATCCTGGCGAGTTCGCCAATTTATATGTTACGAGATAGGAGTATGCAACACAAAATAACAATCTGACTGCGTAAAAACTGAGAAAAACAAAGTGAAAAGGGAACTGAACAAATAATTAATGAAAAACAATAAAGAACGCTAACTCCAATCTGGCAACACAGGTTCGAAAGTAAATAAAATTAGCTGACGTTAGCAAGGGCAAAATAAACACAACGAAAAAATACCTAATATAATACAAGCTAATAATATTTACAATATTTACAATGAGATCATGAAACACAAAAGAATGAGAAAAGTAAGTAACCTGATAATACCATGAATAATTACACAAGTCTGGGAAGAAACTTGTCAAATAAAAGAAATAAATGCATACAGAAAAGATAACTAAACTGCACTCAATTACCAGAAATAATAATAATAGGTAATAATAATACTTGCGACTGGATGCTAATACGAAGTGAAAATATGTTCTAAAATATATACAGCACACAAAATACTGTTCCTCCTCCCTCTGACCTCCAGTCCAAACACTGCCTTTCTCGATGCCAATGCCACAAAAACTCTCTCTCCATTCAAAATTCTCCGCCTTATATGCCCTCCGGCTGCGTGCACGCCTTAATACGCAACTGGAGGTCAGACGAGCAATATGCAGAAAAGAGCTAGGCAAATTAATCTCTCCCTCATACTCCAAACGTTATAAATATCACTGGTGAATACAAATCTTTATGTCTCCAGTTTATGCTCCACCAAAAGTCACTGATATTCAAAACAATTTTAGTCATACCCGCGTCGATTCATCAAGCCTCGGAGTCCCCAGGGGGGGTGACCATAAATGCCCCCGCCTTCTGCCCCTCTCCCGGTGACGACTCGAGGTGCCTGGAACCACTGTCTGACTCTCTTCTTCTTCATTTCTGCAACATTCGCGGCCTTTCATCTAACTTTCGCTCTGTTGAGCACCACCTCTCCTCCTCTAAACCTCACCTTCTTTTTCTAACGGAGACTCAGCTGTCTGAGACAACTGACAGCAAACCCTTTTCTGTATCCTCCTACTTTCTCTATACTCATTTCAAAGCCAAAGGTGGCTGTTGTGTATACATACGCAACGACTTATCTTGCTCTCGTGTTCCTGAACTTGATTCTTCTGAATTCTCCACACTCTGGCTTCGGCTTTCCTGTCATTCTCTGACTAAATATATCTGTGCTGTTTACTTATCCCCTAATTCTACTGACTATCAAAAATTCTTCGACTATCTTACTTCTACGATGGAACACATTCTGTCCATTTCTCCTTTCTCTGAAATCTCCATTCTTGGAGATTTCAATGTTCACCACCACCTTTGGCTCTCCTCTCCTTTCACGGATCTACCTGGTGAACAAGCCTACATCTTTTCTATCCTTAATGACCTAGAGCAGCTTGTACAGCACCCTACCCGTATCCCTGACCACCTTGGAGAGAGCTCCAACATAAGTGACCACTTCCTCACAACTAATCCTTCTGCTTACTCTGTTAATCTTTTCTCTCCGTTGGGCTCCTCCGATCACAACCTTATTACCTTAACCTGTCCTATCACTCCGGTACGGCCTGTGGACCCTCCAGGGAAACGTCGTCTGTGGCATATTGGAGCCGCGGACTGGGAGGCCCTCAGGCAGTACTTCTTTGATTTTCCCTGGAATTATTATTGCTTCCATGGCCGGGAGCCATCTGAGTGTGCCTTGCGCATTACGGAGGTTATTCTCTCGGGCATGGAAGCATACATTCCTTTCTCATATCCTTTGACTAACGCAAGAAAGCCTTGGTTTAATCACGCTTGTTCTAATGCTGTCCGCAACAAGGAGAAGGCCTACAAAAGGTACCGGAGCCAACCCACCCCTGAATCACATCATCTTTACGTTTCTGCCCGGAATCGTGCTAAGTCTGTTCTTCGCTCTACTAAAAATAATTTCATCCATACTAAATGCTCTCAACTCTCCAACTCGAATTCTTCCTGCTCCTTCTGGCACCTTGCCAAAAATCTTTCTAACAACTTTACCTCATCATCCTTCCCTCCTCTTTTCTACTCTGATGGTTCTGTAGCTATTTCTTCTACTGATAAAGCAGATCTCTTCGCACAGACTTTCTCCTCCAATTCCACCTTAGACAATTCCGGTGCTGTTCCTCCATCACTTCCCCCCTCTGACTTCCTTATGGCTGACGTTAAAATTTCTTCAGTTGATGTATTTTCTGCCATCACTGGCCTCAGTACTAACAAGGCATATGGGCCTGATGGGGTCCCTCCTGTTGTTCTCAAGAACTGTGCTTCTGTGCTTACACCCTGCCTAGGCAAACTCTTTCGCCTTTGTCTGTCAACTTGTACCTTTCCTTCTTGCTGGAAGTTTGCTCTCATTCAGCCAGTCCCGAAGAAGGGTGACCACTCCCAACCCTCCAAGTATCGTCCAATTGCTTTAACGTCCTGTATTTCAAAAGTTTTCGAGTCAATTCTTAATAGAAAAATGTTAAGGCATCTTTCCTATCACAACCTTCTTTCCGATTGTCAGTATGGGTTCCGTCAGGGACGCTCCACTGGCGATCTTCTCACCTACCTTTCAGACTCATGGTCATCCTCCTTTCGGGTCTTTGGCGAAAGCTTTGCCATTGCACTTGACATCTCAAAGGCTTTCGATCGAGTCTGGCATAAATCTTTATTTTCCAAACTGCCCTCCTACGGTTTCTATCCTTCTATCTGTGCCTTCATCGCTAGCTTCCTTTCTGGTCGTTCTATAGCCGCTGTTGTAGACGGCCATCCTTCTTCTCCTAGATCTATCAACAGTGGTGTTCCTCAGGGCTCTGTCCTATCACCAACTCTCTTCCTTTTATTCATCAATGATCTTCTAAGCTGTACATCTAACCCTATCCACTCATACGCTGATGAGTCCACCCTTCACCTTTCCATTCGGTTCCCGCAACGCCCATCTCAACAGTTACTTCAAGAAACAAGGGATGAGGCTATGGCACACCTAATGTCTGACTTGGCTCATATCTCTGACCGGGGTAAAAATAATATGGTTGTCTTTAATGCATCTAAGACTCAGTTCTTACACCTATCAACCCGACAAAATCTTCCACAGGTATACCCACTAATGTTTAATAATATTCAGCTTAATCCTGCATCATCCTTGAACATGCTTGGGGTTTCATTTACTCGGGACTTATCTTGGAAAGATCATATTACATCTCTTGTAAAATCTGCTTCCAAGAGATTGGGTGTGCTAAGCCGACTCCGCTCTTTCTTTACCCCTGCACAATTGTTGACTCTATACAAGGGTTTTATCCGCCCCTGTGTGGAGTACAACTCTCATGTGTGGGGAGGCTCCCCACATACAGCTCTTCTCAATAGGGTGGAGTCAAAGGCTTTTTGTCTCATTAACTCTCCTCCTCTTACTGACTCCCTTCAACCTCTGTCTCTTCGCCGCACTGTTGCATCTTTATCTCTTTTCTATCGCTACTTTAATGGTCACTGCTCCTCTGAACTGTCTGCTTGCATTCCTCCACCTCTACGACGGGCGCGTAGCACCCGTCTGGCAGCAAACTCTCATCCCTTTTCTGTCCAACTCTCTAATGCAAGAGTTAACCGTTACTCCCAGTCTTTCATTTATGCAACAGGTCAGCTCTGGAATTGTCTCCCTCTGTCTGTATTTCCTGCTGCCTATGATCTCCAGTCTTTCAAACGCAGTGTGTCCAAGCATCTCAAAATGATCGGATCTTGAATTTGGCTTTCTATTGTATTTTGTTTTTCTCTTGGAGGGAACTGTTACTGCGGGCTCATGGCCTTTGGTTCCTTCTTCCTCGCATTAAAAAAAAAAACAATTAACTAAGACTTTATAAATGTGTACGCACTAAACAGCCAACAACATGAGCGAGTGCATGTGCATAGATGCTAGCGCACACACAGCATCGACGCAGACACACACACACACACACACACACACACACACACACACACACACACACACACACACATAGTGACAAGCACGCACTATATATACATGCACAATATACACAAAAAATATATATATACATTGTTACACACGTAATACTATTCCTGATACTCCCAAACTTTCTCATGTATTTTTTTTTTATTATTCATTTATTTTTAAGTCCACAGGGGCTTTTAGAGATGGAGGGTTTAAATTAAACTCTTTTTCTATGTTCTTCATTCAAAGAAAAGAATGGAAGTATAATATACACACACACACACACACACACACACACACACACACACACACACACACAACAGCCATCACAGTGAACGGGTTACATCTCCATTCACCCATTCTGTACGAGAGGTCTTTCCCAAACTGAAAAAAATCCCTTGGAAATAAAAATAAAAAGTCACAGAAAAAAATGAACTCTGCTCGATATTAATACATTTTATGTAACAACAAATAGACCGAAAGTTGAACCCCTAAGAATATCTGGCTATTAATATCAGTATAATCCTAAATCTTTAAGACTCTACCGACACTGCATTTGAGATATGCTTCTATAAGACGATTTCATTCAGCTCACAGAACCCCTCCCCCCCAGTCAAAAGGGTCAACTCTCCACAGAACCCCATAAACCGTATTTCAGAACTCAAGGCTCTGATGACCTATTTTTAGGAGAGAGAATTGTAAATGGAGCGGCGTAAGTAAAGTTCCCCAAAGTTACGTGAATTGCGGCTAAAATACTGTATGTCCGAGACTGCTATTATTATCCTAAGTAGTAGTAGTAATAGTAGTAGTAGTAGTAGTAGTAGCAGCAGCAGCAGCAGCAGCAGTTATTGACTTGTTGTCTTTGTAACTCCACGTTCATCTGAAATGCAAACCCAGTGGACTGCACGCTGACGCTGTCTTCCTCCTGCATTCCACTAGCCTCCTTTTAACGGCTAGGAGGGTACTGAAGTATGTTTGTATAACTGAACAGTGGACCCTCCCAATTATATAGGTGTCACCATATGAAGGCGTCCCTCTCCAGCACCATTATCCTATGCAGGAATGTTACTGCAAGGCCAAACCAAGAAAATTATGTTATCAGACGATTCAATATATTTTATCTTAATGTTTAGATCTAAAATATTAAAAGTAACAGCAGTTTAAAACAGGATCAGCGATAATAGCTAACGTAGTAAACATAAAAAAACACGTTTCAAAATATACAAAGGTGTTCGTCTAAACTCCTTCAGTTTATCATTTTTTTTTTTTATTCGTGATTTTTTTTAGACGTTTAGGGTCAGACTGGGAGAGAATTTTCGAAGTAGAGGGATTACATTTAGTTTTCATTGACCCCTTCACTGCTAAAGGTTATTCCTAATTAGAGAAAATTAATTAGGAAAAAGGTTTAAGTCTTGCAAATCTATCCCCTGATCAGTAAGGCCTGCAATGAACACTGCAACATATGCTTTGAATATCTCGTCCCAGTTCCACTTGACATGTCCACGGCTTGTCCTTCATGATATACCTCCCCCCAAGCAACCTGTCCTTTAACCCCCGCCCTTCCTCACCAGCTCTACGGGCGGTGCGTGAGGAGGGGCGGGGCTTAAAGCAACTTGTCTCTTTATCCCCGCCCTTCCTCACCAACTCTACGGGTGGTGGGTGAGGATGGGCGGGGCTTAAAAGACAAGTTGCCTGGCGGGAGTCTAACTGTTTATCTCTTTATCCTTGTGATGTATTTATTTCTTATTCTTGCTTGCTCCATTTTTTTTTTTTTATTCAGCTTAGGAAAGAAATTAATAAGTGAAGGACTTTTGTAATTCTGTAGCTAATCCCTCCAGTTCGTAAGTTCCCTCTTAAGATGAGTAAAATCTTCTTGAGATACTAGGACTGGGATTACAAAGATGTCCTGACGATTAGTTCCCTGTCGTAACTCTGACTCTGATTTGCAAGAAGAACAAGGGGGCTGTCGAATCATCCCCTGTCTCCTATTCTAAATTCATAAATAAATCTTCAACTGTTTTCTGCAGGACGACCAGGAAAAGGAGTGCAAAATCTTCCTTTGTCTAGTTCTTCCTGTAAAAACACACCAAAGTTACGAAGGGAAACGATCGTAAATATGGTCGAGTATCCCATCCTAGGAATAGAAATCATGTCCTCTGGCTGAAGGGATTAATAAGAGAAAGGGAGCGGGGCATATTACATACCATTCTCTTTAACTTCACCTAAAATTGCCATCTTTCCAACTTGAATGCTGAGGTGTAGCAAGAAATTAACATTAAAATATGTTTCTAGTCACGAATAAGTGCTTTGGCGAGGATATTCAGCAATATTATTGTATTTTTCTGCCACTCAGTTACATGAGATAAGCTGCAAGAGGAAGAAAATCTGAGCCAAGTTAGAGTAAAAAGAGTGTAGTTAAGAGCTACTGAAGGCTCTGTCAAACCCCTCCATTCCGGAAAATCCCACCCCTTTAGCTGAATGAAAACATCTGGAGACAGCTAGATTAAAGCAGAAAAACATCCTCAACCTAATCATTCCAACAACTTTGTTCTGAATTTTGTCTAGTTATTTTAATGCAACCTCATCACATCCATTCCACAAGGGTGAGCAGTATTCAAGCTGAGAGCGCACATGACTCATAAATTATAGCTAACTGCTCGTCAGTGAAGAAGTTACGGACTCCATACTATAATCCAAGTCTCTTTGAGGCGGTTTTAACAAGTGATCTGACATGAGAGGTCCAGCGGAGGGCATAGTTAAGTGAGACACCGAGAACTTCAATACTTTTGGAGATGGGAATATTAGTAGCATTAAAGGTAATATACGAATCTGGCAATCTCTGTCTGTTGGTTAATTGTATATATTTTTGCTTTTACTAGCATTAAATGAGACAAGGTTGTTTTGTCCCCATTCACTGATTGTAGATAAGTCTTGATTTATGGAGATGGCTGTATTGAATTGAGAGTTAGAGATATTAGACTTTGTAAATGGGTGTTTGACTGTGAATGAATTGTGAAGTGTTGAGTCATCTGCATATGAATGGATGGGATTGTGGGTGACAGATAAGAGATCATCAATTTGAACCTGGAACAGGGTTGGCGCCAGAACTGATCCCTGTGGCATGCCGGCATCAATTGAGTGGGAATTGGAATATACATCATCTACTTTTACTCCTATTTTTCTTTTCGCTGAGATATGAGGAGATCAAAGGAACAAAAGATAATAGGCCATAGCAAGGGAGTTTGGACAGCAGGGAACGGTGCCATACTCTGCCAAAAGCTTTAGAAATATCAAGGGCTACTGCATGAGTTTCTCCATTTAGGTCGATTGATGGATGGATGGTATGATTCAGGAGATTGAGTATGTCAATGGTGAATCTTTCGTGGCAAAAACCATATTGTTTACCACTAATTAAGTTGTTGGATTCAAAGTCTTTATCTATATGCTTATTAATTAAAATTTCAATTACTTTACCAAGAGAAGATGTGACAGATATTGGTGTGTAATCAGAGGAGTCAGAGGAACTTCCTTTCATTAGCATTGGGTGAATATTGGCTTCTTTCCATGAATTAGGGAATGAAGAAGTACGTACGCATAGTCTGAATAATTTAGGTAGAACGGAGGCAAGTTCTGGGGAACACATTTTCAAAACAATTGGCGGAATTCCATCTTGGCCTGGAGCTTTCTTGGCTGGTAAATTGTCTAGGATAGATTTTACACATCTTGTCTGTATTTAAAGTGGAACAATTTTAGGAGAGTCAGATTCTAGTACTGGGACGTTCTGGCTGACTTCCTCTATGGTATAATTTCTGGCTAATGTACTTGCAATGTTGTTTGCTTTCCCACGCGGATCATTTGTAATGTTGCCATCTCAATATTTTAGTGGGGGAATGATGATGACTTGTTAAAGTAATTATTGAAAGAATTGAGAGTTGACCAGAATATTCTATTGTCATTAGGGTTGTTAAGTAGTTTTGATGCTTGTTTTTGGAGAACGTTTGATTTAGCGAGAGCTATTACAGCATTTGCATGGTTTCTAGCAATTTTAAATTGACAGAGTGATTCAGATGCTTTTGATTCTAAGTAAGAGTTATATGCTAATGACTTATGGGCTGTTGCTCTGGCACAGTTCCTATCCAACCACTTTGGAGAATTTGATCTTTTGGTGAACTGTTGACTTGGCATGAATAAATCCATACCATCTGGTATATATCTATCTATCTATTGCCAGACTCCATAATCCCGTAAAGGGTGGCCATTTGACTTTGAGTTATTTGTTTGACGGGAAGGAGCACTAACCCTCCAGCAACCCACATGTTGACACGTAGGGAGCACGTATGGGGTTATATGGTTACCACCCGGCGTTCTAAGGGTTTCTCAGCTTACAGGAAACCATTTGGCTTGTCACTCTGCGGGACTAGGTAGAACTGGCATCACTTGAAAAGAAAGACTGCCATGGAATGTCAGCAAGATAATTTCTAAATCCATCCCAGTTTGCCCTATCAAAGTGCCATTGGGTCACCTGGACAGGTTAAGAACGGGGAGGTTTGGTGGGGGGGGGGAGCTAACTAAGGAGGCTTTGATGAGATTGTGGTCAGAGGACCTAAGTGGTGACAGTACTTCTATCCTGTATTGATCTGGATTATTTGTCAGGAATAGATCCGAGATGGGCATTATTGCCAAGATTATGTTATTCTGGTTGGTTGCTTTACCAGCTGCTTGAGGTTGAACGATCTGCAAACAGCTCGCATTCTAGACCAGCAGCGTCAGTCCTGGCAGAGTGCAATAACCATTCAACATTATGTATGTTAAAGTCACCAAAAATGGTAATTTCGGTGTTAAGGGCAAGATTAAAGTTAAGCAACTGTGTGGATATGAAATCAAATACAATGGGTTCTGAAGAAGCATTGGGAGAGCGATAGACTACATAGATATATTTCGTAATATTTAGATTATTTAGTTTATACAGTAAGTAATCAAAATTAGTTGAAGTGATGTTTAAAAGTGTCAACTGTTTATTGAGATTTGATATAACAACAGGTCCCGCCTTTGTTACGGAAGTTTGTGAGGGGATGGTAACCAAGAAAACAAAATGGGGATACTTCGGTAGAGGGAGAGATTTGTGGTTCTGTGAGGAATAGGGCCAGAGGGGATATGAACTGTAGGAAAAAATGAACTGAGTTTAGATTGGTGCTGAGACCATGGATATTGGTGAAGAATGAGGCCGCACCTACACTTCCCCGCTAACGAGCATGACTGGAAACTGCAACAGTCGCTGCCAACGCAGTCGCTTGATGGCGACCGGGAGGACCTTGTGCCACCAGCCGTACCCTGCCTGTGATGGCAATCTGAGATACCACCTCATTTGCTAGTAATAATACAGCGGCCATTGCTAAAGGGAGTGGGAACAGAAGGTATGATGTCTTATGTGCATGAAATGTGGTGTAGACAGTTGCAGGTAGAGGTATTAACCCCTCGTGGGCAAATGGGGTCTCTGCAGACCCCTGCATGTTTTTAAAATGTTGCAATTATGCCATTTTTTACTTTCAAAGCCTGGCCTCCCATGACTTTTATTGTAGATGGTTATTTTATATCCTCATAAAATTTGAGCAAAAAATCTCGCACGATTAAGGAGCGACATTGCAATCAATGCCAGCCCAACTTGTGTTTCGTGTGACTAATTTTTTTATATATTTTTTCAGGTATTTCAGATTATAAACATTAAGACAATGTCCATACCAGTAGCAAAGTTTTATGTCTCAATGGCGGTAGCAGAAGCTGACCAAGAAGAAAATTATTCAGATGGTGGTTTATCTGTATCCGACGCTGATGATTATGAAGTACTTGAATGATCGGACAAAGAAATTAGTTTGAGTAGTATTGAGTCTCCTGTGAGTGCTGATAATAACTCTGAAAATGCAAGTGGTGGTAGTAATACAGACGATGCTCATCAAGAGGATAAAACAAGAAATTGTTGTACCAAATTTGAACATTCTAGGGATAGTTTTATTTTATGATCATGCTAATTTACTTTACACAGGAACTTGTTATTATTTTCAGAACCTGTTCCAAAAATACTGACAATCAGACATTCAGATAAGTGTAGAATCAGTACTTCCACACTCAAACTTTAATAAAACTGTGATACAAAATGAAAAAAAAATTGTTAAAATAATAATTTAAAACAAAAAGGGACACTTGGTGGGTTGGTTGCACTTGCCGTGTCCTGGCCAACATATGTACAAAGTTTAGTAGATATAACTTTATGAATATGGCAGAAATACACCATTAATGTTTGGGGTCCGCCGGGACCACACCAGCCTTTGGTATAACTTGGTAACCCCTTGATCACGATGGGTTAAGAGAGTATGCTAGCCTACTCTCTGTGTAAATGAAAACACTGAAAATGTGCAGCAAAGGGAGATGATCAGGATCAAGTCCTGAGGGCTGGTGAAACGGGACCTCCAGCTCTCCCTATCACCAGCTTACCATCCACCTCGGGAGTACTGCTATGTTCGACTGGTGCTGCAGTCTTCTCTCTCTCTCTCTCTCTCTCTCTCTCTATCTATCTATTTATCTATTTATTTATCTATCTATCTATCTATCTATATCTATATCTATCTATATATATATATATATATATATATATATATATATATATATATATATATATATATATATATATATATATATATATATATATATATCAAGCCCGTAGCCACGGAGACTAATAGGGACCCCCCCCCATGCCTAAAGATTCGCTTTCTTCTATCTATCTATCTATAGTCCGACGCCCTAATCCCGCAAAGGGTGGCCGCAGACAAAACGCCTCCAAGTTGCTCTGTCACCCACCATTTGACTACCCTCCCCCCAACTCACCCCCGCTCCCTCATATACCTCTCAACTCCATCCTTCCACCTCATCCTCGGTCTACCTCTCCCTCTCCCTCCCTCCACCTCACCCACATACACCCTCTTAGTCAGTCTTTCATTCTCCATTCTCTTCACATGTCCAAACCACCTCAGTGTATTTCTCCTAATCTTCTCAACCACATCCACATCCACCCCACAGCGTTCCTTCACTTCTTCATTCGTCAACCTGTCCCTCCACGTCACTCCACATGCTCCTCTCAAGTAACTCATTTCCACTGCTCTCACTCAACTTGTTCCCCTCTTGCAAGGTCCATGCCTCGCTTCCATACGTCAGGGTAGGGATCACAATACTATCATTCAGTGACTTCTTAACTTCCATACTCACCTCCCTATTTCTTATCACTGCTTTCAGTGTACCAACAACCTTCCTTCCCTGCTGTACCCTTTCACGCACTTCATCCCCCAAAGTTCCATCCTTACTCATCACACTACCCAAGTACTTGAATACACTCACATTCTCCATATCCTCACCATCCAACCTCACTGCACACTCTGTGACTTCATTCCTCTCAAACACCATAACTTTACTTTTGTTTACATTAACTTTCAGATTCCTCCTCCTACACACTGTCCCAAATTCATTCACCAAACCTTGCAACTCCCATTCGTCTTCACTCAACAGTACTGTATCATCAGCAAACAGCAACACCGGAATCTTCCAAATCTCACGCTCATTCATTAGAGCCACCCCCACATCCACTGCCCTACCCTGCACCTCTTTTACAACCCCATCCATGTATATATTAAACAGCCATGGAGACATCACAAAACCCTGTTTCAGTCCCACATTGAGATCAAAGAACTCACTCAGCTCACCATCCACTCGCACCGTAGCCCTAGCTCCCTCGTACATAATCTTCACAGCACTCAACAATTTCCCCTTCATTCCATATATCCTTAATACCTTCCACATACCTTGCCTATCTATTCTGTCATAAGCTTTCTCCAAGTCCATGAAGGCAGCATACACTTTCCTTCCCTTCTTTAGATACTTCTCCACTAAACATCTTAGAGCAAATATCTGATCTACACACCCTTTTCCCTTTCTAAATCCCCCTTGTTCTTCTCCAACTAGCTCCTCTGTCATATGCCTAACCCTATCAATGAGTATTCTACCATATATTTTACCAGTCACACTAAGTAGGCAAATACCCCTATGGTTACCACATACTTCTCTCTCTCCTTTTCCTTTGTATAAAGGAACAATTATACCTGATTTCCAGTCCTCTGGAACCCTTCCCTCATCCCAAGCCAATCTACACAACTTCCATATCCACTCCACAACAATCTCACCCCCATACCTAAGCATTTCACCACACACTCCATCAATTCCTGGGGCCTTTCCCAACTTAATATTCTTCATCGCTTCCACTACTTCCGCCCTACTGATTTCTTCCTCCCTCCTTTCATCTCTTCTTCTCCCAGCCATTCCCCAACCACTTATACTCGCACTGCTCTCACTCTCCACATTCAACAAATCCTCAAAGTGCTCCTTCCATCTCCTCAGTTTCTCTCTCTTCTCCACCAACAATCTATTATACCTATCTTTCACTCCCCTACTATTTCCCCTTTCACACTGCCTTACTTTCTTTACCTCCTTCCAAAACAATTTCTTACTCTCCCTCTATTTCACACTCAGATTCCTCCCAAACTCCTCATCCACTTTCTTTTTACTCTCCTTCACCAGTCTCTTAACCTCCCTTCTCCTGCTCACATATACCTCTCTCTTCTCTCTCTCATCTTCTCCCCTACCTCTACTCGCTAACCATTCACTATATGCCTTCTTCTTTTGTTCCACAGCTCGTTTCACCTCATCATTCCACCATGCTGTCCCTTGCACACCCTTGCATCTCCCCCTCACTCCACAAACCGCCTCACACGCTGCGCCTATCTCTTCCGTGAATATCTTACATACGTCTTCCACCCTTCCATCTGCTCTAGCTCATACCTTCCCAGTCTTTCTTCCACTATGCTCTTATACTCTGTCATTTTCTCACTATCTTGCAATTTCTCCACTCTTCTCACAGGAGTTCCTTCCTCCTGTCTTCCCCTTCGTCTCCTCATCCACTTTCTTTGCAGCTCTACCTTGGCCATCACTAAGTGATGGTCCGAGACTCCATTTCCCCACCCTCTCCACACTCTTGCATCCAACACTTGTCTTCTCATTCGCTCATCCACACACACGTAGTCTATCATTGCCTTTCGTTCAACAAGTTCACCATCCACCCTCCTCATTACTCTCCATGTATACCGGTGGATCATCTTATGCCGAAAGTAGGTGTTGGCAATTGCCAACCCCTTACAAGCACAAATGTCCACCAAAGCACTTCCATTCCCATCTACGTCAGCTGGCACACCCCACTGACCAACCACTCCATCCACTCGTACATTCCCAACTTTGCCATTCATGTCTCCAATCAACAGCACTCTCTCGCTCCTCTCAAACTTGTCCATACACGCTTCTACACTCGCCCAAAACTCATCTTTCACTCTTGCCACTCGATCCTCTGTCGGGGCATACACACATACAATCGCCCACGCTTGTATATCTACTTTCATCCTCACCCATACAATCCTTGCACCCACTGTTCCATACTCTCTTATATTCTCCTTCCACTTCTTGCTTATCATCAGACATACTCCCTCTTTTGCCCTCTCATTTTCATTGACTCCCATACATATACCTAAACCATATTCCCATTCTCTCACCCTTTCACCTTTCCATTTAGTTTCAGTCAATCCACATATATCCACTTTTGCATCCTCAAGCACCTGAACAATTTCTCTCTCGTTCACTTCATCATTCACTCCTCTCACATTCCACGTTCCCACCCTAAGAATGTCCTTCGTCCGTTCCTTAGTCGTCAACGTATGGTCCGTCCGGGTCCGAGGCGCTTTGTTCGCTTTTTTAGTCAGTTCTTTTTACGGGGTGGGGCACTAACCCACCACCAACCCTTTCAGTCGCCTCGTACGACAAGCATGGATACTGGGGGAGTATTCTTGAAGCCCCCCCTACCCCCAGAGTCCCAGACCCTTCCATAACAAGCATGCAGTAGTCCTTTGACTACTGTTGTATGCAAGTCCAGATTGAGTAGAAAACGACCCCCCCCCCCCGTCTTCGAAATGTCTAATGATTATATACGGGCCATAGAGAGAGAGAGAGAGAGAGAGAGAGAGAGAGAGAGAATCATCATCATCATGCAGACCTTGCCCACCCAAGAGCAGGGTGAGGAGTAGAAATGTCCAAACAGCCCAAATTTGCCCAGTCTAATGGGCCACGTTTCCATTCACTCATCACTCAAGCCCCCGGAATCCTGGCTGTATCGGATACGTAAAAAACATTCACCACGTTCTGTAGCTTCACGTAAACGTATCCGATAGATAGATAGATACTGGGAAGGAGAGAGGAAGGAGCATTCAGTATTCTGCGTGACATTCTCATATATACAGTAGCATAATTATCTGAGTTACGACTTGGCCTAATATTGCTGATTCATACCCAGTATCTGGTTCATTGATCAACAGACAGGAAAATTTGTTGTAATTACAGTGATTTTACAGACACCCTGACTGAAGCATCAAGTAAACACTAAGATTGATAAGGGTCATTCACCTTTATCTGGTATAACTTAAATTAAAGAAATAAATCCAATAATGAAATTACTTACAAGTTATCAGAATCAATAAAAGGCCTATCTCTGGGGACATAATTAATCGCTGTAGGTACAGTACTTGTGATGTCGAGTATATTTAGGATACAGTTGTTTATACTAAAATAATACCGTTTTCTACAATACCGTAAAGAAAGAAAATTTCTTAATAGTAACTAAATTACAGATTTGCAAGTTCAGTAACAGAAGTTATAATTAAGTTACAAGACTGTACCATAGGACTGCCATGTTAAAGTGTATGGGATACGGTAGTATAGTGTGCGTTAGTGTGAAGTATTGTGGGACAGAACGAAATAGTGTGGCATAAAGCATTTAGTCTAACCTGACCAAAATCCCTAACTCTTTCAAGATCAGATGATATCCAAGTGAAGTCATTCTCGAGGAGTGATGTGACCAGTAACCAAGGAGACTCATTCCTTCCTTACAACCAAGAGTCATTATGCAACCACGAAAGTTCAGAAGTTAAAGGAATGTCCCATTTCATTCAGATGTACTCAAAAAAGCCTCTCTCAGAGGGAATATATTCCACTTCGTTACAGTTTAAGGGACAGTTTAAGGATTTGAATGTCATAAAAAGCAGACTTTCCTGATCTACCAGATGACCCGCCGACATGTAAAAATACCCCCGCTAATACCAATACACCAGTCCTGCATGAGACAGCCCTAGCATGTATTCAGTATGGACGGTGGGTGTTAGCGCCGAAGTGGTGACATGTGGAGGTGTAGGAGGACTACTGGGCCTTGGGATAGGCTACTGCCCCCAAGATATAGGCCCTGAAGCCTTTGCCCAGAGTCGGACACATAAAAAAAAAAAAAAAAAAAATCTTGCTACTATCAGACGATTTTGATCAGCTTAGGAGACTCTTCTCGAACTGAAGGGGTTAAAAATAGCCTTGATGAACCCCTTCTGTAAAAAAGGCCTTTGTTTAGTGAAATTAAGTCGTCTGGCGGTAGTAAGAATAAACAGAGCAGGATGTCAGCCGGATTTACGGGACTGTATAAGTAGGTAGGAGAGAGAGAGAGAGAGAGAGAGAGAGAGAGAGAGAGAGAGAGAGAATTACATATGGATAAATACATAGATTAATGGAAATAATAACATGGAAGAAGGACAGATAGATACAGACAGACTGATAGAGGGATGTAGAGACAGATAGATAAAGAGATGGATAGATAGAGAGAGACCGGCAGACAGACAGACTGATGGATTGATAGATAGATAGATAGACAGATGCAGGCAGAGACATGGTATTGTTACGCATCCCTATCAGTAAGGATTTTAGTGTTTTTCAGTAGCCCTGTTACCTGTATTTACTCAATTACCTGATTTCTTGGTGTCTTGGTCTGGTGAGGGACGCCTTCATGTGGTGGCACTGATATAACCCGGTAAAGGAGCTGCCCGGGTGTAGATTTCCTCCCTGTACACAATTTTTTCACTACATGCTAAGTTTGAGTTTTCCCATCCGTCGAACTTTCTTAGATTTTTTTTCCTTTTCCTCTGACCTAACTTAACCTATACTGACCTAGTCCAACCTAACAGATTAAGAACAGACTAACAAACTACCCTAACCTGAGACTAAGATAATAAAGCTAATCCAATCTAATCTTTTCCTGATAAAAAAAAAAGTGCAACAATCGTAAGTCAGCCGTACTGCTACTACTACTGGTAATGCTACTACTACTACTACTAGTAGTACTACCACTACCTCTATATCTACTACTGCTTCTGCCACTACCTCAACTACAACTACTACTACTACTACCACCATTACAATTACTACTACATCTACTACTGCTACTACTACTACTACCACTACTACAACACCTACTCGCGTTTTCTTCTGATCTACGACAGTTTTCATTATTTTTTCTGCCTCTCTTATGACATAGCTTAAGCAGCAGGTCTACAGGAACTTCCTATAAACCTATCTATCTATCTATCTATATATATATATATATATATATATATATATATATATTGTTACATAGCCTATGATTTCATCATCCTTTGCATAATTCTAACGTACAGTATGCTGCATGTTTGATCACGATTCGCCTCGTGGCTTCCATAGTGCGTGTTCTACCTCACTCCCCCCCCTCCTCCCTTATAGTTGAGTAAGTCGTTCTTTCTGTTGTTCAGAGCAGGAGTGTCAACTCTTTGTCCCCTATGGCTTCATTTGCGCGTCCTTCTTACAAGTTGTATCAAGCTCTGCCGGCCCCTATATAATGAGCTCAGTCTCTGCATTAATTGCCACTTAGATCTACTCCTCATTTTGTTCACATCTCTGTCCTCCCCTGTACAGTTGTTATTACTGAGTGCTCAGGAAGTCTCCAACCATCTAGCAGCTGTGTAATTTGAGTATAAGTGCTATTACATTTTTTCTTCTACTATATAGCATAAGGTGTTGATTCGTAGGCCTGGTGAGGTTATTTTTTTTAATAAAGTTTTTTATGTCAGTCATTGTTGATAATATTTTGTATCTGTAATAATATATCTTGCATTCACTGAGCATTATCCGGTTTTCTCATTTTATCAGGGCTGACTTAGATAAATTTACACTTGCTAATTTCGTGTTAATAGAGGCTATTGCAGTTAACCATATATTTAACCTGTTTTTGCCATTACATTATCCTTATGAGTCCTGAATGTTTAGTTGTTAGTTTGAGCATTAAACTTTAACATGTAATTTTACCTAACTCTTTTGTTTTGAACCTGGAACTTTGCGGGACAGTTTTCTCTGTTCCGTAACATTATATATATAAATATATATATATATATATATATATATATATATATATATATATATATATATATATATATATATATATATATATATATATATATATATATTGTTTTAGGACATCGTAAAACGAAAACAGTATACTCCACGCACACACCATGATATGAGATCTTAAATCTTGGTATGTACTTTTATTACATCTAATGGATATAAAGAAGTCAGAGGTGCCTTATTTTGGTGCAAGGAAGCACACACACACACACAAACACACACACACACACACACACACACACACACACACACACTCTATCTCTATGTATATACATAGGCTGCTTCCCCCAAGGAAAGAGAGGTAGCCGAGACAGGACAACACACTCCCAATTTACTCATCCACTCAACACACTCATTCGCATCTTAGTCCCAAAGGGAAGAAGGGACAGATCCCCACCACACCACGCCGCACGAGGGTCAACTGCGCAGTGCAATCAGTGACTTCCCCAGTAGGGCCTGACAGCAGAGATAGTTTACCCCTGCCACATCATAATAGACCCATCCACTTACCCGCACCTGACCTAATCAGCTGATCAGACAAAATGTGGAATAATAACCTCTCAGGGCTGCGTCATCATTTATTCATTCACAATTTCTGTCCTTTCATTTCTATCGCGCACAGCCACTCTTCCTTGCTCAACAGACATACCTGTCTCATCCAATGCTCTCTTCACACTTTCCATCCATCCTATTCGTAGTCTTCCTCTCAGCCTTACACCTCTCACGTCAGATCTAGTTATCTTTTTCATCAGTCACTCAATATCCACTCTCTCCATATGCCCAAACCATTGCAACACCTTTTGCTGAACTCGATCAGCCATCTTCCGAACAACGCCTGTCATCCTTTGCACTTCATCATTTCTCACTCGATCCATACTCGTCACTCCACACATACTCCTCAGACACCTCATCTCCATTACATTCACACTTTTCCTCTCTGCTATACCCATATTCCATGTTTCAGGCCCATATAACTTAGTCAGTGCCACAGCACCCTCATACAGCCTTCTTTTTACATCTATTCTAAGCAAACGACATCTAAAAACTTTTTTCATTCCTCCCAGCACCTTTCCTACTTCATTCATTCTAAATTTCACTTCTGAACTATTCTTCCATCCACAGCAACATCTGACCCTAAATTCTTAAAACACTCTACCTCCTCAAGCAACTCACCATTCAAAACTATATTCATCCACCAACCATCTACCAACCTTGTACATTTCATCACATTACTCATATTCTCACATACTTTCAATTTCCTTCTTTCACACACCTTTCCAAACTCCTCTACCAACTGTCTCAATCTATCCTCTGAATCAGCTACAAGTGCAGAATCATCTGCAAACAGCAACTGCTTCAGATTCCACTCTCTGCCATCAACATTCACCAGACTCAGACCTCAACCTAACACTCTTCCATTCACCTCCTTTACAACATCATCCATATAAATATTAAACAACCAAGGCGACATCACACATCCCTGCCGCAGCCCCACTCTCATGGGAAACCAATCACTGACAGTATTTCTCACTCTTACACATGCTCTACTATTTACATAAAAACTTTTCACTCCTTTTAATAACCTGCCATCAAGTCCATACAATCTTAAAACAGTCCACAAAGCCTCCTTATCAATTCTCTCATACGCTTTCTTTAAATCCATTAACGCCCAAAACACATCCTTACCTGTCGCTAAATACTTTTCACACATCTGTCTCACGGCAAACACCTGATCCACGCATCCCCTCCCTCTCCTAAAGCCACAATGCTCATCACCAATCACTCCCTCTGTACCCTCTCTAACTCTCTTAATTAACACTCTACCATAATACACCTTACATAAAACACTCAACAGACTTATACCCCTAAAGCTAGTACATTCATACTTATCACCCTGATCTTTATACAACGTGACCACACATGCACTTGCTCAATCAATTGGCACCATACCTTGCACAAAGCACACATTCAACAATCTTATTAAACCAGTCAACAACAGTCGCTCCACCACCTTTCAGACATTCTACAGCACACCCATCCATACCTGCAGCTTTCACTGTTTTCATCTCCTGTACTGCCTCCCGCACTTCCTCCTTCGTGATCAAAGAATCAGTCAACTCTCCCAACACATTTATTCCTTGCACCCTTCCATCTGACAGAATCTCAGCCTCCCTTTCCTCCTCTACATTTAACAATCTTTCATAATACTCCACCCATCTCTTCCTTACTGCATCCATCTCAATTAACATCCTTCCATCCTCTGCTTTTACTCGTTCTTCCTTCCCAGACTCTCCCTTTCGCACCCTTTTCACCTCCTTCCAAATCATTTTCTTATTCTGTTGAAAATTCTCAGTCAACCGCCTGCCCCACCTCTCATCTGCTGCCACTTTAGCATCGCACACAGCCCTTGTCGTCCTATTCCTCTTTTCCTTATACCTCTCATATGACATCTCATCCTTCCTTTGCAGCCACACTTCATATGCACGTCTCTTCTCAGCCACAACCATACTTACTTCCTCACACAACCATTCATTTCCCTCTCTTACACTACCAATCACTCGTCTCACACCAGACACCTCTTCTGCATGCCCCACCACAGCACTCTTAAACATCTGCCATTCCTCCTCCACACTGCCATTCTCTTGATCTTTCAATTTCTCCTGACACGCTATCATTTTCTCTCTTTTATCCAACTCACTTTTAAAACCTCCTTGAGACATCTAACTCTACTAGCTCTCACCCATCTCTTACCTACTCTCAGCTTTCCCTCCACCAGGTAGTGGTCAGACATACCTCCCCCCTCCCCTCTCAAAACTTTCACATCCAACGATCTTCCTATTACATTTCTGGACACAACCACAACATCAGTGCTCCATCATCAACCCTTCCTCTCCCCTGTCTCACCCATGTATACTTAGATCTTTCTTCTCAAACAATGTATTTCCAATCACCATCTCTCGCTCAACGCAAGTCCCTATCATTCGTTCCCAATTTTCATTCCTTCCAGGCACACCATGCATACCAATTACACCTTCAACTGCTACATTTCCCACTCTAGCATTCAGATCTCTCATCATTACCACATTCACATTCGCTATAAAACTCTGCAGACACTCATCAACATCATTCCAGAAAGATTCCCTTTCTTCTTCATCTCTTTCACTACCAGGCCCATTTGCACTCACAAATACCCACAATTCATGATCAAATTTCACTGTCACCTACATCAGTCTCGATGACACCTCCATTCATTCAATCACACACTGCTGCAGTTCCGGGCTCACTAACAAGGTCACACCTTCTCTTGCCTTTCCTCTATCAACACCTGACAATCTTTTATTCACACTTCCAAACTTACACTTTCCTTTCCCTTTCATCTTTGTTTCACTCAAAACTAACACATCCAACTTTTTTCTCACAAATATTTTCCCAGTCTTCTCCCGTTTAGCCTTAATCGTACTACATCCACGCACATTCATAGACCCAATCTTCAGGGAACGGGAATAAGTCAGTCCCCCATCCCTTTCCATGGCCTGTCTGTTTTTAGGAAAAAAAAAAAAAAAAAGAGGAGGGGGTCCCTACTCCCCTCACCCCGCCCCTTTTAGTCGCCTTTTACGACACTCAGGGTAAACGGTGGCAGAATTCTTCATAACACAACCTGGCCATAGAGTAGCATTATCACTCCATAGTGCGGCCAAACTGTGTCCCCCCCTGCCGCAGGGAAGGGAGTGTTTCGCACTGTCCATTTACTGGAATACAAAGTATTCCGATAAGCATCTCATATATTGCAATTGTTACGGAACAGAGAGAGATAATGAACACTTCAAGTGAGAATACTAAAATCACTACTGTCCCACAAAGTTCCAGGTTCAAAACAAAAGACTTAGGTAAAATTACAAGCCAAAGTTTAGTGCTCAAACTAACAACTAAACATTCAGGACTCATAAGGATAATGTAATGGCAAAACAGGTTACATATATGGTTAACTGCAATAGCCTCTATTAACACGAATTTAGCAAGAGCAAATTTATCTAAGTCAGCCCTGATAAAATGAGAAAACCGGATAATGCTCAGTTAAAGCAAGATATAACATTATTACACATACAAAATATTACCAATACTTGCTGACAGTATGGAACCAATATAAATCATAAAAACTTTACCAGGTTTACGAACCAACGCCTTAAGCTATACAGTACAAGAAAAATGGTAATAACACTTATACTCAAATTATACAGCAGCTAGATGGCTGGAGACTTCCTGAGCACTCACAAAAATAATAATATACTGTACAGGGGAGGACAGAGATGTGAACAGAATGAGGAGTAGATCAAAGTGGCAACTAATGCAGAGACTGAGAATTATATAGGGGGCCGGCAGAGCTTGATTCAAGTTGTAAGAAGGACGCGCAAATGAAGGCATAGAGCACGAAGAGTTGACAATCCTGCTCTGAACAACAGAAAGAACGACTGACTCTAATATATGGGGAGAACGGGGGAGTGAGGTAGATCACGCAAGCCTGGTCACTATGGAAACCACGTGGCGAATCGTGAACAAACATGCAGCATACTGTACATTAGGATCATACAAAGGATGATGCAATCATGAACAAAACTGTATCATAAGTTAGAATTATACAAGGGATGATGAAATCATAGGCTATGTAACACCTCCCCACAAAGAAAAAGAAATTTACAAAGGAAATTTCTTATTACTCTAAAACAATCTGTCTAAAGTCTAGATAAACAATCTGCAATAACATTTTCTTTCCCCTTGACATCTTGTAAGTCTAATGAATACTCCTGAAGAAGTAGACTCCATCTTGTCAATCTCTGATTTTTATCTTTAAACTTACTAAGGAATTTCAGTGGGTTATGATCGGTATAAATGCCTATGGGGTCAAAACCAGAACACAAATAAAATGAAAAATGCTGTAAACCCAAAATCAAGGCCAAAAGCTCTTTCTCAATATTTGAGTAGTTCTTTTGAGGTGGAGTGAACTTCTTACTGTAATAAGATACAGGGTTTTCAATGCCCTGATCATCCTCTTGCAGCAAAACAGCCCCAGCTCCTGTATCACTTGCGTCAACAGCCATCTTAAAAGGCTTAGCAAACTTTGGAGTAGTGAGCACTGGCTGACTTAATAGGATAGCTTTAAGTTTGCTGAAAGAGGATTCACAGTTATCGGTCCAGACAAATTTAACTCCCTTTATCAGTAGGTCTGTAAGTGGTGATACAAGAATTGAAAAGTTAAGAACAAATCTCCTGTAATAACCTACCATTCCCAAAAATCTTTGTAGATCTTTCCTACTTCTAGGTCTGGGAAGATCACTTATAACCTGAACCTTAGCTCCTGGTGGTGCACCGTGTCCATCATCAATTACGTACCCAAGGTACTGAACTTTAGCTTGACCAAACTCACACTTTGATAAATTAGCTACACGATTAGCCTGAACCAAACGCTCAAGAAATTTACTGACATGGCATAGGTGATCTTTCCAGTTGTCACTGAAGATTAATACATCATCAATATAAACAACACACCCTGCCAAACCCTCTGTTACAACATTCATGAGCTTCTGAAAAGTGGCTGGTGCATTCTTCATACCATATAGCATTACAGAACATGCAAAAGTCTTTCCTAGTGATACAAAACATGAGATCTCCCTCGTAAGTTCAGTCATAGGTACTTGCCAGTATCCCTTTAACAAATCAAACTTACTTATGAAAATAGCCTTTCCGATCTTGTCTATGCAATCTTCCAAGCGAGGGAGAGGGTAAGTGTCTGTTTTGGTTATCTGATTAACACGTCTGTAGTTGATGCAAAGCCGCTGTGACCCACCTGGCTTAGGGACTAGAGTGACAGGAGAACTCCACTCGCTCTGACAGGGCTCAATCATCTCGTGGTCCAACAGGTAGCCAAGCTCCTTCTGGATGAGAGGAACTTTCACAAGGTTCACACGGTATGGAGGCAGTTTAATTGGCTTTGCGTCTCCAACATCGACATCATGCATCAACACAGTGGTTCTTCCTGGAGTGGCACAGAACACTTGCGGGTACTCCTGCAGTAATGCCGAAAACTCCTGCCTTTCCTCGGGAGCTAGATGAGAAAGCTTAGTCTGGAGATCATTCATGATATCAGGATTCATCCCCAAACTATCACTCAGGCTCATACTGCATGGGAGAACTTCACTTGCAGACTCGGGTGGAACAGCTACAGTGCAGACTGGGTTATTTTCGTCCCGCCTGTGATACAACTTTAGCATGTTGATGTGACAAAGTTGCTTGTTCTTTCTACGATCTGGTGTGGCGATGACATAGTTGACATCACTGAGTTTCTTCTCCACGAAATAAGGACCACTAAACTTGGCTTCAAGAGGTTGCCCATGCACTGGTAGCAGAATCAAAACCTGATCTCCTGGCTGATAGTGGCATAACCTGGACTTCTTATCATACCATGTCTTCATCTTCTCCTGAGCAGCTCCTAAATTCTCTCTTGCCAGCTGTAAAGCAGTGGACAGCTTTCTTTGAACTTCATCACATACTCCAACAGGTTGACGTCATCTTCCTCCAACAGCCAGCATTCCTTGAGTAGTTTAAGGGGTCCTCTTACTTCATGGCCAAACAGTAGTTCAAAGGGTGAGAAGCCCAGTGATTCATTTGGAGATTCTCTTGCGGCAATACAACGAATGGAAGACCTTCATCCCAATCTTTCTGATGTTCCGAACAGTATTTCCTGAGCATCGATTTGAGTGTTTTATGATATCTCTCCAACGCTCCTTGGGTCTGGGCATGGTAAGCTGAAGACGTGATCTGGGTGATGCCCAACTCTTTCAGAGACTTAGGAAGAGGGCCCACAATATCCACCAACACACGGGTGAATGGCGCTTCAAAAGGAGGAATGGGAACTAGAGGTGCAACCTTTTCGGTATGATTACACTTCCCCACAACTTGACAGATGTGACAAGACTTACAATACCAGGAAACATCTCTGAAGATACCTAGTCAATAGAAGTGTTTCAAAATGCGTGTCACAGTCTTCCTCATACCACGGTGTCCTGCCAAACTGGAATCATGAGCCACTCTAATGATATCCTGCCTACAAACACGAGGGATGAAAACTTGATGTACAACCTCCCATTCACAGTCGGCTGATGCTGTTGGGGGTCTCCACTTCCTCATAAGTACTCCTGACTTTATATAATAACAAGTAGAAGCACCAGCTGACTCTTCCTCACTGCAAGCAGAGTTAGCTAGACCTTTCAACTCAGGGTCAGCAACCTGCATCTCAACCAACTCTTGACGAGACAAATTATCAACACTACGGGGTACTGCCTCATCTGATGAGTGGTCCAAATTAGCAAGAAAAGTGTCAGCTAGGATAACATCATCATCATCATTATCCTCTAAGTCACCAGTAACTTTAGACTTAGCCCTAGTGACAGCACATGCAGAGAACACATCAAGGACACCACAGTCCTGGGTCGCAGTCACTGGTTCACTAGACAACTGAGGAGCTGGACACACTTGACTTCCACCAATATCATTTCCAAGTAAGAAAGTTACACCTGACACTGGGAGTGTCTCAACCAACCCAACCATAACGGAACCATTAACAAAACCAGACTCTAAATTCACTCTGCACAGAGGGACAGAGAAGTAATTATTCCCTACACCTTGTAAGATTACAGTTTCATGAGAGGAATTAACATTAGACCCTAGAACACTGGTCAGCATAAGGGATTGGCAAGCACCTGTATCACGATATACTTTAACTGATTTCCTGTCATTACTGTCCAGAGGACTGACAAAACCATCAGACAGGGAATTAGCACATGAACTCTTGAGAGTGTCACCCACGTTACTGCTCAAAAGAGGAGCTTCATCATGAGAATTTAATTTACCCCTCAAAACAGGTTCAGTTAAATCGATTAAAGAATTCTGGGGACTCTTAAGGGTGGACACTAAACCAATTGACTGAATATTTAAAGACTCCTTTTGTTCACATCACGCTGTCTCCTGAAACATTTCTCCGTAGTATGACCAAGCTTACTACAATAAGTACATTTTCTTTTCTGAAATCTAGAGGTGGAGCTGGTATTTACTTCCTGAGAAACATCATCTTTATTCTCTTTCCTGTTACCTGTACTCTGAGTAGAGGCAACGTACTTACTCTCAGCTTTCCTTTTTTCTTTAGAATATCTCTTGTGAGTGAGAACATATTCATCAGCTAAAACTGCAGCATCAGACAAATTATCTATTCTTCTCTCATCAAGATATAGGCTTACATCTTTATTAATACACCTTTTGAAGTCCTCCAGCAAAATAATCTGCTTAAATTTACCAAAATCAGAATTTACATTCTTAGAATTTAACCACTGCTCTAACAGATCTCCTTTGATTTTTGCATACTCAGTATGGGATTGCTTATCTTGCTTATAAGTTGTCCTAAGTTTTACTCTATAGGCTTCAGGAACAAGCTCATAGGCCTTAAGAATCAAGCTCTTAACTACATCCTAATTATCAGATTGATCCTGAGGCAAAGTTGCATAAGTTACTTGATCTTTACCGGTGAGAACACTCTGAAGGAGTACTGGCCAATACTTTTTGGGCCAATTGAAACCTGTAGCTACCCTCTCAAACAACTGAAAACACTTTGTTAAATCAGATTCATTAAAAGAAGGGACAAGTTTAACATTTTTAACCACATCAAAATCATCAGAGCTTTTTCATGCGATATTCATGGTCTGCCTGAATCCTAGCAAGTTCAATTTGTGTCTGAGCCTGTGCTTGTGCCTCCTGAATACGAGCCTGAGACTCAGCCTCCTGAATACGAGCCTGAGACTCAGCCTCCTTAGCATGTGCCTGAAACCCAGCCTTCTTAGCTCGAGCCTCCTGAAGGGCTAGCTAAAACTTAGCTATTTCAATCTGTGTTTGCTCATCTGGAGGAGTTACATTAATCAAGCTTTTATTAATCATGCCAAAAATTTGATCTTTAGAATGATGAGAGAGAACAGCAATTCCCAAGTGCTGAGCAACAAGCTTAAGTTCATTCTTTGTTCTGTTTTGTACGTTACACACTGTTTGCACATTTGACAAAAAATCTTTGGCTTCATCAAGAGTAGTAATAGTAGACATCATGAATAAATCACATTCACTATATATCAAGCAATATCCTTATGCTAATATCCTGAATATCCTGATACGAGGTCGCCAAATTAATATTACGGAACAGAGAGAGATAATGAACACTTCAAGTGAGAATACTAAAATCACTACTGTCCCACAAAGTTCCAGGTTCAAAACAAAAGACTTAGGTAAAATTACAAGTTAAAGTTTAATGCTCAAACTAACAACTAAACATTCAGGACTCATAAGGATAATGTAATGGCAAAACAGGTTACATATATGGTTAACTGCAATAGCCTCTATTAACACGAATCTAGCAAGAGCAAATCTATCTAAGTCAGCCCTGATAAAATGAGAAAACCGAATAATGCTCAGTTAAAGCAAGATATAATATTATTACACATACAAAATATTACTAATACTTGCTGACAGTATGGAACCAATATGAATCATAAAAACTTTACCAGGCTTACGAACCAACGCCTTAAGCTATACAGTACAGGAAAAATGGTAATAACACTTATACTCAAATTATACAGCAGCTAGATGGCTGGAGACTTCCTGAGCACTCACAAAAATAATAATATACTGTACAGGGGAGGACAGAGATGTGAACAGAATGAGGAGTAGATCTAAGTGGCAACTAATGCAGAGACTGAGAATTATATAGGGGGCCGGCAGAGCTTGATTCAAGTTGTAAGAAGGACGCGCAAATGAAGGCATAGAGCACGAAGAGTTGACAATCCTGCTCTGAACAACAGAAAGAACGACTGACTCTAATATATGGGGAGAACGGGGGAGTGAGGTAGAACACGCAAGTCTGGTCACTATGGAAACCACGTGGCGAATCGTGAACAAACATGCAGCATACTGTACATTAGGATCATACAAAGGATGATGCAATCATGAACAAAACTGTATCATAAGTTAGAATTATACAAGGGATGATGAAATCATAGGCTATGTAACACCTCCCCACAAAGAAAAAGAAATTTACAAAGGAAATTTCTTATTACTCTAAAACAATCTGTCTAAAGTCTAGATAAACAATCTGCAATAACATTTTCTTTCCCCTTGACATCTTGTAAGTCTAATGAATACTCCTGAAGAAGTAGACTCCATCTTGTCAATCTCTGATTTTTATCTTTAAACTTACTAAGGAATTTCAGTGGGTTATGATCGGTATAAATGCCTATGGGGTCAAAACCAGAACACAAATAAAATGAAAAATGCTGTAAACCCAAAATCAAGGCCAAAAGCTCTTTCTCAATATTTGAGTAGTTCTTTTGAGGTGGAGTGAACTTCTTATTGTAATAAGATACAGGGTTTTCAATGCCCTGATCATCCTCTTGCAGCAAAACAGCCCCAGCTCCTGTATCACTTGCGTCAACAGCCATCTTAAAAGGCTTAGCAAACTTTGGAGTAGTGAGCACTGGCTGACTTAATAGGATAGCTTTAAGTTTGCTGAAAGAGGATTCACAGTTATCGGTCCAGACAAATTTAACTCCCTTTATCAGTAGGTCTGTAAGTGGTGATACAAGAATTGAAAAGTTAAGAACAAATCTCCTGTAATAACCTACCATTCCCAAAAATCTTTGTAGATCTTTCCTACTTCTAGGTCTGGGAAGATCACTTATAACCTGAACCTTAGCTCCTGGTGGTGCAACGTGTCCATCATCAATTACGTACCCAAGGTACTGAACTTTAGCTTGACCAAACTCACACTTTGATAAATTAGCTACAAGATTAGCCTGAATCAAACGCTCAAGAAATTTGCTGACATGGCATAGGTGATCTTTCCAGTTGTCACTGAAGATTAATACATCATCAATATAAACAACACACCCTGCCAAACCCTCTGTTACAACATTCATGAGCTTCTGAAAAGTGGCTGGTGCATTCTTCATACCATATAGCATTACAGAACATGCAAAAGTCTTTCCTAGTGATACAAAACATGAGATCTCCCTCGTAAGTTCAGCCATAGGTACTTGCCAGTATCCCTTTAACAAATCAAACTTACTTATGTACCTAGCCTTTCCGATCTTGTCTATGCAATCTTCCAAGCGAGGGAGAGGGTAAGTGTCTGTTTTGGTTATCTGATTAACACGTCTGTAGTTGATGCAAAGCCGCTGTGACCCACCTGGCTTAGGGACTAGAGTGACAGGAGAACTCCACTCGCTCTGACAGGGCTCAATCATCTCGTGGTCCAACAGGTAGCCAAGCTCCTTCTGGATGAGAGGAACTTTCACTAGGTTCACACGGTATGGAGGCAGTTTAATTGGCTTTGCGTCTCCAACATCGACATCATGCATCAACACAGTGGTTCTTCCTGGAGTGGCACAGAACACTTGCGGGTACTCCTGCAGTAATGCCGAAAACTCCTGCCTTTCCTCGGGAGCTAGATGAGAAAGCTTAGTCTGGAGATCATTCATGATATCAGGATTCATCCCCAAACTATCACTCAGGCTCATACTGCATGGGAGAACTTCACTTGTAGACTCGGGTGGAACAGCTACAGTGCAGACTGGGTTATTTCCGTCCCGCCTGTGATACAACTTTAGCATGTTGATGTGACAAAGTTGCTTGTTCTTTCTACGATCTGGTGTGGCGATGACATAGTTGACATCACTGAGTTTCTTCTCCACGAAATAAGGACCACTAAACTTGGCTTCAAGAGGTTGCCCATGCACTGGTAGCAGAATCAAAACCTGATCTCCTGGCTGATAGTGGCATAACCTGGACTTCTTATCATACCATGTCTTCATCTTCTCCTGAGCAGCTCCTAAATTCTCTCTTGCCAGCTGTAAAGCAGTGGACAGCTTTCTTTGAACTTCATCACATACTCCAACAGGTTGACGTCATCTTCCTCCGACAGCCAGCATTCCTTGAGTAGTTTAAGGGGTCCTCTTACTTCATGGCCAAACAGTAGTTCAAAGGGTGAGAAGCCCAGTGATTCATTTGGAGATTCTCTTGCGGCAATACAACGAATGGAAGACCTTCATCCCAATCTTTCTGATGTTCCGAACAGTATTTCCTGAGCATCGATTTGAGTGTTTTATGATATCTCTCCAACGCTCCTTGGGTCTGGGCATGGTAAGCTGAAGACGTGATCTGGGTGATGCCCAACTCTTTCAGAGACTTAGGAAGAGGGCCCACAATATCCACCAACACACGGGTGAATGGCGCTTCAAAAAGAGGAATGGGAACTTGAGGTGCAACCTTTTCGGTCTGATTACACTTCCCCACAACTTGACAGATGTGACAAGACTTACAATACCAGGAAACATCTCTGAAGATACCTGGTCAGTAGAAGTGTTTCAAAATGCGTGTCACAGTCTTCCTCATACCAAGGTGTCCTGCCAAACTGGAATCATGAGCCACTCTAATGATATCCTGCCTACAAACACGAGGGATGAAAACTTGATGTACAACCTCCCATTCACAGTCGGCTGATGCTGTTGGGGGTCTCCACTTCCTCATAAGTACACCTGACTTTATATAATAACAAGTAGAAGCACCAGCTGACTCTTCCTCACTGCAAGCAGAGTTAGCTAGACCTTTCAACTCAGGGTCAGCAACCTGCAACTCAACCAACTCTTGACGAGACAAATTATCAACACTACGGGGTACTGCCTCATCTGGTGAGTGGTCCAAATTAGCAAGAAAAGTGTCAGCTAGGATAACATCATCATCATCATTATCCTCTAAGTCACCAGTAACTTTAGACTTAGCCCTAGTGACAGCACATGCACAGAACACATCAAGGACACCACAGTCCTGGGTCGCAGTCACTGGTTCACTAGACAACTGAGGAGCTGGACACACTTGACTTCCACCAATATCATTTCCAAGTAAGAAAGTTACACCTGACACTGGGAGTGTCTCAACCAACCCAACCATAACGGAACCATTAACAAAACCAGACTCTAAATTCACTCTGCACAGAGGGACAGAGAAGTAATTATTCCCTACACCTTGTAAGATTACAGTTTCATGAGAGGAATTAACATTAGACCCTAGAACACTGGTCAGCATAAGGGATTGGCAAGCACCTGTATCACGATATATTTTAACTGATTTCCTGTCATTACTGTCCAGAGGACTGACAAAACCATCAGACAGGGAATTAGCACATGAACTCTTGAGAGTGTCACCCACGTTACTGCTCAAAAGAGGAGCTTCATCATGAGAATTTAATTTACCCCTCAAAGCAGGTTCAGTTAACTCGGTTAAAGAATTCTGGGAACTCTCAAGGGTGGACACTAAACCAATTGACTGAATATTTAAAGACTCCTTTTTGTTCACATCACGCTGTCTCCTGAAACATTTCTCCGTAGTATGACCAAGCTTACTACAATAAGTACATTTTCTTTTCTGAAATCTAGAGGTGGAGCTGGTATTTACTTCCTGAGAAACATCATCTTTATTCTCTTTCCTGTTACCTGTACTCTGAGTAGAGGCAACGTACTTACTCTCAGCTTTCCTTTTTCTTTAGAATATCTCTTGTGAGTGAGAACATATTCATCAGCTAAAACTGCAGCATCAGACAAATTATCTATTCTTCTCTCATCAAGATATAGGCTTACATCTTTATTAATACACCTTTTGAAGTCCTCCAGCAAAATAATCTGCTTAAATTTACCAAAATCAGAATTTACATTCTTAGAATTTAACCACTGCTCTAACAGATCTCCTTTGATTTTTGCATACTCAGTATGGGATTGCTTATCTTGCTTATAAGTTGTCCTAAGTTTTACTCTATAGGCTTCAGGAACAAGCTCATAGGCCTTAAGAATCAAGCTCTTAACTACATCCTAATTATCAGATTGATCCTGAGGCAAAGTTGCATAAGTTACTTGATCTTTACCGGTGAGAACACTCTGAAGGAGTACTGGCCAATACTTTTTGGGCCAATTGAAACCTGTAGCTACCCTCTCAAACAACTGAAAACACTTTGTTAAATCAGATTCATTAAAAGAAGGGACAAGTTTAACATTTTTAACCACATCAAAATCATCAGAGCTTTTTCATGCGATATTCATGGTCTGCCTGAATCCTAGCAAGTTCAATTTGTGTCTGAGCCTGTGCTTGTGCCTCCTGAATACGAGCCTGAGACTCAGCCTCCTGAATACGAGCCTGAGACTCAGCCTCCTTAGCACGTGCCTGAAACCCAGCCTTCTTAGCTCGAGCCTCCTGAAGGGCTAGCTAAAACTTAGCTATTTCAATCTGTGTTTGCTCATCTGGAGGAGTTACATTAATCAAGCTTTTATTAATCATGCCAAAAATTTGATCTTTAGAATGATGAGAGAGAACAGCAATTCCCAAGTGCTGAGCAACAAGCTTAAGTTCATTCTTTGTTCTGTTTTGTACGTTACACACTGTTTGCACATTTGACAAAAAATCTTTGGCTTCATCAAGAGTAGTAATAGTAGACATCATGGAATAAATCACATTCACTATATATCAAGCAATATCCTTATGCTAATATCCTGAATATCCTGATACGAGGTCGCCAAATTAATATTACGGAACAGAGAGAGATAATGAACACTTCAAGTGAGAATACTAAAATCACTACTGTCCCACAAAGTTCCAGGTTCAAAACAAAAGACTTAGGTAAAATTACAAGTTAAAGTTTAATGCTCAAACTAACAACTAAACATTCAGGACTCATAAGGATAATGTAATGGCAAAACAGGTTACATATATGGTTAACTGCAATAGCCTCTATTAACACGAATCTAGCAAGAGCAAATCTATCTAAGTCAGCCCTGATAAAATGAGAAAACCGAATAATGCTCAGTTAAAGCAAGATATAATATTATTACACATACAAAATATTACTAATACTTGCTGACAGTATGGAACCAATATGAATCATAAAAACTTTACCAGGCTTACGAACCAACGCCTTAAGCTATACAGTACAGGAAAAATGGTAATAACACTTATACTCAAATTATACAGCAGCTAGATGGCTGGAGACTTCCTGAGCACTCACAAAAATAATAATATACTGTACAGGGGAGGACAGAGATGTGAACAGAATGAGGAGTAGATCTAAGTGGCAACTAATGCAGAGACTGAGAATTATATAGGGGGCCGGCAGAGCTTGATTCAAGTTGTAAGAAGGACGCGCAAATGAAGGCATAGAGCACGAAGAGTTGACAATCCTGCTCTGAACAACAGAAAGAACGACTGACTCTAATATATGGGGAGAACGGGGGAGTGAGGTAGAACACGCAAGTCTGGTCACTATGGAAACCACGTGGCGAATCGTGAACAAACATGCAGCATACTGTACATTAGGATCATACAAAGGATGATGCAATCATGAACAAAACTGTATCATAAGTTAGAATTATACAAGGGATGATGAAATCATAGGCTATGTAACACCTCCCCACAAAGAAAAAGAAATTTACAAAGGAAATTTCTTATTACTCTAAAACAATCTGTCTAAAGTCTAGATAAACAATCTGCAATAACATTTTCTTTCCCCTTGACATCTTGTAAGTCTAATGAATACTCCTGAAGAAGTAGACTCCATCTTGTCAATCTCTGATTTTTATCTTTAAACTTACTAAGGAATTTCAGTGGGTTATGATCGGTATAAATGCCTATGGGGTCAAAACCAGAACACAAATAAAATGAAAAATGCTGTAAACCCAAAATCAAGGCCAAAAGCTCTTTCTCAATATTTGAGTAGTTCTTTTGAGGTGGAGTGAACTTCTTATTGTAATAAGATACAGGGTTTTCAATGCCCTGATCATCCTCTTGCAGCAAAACAGCCCCAGCTCCTGTATCACTTGCGTCAACAGCCATCTTAAAAGGCTTAGCAAACTTTGGAGTAGTGAGCACTGGCTGACTTAATAGGATAGCTTTAAGTTTGCTGAAAGAGGATTCACAGTTATCGGTCCAGACAAATTTAACTCCCTTTATCAGTAGGTCTGTAAGTGGTGATACAAGAATTGAAAAGTTAAGAACAAATCTCCTGTAATAACCTACCATTCCCAAAAATCTTTGTAGATCTTTCCTACTTCTAGGTCTGGGAAGATCACTTATAACCTGAACCTTAGCTCCTGGTGGTGCAACGTGTCCATCATCAATTACGTACCCAAGGTACTGAACTTTAGCTTGACCAAACTCACACTTTGATAAATTAGCTACAAGATTAGCCTGAATCAAACGCTCAAGAAATTTGCTGACATGGCATAGGTGATCTTTCCAGTTGTCACTGAAGATTAATACATCATCAATATAAACAACACACCCTGCCAAACCCTCTGTTACAACATTCATGAGCTTCTGAAAAGTGGCTGGTGCATTCTTCATACCATATAGCATTACAGAACATGCAAAAGTCTTTCCTAGTGATACAAAACATGAGATCTCCCTCGTAAGTTCAGTCATAGGTACTTGCCAGTATCCCTTTAACAAATCAAACTTACTTATGTACCTAGCCTTTCCGATCTTGTCTATGCAATCTTCCAAGCGAGGGAGAGGGTAAGTGTCTGTTTTGGTTATCTGATTAACACGTCTGTAGTTGATGCAAAGCCGCTGTGACCCACCTGGCTTAGGGACTAGAGTGACAGGAGAACTCCACTCGCTCTGACAGGGCTCAATCATCTCGTGGTCCAACAGGTAGCCAAGCTCCTTCTGGATGAGAGGAACTTTCACTAGGTTCACACGGTATGGAGGCAGTTTAATTGGCTTTGCGTCTCCAACATCGACATCATGCATCAACACAGTGGTTCTTCCTGGAGTGGCACAGAACACTTGCGGGTACTCCTGCAGTAATGCCGAAAACTCCTGCCTTTCCTCGGGAGCTAGATGAGAAAGCTTAGTCTGGAGATCATTCATGATATCAGGATTCATCCCCAAACTATCACTCAGGCTCATACTGCATGGGAGAACTTCACTTGTAGACTCGGGTGGAACAGCTACAGTGCAGACTGGGTTATTTCCGTCCCGCCTGTGATACAACTTTAGCATGTTGATGTGACAAAGTTGCTTGTTCTTTCTACGATCTGGTGTGGCGATGACATAGTTGACATCACTGAGTTTCTTCTCCACGAAATAAGGACCACTAAACTTGGCTTCAAGAGGTTGCCCATGCACTGGTAGCAGAATCAAAACCTGATCTCCTGGCTGATAGTGGCATAACCTGGACTTCTTATCATACCATGTCTTCATCTTCTCCTGAGCAGCTCCTAAATTCTCTCTTGCCAGCTGTAAAGCAGTGGACAGCTTTCTTTGAACTTCATTACATACTCCAACAGGTTGACATCATCTTCCTCCGACAGCCAGCATTCCTTGAGTAGTTTAAGGGGTCCTCTTACTTCATGGCCAAACAGTAGTTCTAAGGGTGAGAAGCCCAGTGATTCATTTGGAGATTCTCTTGCGGCAATACAACGAATGGAAGACCTTCATCCCAATCTTTCTGATGTTCCGAACAGTATTTCCTGAGCATCGATTTGAGTGTTTTATGATATCTCTCCAACGCTCCTTGGGTCTGGGCATGGTAAGCTGAAGACGTAATCTGGGTGATGCCCAACTCTTTCAGAGACTTAGGAAGAGGGCCCACAATATCCACCAACACACGGGTGAATGGCGCTTCAAAAAGAGGAATGGGAACTAGAGGTGCAACCTTTTCGGTCTGATTACACTTCCCCACAACTTGACAGATGTGACAAGACTTACAATACCAGGAAACATCTCTGAAGATACCTGGTCAGTAGAAGTGTTTCAAAATGCGTGTCACAGTCTTCCTCATACCAAGGTGTCCTGCCAAACTGGAATCATGAGCCACTCTAATGATATCCTGCCTACAAACACGAGGGATGAAAACTTGATGTACAACCTCCCATTCACAGTCGGCTGATGCTGTTGGGGGTCTCCACTTCCTCATAAGTACACCTGACTTTATATAATAACAAGTAGAAGCACCAGCTGACTCTTCCTCACTGCAAGCAGAGTTAGCTAGACCTTTCAACTCAGGGTCAGCAACCTGCAACTCAACCAACTCTTGACGAGACAAATTATCAACACTACGGGGTACTGCCTCATCTGGTGAGTGGTCCAAATTAGCAAGAAAAGTGTCAGCTAGGATAACATCATCATCATCATTATCCTCTAAGTCACCAGTAACTTTAGACTTAGCCCTAGTGACAGCACATGCAGAGAACACATCAAGGACACCACAGTCCTGGGTCGCAGTCACTGGTTCACTAGACAACTGAGGAGCTGGACACACTTGACTTCCACCAATATCATTTCCAAGTAAGAAAGTTACACCTGACACTGGGAGTGTCTCAACCAACCCAACCATAACGGAACCATTAACAAAACCAGACTCTAAATTCACTCTGCACAGAGGGACAGAGAAGTAATTATTCCCTACACCTTGTAAGATTACAGTTTCATCAGAGGAATTAACATTAGACCCTAGAACACTGGTCAGCATAAGGGATTGGCAAGCACCTGTATCACGATATATTTTAACTGATTTCCTGTCATTACTGTCCAGAGGACTGACAAAACCATCAGACAGGGAATTAGCACATGAACTCTTGAGAGTGTCACCCACGTTACTGCTCAAAAGAGGAGCTTCATCATGAGAATTTAATTTACCCCTCAAAGCAGGTTCAGTTAACTCGGTTAAAGAATTCTGGGAACTCTCAAGGGTGGACACTAAACCAATTGACTGAATATTTAAAGACTCCTTTTTGTTCACATCACGCTGTCTCCTGAAACATTTCTCCGTAGTATGACCAAGCTTACTACAATAAGTACATTTTCTTTTCTGAAATCTAGAGGTGGAGCTGGTATTTACTTCCTGAGAAACATCATCTTTATTCTCTTTCCTGTTACCTGTACTCTGAGTAGAGGCAACGTACTTACTCTCAGCTTTCCTTTTTTCTTTAGAATATCTCTTGTGAGTGAGAACATATTCATCAGCTAAAACTGCAGCATCAGACAAATTATCTATTCTTCTCTCATCAAGATATAGGCTTACATCTTTATTAATACACCTTTTGAAGTCCTCCAGCAAAATAATCTGCTTAAATTTACCAAAATCAGAATTTACATTCTTAGAATTTAACCACTGCTCTAACAGATCTCCTTTGATTTTTGCATACTCAGTATGGGATTGCTTATCTTGCTTATAAGTTGTCCTAAGTTTTACTCTATAGGCTTCAGGAACAAGCTCATAGGCCTTAAGAATCAAGCTCTTAACTACATCCTAATTATCAGATTGATCCTGAGGCAAAGTTGCATAAGTTACTTGATCTTTACCGGTGAGAACACTCTGAAGGAGTACTGGCCAATACTTTTTGGGCCAATTGAAACCTGTAGCTACCCTCTCAAACAACTGAAAACACTTTGTTAAATCAGATTCATTAAAAGAAGGGACAAGTTTAACATTTTTAACCACATCAAAATCATCAGAGCTTTTTCATGCGATATTCATGGTCTGCCTGAATCCTAGCAAGTTCAATTTGTGTCTGAGCCTGTGCTTGTGCCTCCTGAATACGAGCCTGAGACTCAGCCTCCTGAATACGAGCCTGAGACTCAGCCTCCTTAGCACGTGCCTGAAACCCAGCCTTCTTAGCTCGAGCCTCCTGAAGGGCTAGCTAAAACTTAGCTATTTCAATCTGTGTTTGCTCATCTGGAGGAGTTACATTAATCAAGCTTTTATTAATCATGCCAAAAATTTGATCTTTAGAATGATGAGAGAGAACAGCAATTCCCAAGTGCTGAGCAACAAGCTTAAGTTCATTCTTTGTTCTGTTTTGTACGTTACACACTGTTTGCACATTTGACAAAAAATCTTTGGCTTCATCAAGAGTAGTAATAGTAGAAATCAGGGAATAAATCACATTCACTATATATCAAGCAATATCCTTATGCTAATATCCTGAATATCCTGATACGAGGTCGCCAAATTAATATTACGGAACAGAGAGAGATAATGAACACTTCAAGTGAGAATACTAAAATCACTACTGTCCCACAAAGTTCCAGGTTCAAAACAAAAGACTTAGGTAAAATTACAAGTTAAAGTTTAATGCTCAAACTAACAACTAAACATTCAGGACTCATAAGGATAATGTAATGGCAAAACAGGTTACATATATGGTTAACTGCAATAGCCTCTATTAACACGAATCTAGCAAGAGCAAATCTATCTAAGTCAGCCCTGATAAAATGAGAAAACCGAATAATGCTCAGTTAAAGCAAGATATAATATTATTACACATACAAAATATTACTAATACTTGCTGACAGTATGGAACCAATATGAATCATAAAAACTTTACCAGGCTTACGAACCAACGCCTTAAGCTATACAGTACAGGAAAAATGGTAATAACACTTATACTCAAATTATACAGCAGCTAGATGGCTGGAGACTTCCTGAGCACTCACAAAAATAATAATATACTGTACAGGAGGACAGAGATGTGAACAGAATGAGGAGTAGATCTAAGTGGCAACTAATGCAGAGACTGAGAATTATATAGGGGGCCGGCAGAGCTTGATTCAAGTTGTAAGAAGGACGCGCAAATGAAGGCATAGAGCACGAAGAGTTGACAATCCTGCTCTGAACAACAGAAAGAACGACTGACTCTAATATATGGGGAGAACGGGGGAGTGAGGTAGAACACGCAAGTCTGGTCACTATGGAAACCACGTGGCGAATCGTGAACAAACATGCAGCATACTGTACATTAGGATCATACAAAGGATGATGCAATCATGAACAAAACTGTATCATAAGTTAGAATTATACAAGGGATGATGAAATCATAGGCTATGTAACACCTCCCCACAAAGAAAAAGAAATTTACAAAGGAAATTTCTTATTACTCTAAAACAATCTGTCTAAAGTCTAGATAAACAATCTGCAATAACATTTTCTTTCCCCTTGACATCTTGTAAGTCTAATGAATACTCCTGAAGAAGTAGACTCCATCTTGTCAATCTCTGATTTTTATCTTTAAACTTACTAAGGAATTTCAGTGGGTTATGATCGGTATAAATGCCTATGGGGTCAAAACCAGAACACAAATAAAATGAAAAATGCTGTAAACCCAAAATCAAGGCCAAAAGCTCTTTCTCAATATTTGAGTAGTTCTTTTGAGGTGGAGTGAACTTCTTATTGTAATAAGATACAGGGTTTTCAATGCCCTGATCATCCTCTTGCAGCAAAACAGCCCCAGCTCCTGTATCACTTGCGTCAACAGCCATCTTAAAAGGCTTAGCAAACTTTGGAGTAGTGAGCACTGGCTGACTTAATAGGATAGCTTTAAGTTTGCTGAAAGAGGATTCACAGTTATCGGTCCAGACAAATTTAACTCCCTTTATCAGTAGGTCTGTAAGTGGTGATACAAGAATTGAAAAGTTAAGAACAAATCTCCTGTAATAACCTACCATTCCCAAAAATCTTTGTAGATCTTTCCTACTTCTAGGTCTGGGAAGATCACTTATAACCTGAACCTTAGCTCCTGGTGGTGCAACGTGTCCATCATCAATTACGTACCCAAGGTACTGAACTTTAGCTTGACCAAACTCACACTTTGATAAATTAGCTACAAGATTAGCCTGAATCAAACGCTCAAGAAATTTGCTGACATGGCATAGGTGATCTTTCCAGTTGTCACTGAAGATTAATACATCATCAATATAAACAACACACCCTGCCAAACCCTCTGTTACAACATTCATGAGCTTCTGAAAAGTGGCTGGTGCATTCTTCATACCATATAGCATTACAGAACATGCAAAAGTCTTTCCTAGTGATACAAAACATGAGATCTCCCTCGTAAGTTCAGTCATAGGTACTTGCCAGTATCCCTTTAACAAATCAAACTTACTTATGTACCTAGCCTTTCCGATCTTGTCTATGCAATCTTCCAAGCGAGGGAGAGGGTAAGTGTCTGTTTTGGTTATCTGATTAACACGTCTGTAGTTGATGCAAAGCCGCTGTGACCCACCTGGCTTAGGGACTAGAGTGACAGGAGAACTCCACTCGCTCTGACAGGGCTCAATCATCTCGTGGTCCAACAGGTAGCCAAGCTCCTTCTGGATGAGAGGAACTTTCACTAGGTTCACACGGTATGGAGGCAGTTTAATTGGCTTTGCGTCTCCAACATCGACATCATGCATCAACACAGTGGTTCTTCCTGGAGTGGCACAGAACACTTGCGGGTACTCCTGCAGTAATGCCGAAAACTCCTGCCTTTCCTCGGGAGCTAGATGAGAAAGCTTAGTCTGGAGATCATTCATGATATCAGGATTCATCCCCAAACTATCACTCAGGCTCATACTGCATGGGAGAACTTCACTTGTAGACTCGGGTGGAACAGCTACAGTGCAGACTGGGTTATTTCCGTCCCGCCTGTGATACAACTTTAGCATGTTGATGTGACAAAGTTGCTTGTTCTTTCTACGATCTGGTGTGGCGATGACATAGTTGACATCACTGAGTTTCTTCTCCACGAAATAAGGACCACTAAACTTGGCTTCAAGAGGTTGCCCATGCACTGGTAGCAGAATCAAAACCTGATCTCCTGGCTGATAGTGGCATAACCTGGACTTCTTATCATACCATGTCTTCATCTTCTCCTGAGCAGCTCCTAAATTCTCTCTTGCCAGCTGTAAAGCAGTGGACAGCTTTCTTTGAACTTCATCACATACTCCAACAGGTTGACGTCATCTTCCTCCGACAGCCAGCATTCCTTGAGTAGTTTAAGGGGTCCTCTTACTTCATGGCCAAACAGTAGTTCAAAGGGTGAGAAGCCCAGTGATTCATTTGGAGATTCTCTTGCGGCAATACAACGAATGGAAGACCTTCATCCCAATCTTTCTGATGTTCCGAACAGTATTTCCTGAGCATCGATTTGAGTGTTTTATGATATCTCTCCAACGCTCCTTGGGTCTGGGCATGGTAAGCTGAAGACGTGATCTGGGTGATGCCCAACTCTTTCAGAGACTTAGGAAGAGGGCCCACAATATCCACCAACACACGGGTGAATGGCGCTTCAAAAGGAGGAATGGGAACTAGAGGTGCAACCTTTTCGGTCTGATTACACTTCCCCACAACTTGACAGATGTGACAAGACTTACAATACCAGGAAACATCTCTGAAGATACCTGGTCAATAGAAGTGTTTCAAAATGCGTGTCACAGTCTTCCTCATACCAAGGTGTCCTGCCAAACTGGAATCATGAGCCACTCTAATGATATCCTGCCTACAAACACGAGGGATGAAAACTTGATGTACAACCTCCCATTCACAGTCGGCTGATGCTGTTGGGGGTCTCCACTTCCTCATAAGTACTCCTGACTTTATATAATAACAAGTAGAAGCACCAGCTGACTCTTCCTCACTGCAAGCAGAGTTAGCTAGACCTTTCAACTCAGGGTCAGCAACCTGCAACTCAACCAACTCTTGACGAGACAAATTATCAACACTACGGGGTACTGCCTCATCTGGTGAGTGGTCCAAATTAGCAAGAAAAGTGTCAGCTAGGATAACATCATCATCATCATTATCCTCTAAGTCACCAGTAACTTTAGACTTAGCCCTAGTGACAGCACATGCAGAGAACACATCAAGGACACCACAGTCCTGGGTCGCAGTCACTGGTTCACTAGACAACTGAGGAGCTGGACACACTTGACTTCCACCAATATCATTTCCAAGTAAGAAAGTTACACCTGACACTGGGAGTGTCTCAACCAACCCAACCATAACGGAACCATTAACAAAACCAGACTCTAAATTCACTCTGCACAGAGGGACAGAGAAGTAATTATTCCCTACACCTTGTAAGATTACAGTTTCATCAGAGGAATTAACATTAGACCCTAGAACACTGGTCAGCATAAGGGATTGGCAAGCACCTGTATCACGATATATTTTAACTGATTTCCTGTCATTACTGTCCAGAGGACTGACAAAACCATCAGACAGGGAATTAGCACATGAACTCTTGAGAGTGTCACCCACGTTACTGCTCAAAAGAGGAGCTTCATCATGAGAATTTAATTTACCCCTCAAAGCAGGTTCAGTTAACTCGGTTAAAGAATTCTGGGAACTCTCAAGGGTGGACACTAAACCAATTGACTGAATATTTAAAGACTCCTTTTTGTTCACATCACGCTGTCTCCTGAAACATTTCTCCGTAGTATGACCAAGCTTACTACAATAAGTACATTTTCTTTTCTGAAATCTAGAGGTGGAGCTGGTATTTACTTCCTGAGAAACATCATCTTTATTCTCTTTCCTGTTACCTGTACTCTGAGTAGAGGCAACGTACTTACTCTCAGCTTTCCTTTTTTCTTTAGAATATCTCTTGTGAGTGAGAACATATTCATCAGCTAAAACTGCAGCATCAGACAAATTATCTATTCTTCTCTCATCAAGATATAGGCTTACATCTTTATTAATACACCTTTTGAAGTCCTCCAGCAAAATAATCTGCTTAAATTTACCAAAATCAGAATTTACATTCTTAGAATTTAACGACTGCTCTAACAGATCTCCTTTGATTTTTGCATACTCGGCATGGGATTGCTTATCTTGCTTATAAGATGTCCTAAGTTTTACTCTATAGGCTTCAGGAACAAGCTCATAGGCCTTAAGAATCAAGCTCTTAACTACATCCTAATTATCAGATTGATCCTGAGGCAAAGTTGCATAAGTTACTTGATCTTTACCGGTGAGAACACTCTGAAGGAGTACTGGCCAATACTTTTTGGGCCAATTGAAACCTGTAGCTACCCTCTCAAACAACTGAAAGCACTTTGTTAAATCAGATTCATTAAAAGGAGGGACAAGTTTAACATTTTTAACCACATCAAAATCATCAGAGCTTTTTCAGGCGATACTCATGGTCTGCCTGAATCCTAGCAAGTTCAATTTGTGCCTGAGCCTGTGCTTGTGCCTCCTGAATACGAGCCTGAGACTCAGCCTCCTGAATACGAGCCTGAGACTCAGCCTCCTTAGCACGTGCCTGAAACTCAGCCTTCTTAGCTCGAGCCTCCTGAAGGGCTAGCTAAAACTTAGCTATTTCAATCTGTGTTTGCTCATCTGGAGGAGTTACATTAATCAAGCTTTTATTAATCATGCCAAAAATTTGATCTTTAGAATGATGAGAGAGAACAGCAATTCCCAAGTGCTGAGCAACAAGCTTAAGTTCATTCTTTGTTCTGTTTTGTACGTTACACACTGTTTGCACATTTGACAAAAAATCTTTGGCTTCATCAAGAGTAGTAATAGTAGACATCATGGAATAATTCACATTCACAATATATCAAGCAATATCCTTATGCTAATATCCTGAATATCCTGATACGAGGTCGCCAAATTAATATTACGGAACAGAGAGAGATAATGAACACTTCAAGTGAGAATACTAAAATCACTACTGTCCCACAAAGTTCCAGGTTCAAAACAAAAGACTTAGGTAAAATTACAAGTTAAAGTTTAATGCTCAAACTAACAACTAAACATTCAGGACTCATAAGGATAATGTAATGGCAAAACAGGTTACATATATGGTTAACTGCAATAGCCTCTATTAACACGAATTTAGCAAGAGCAAATTTATCTAAGTCAGCCCTGATAAAATGAGAAAACCGAATAATGCTCAGTTAAAGCAAGATATAATATTATTACACAGACAAAATATTACTAATACTTGCTGACAGTATGGAACCAATATGAATCATAAAAACTTTACCAGGCTTACGAACCAACGCCTTAAGCTATACAGTACAGGAAAAATGGTAATAACACTTATACTCAAATTATACAGCAGCTAGATGGCTGGAGACTTCCTGAGCACTCACAAAAATAATAATATACTGTACAGGGGAGGACAGAGATGTGAACAGAATGAGGAGTAGATCTAATTGGCAACTAATGCAGAGACTGAGAATTATATAGGGGGCCGGCAGAGCTTGATTCAAGTTGTAAGAAGGACGTGCAAATGAAGGCATAGAGCACGAAGAGTTGACAATCCTGCTCTGAACAACAGAAAGAACGACTGACTCTAATATATGGGGAGAACGGGGGAGTGAGGTAGAACACGCAAGCCTGGTCACTATGGAAACCACGTGGCGAATCGTGAACAAACATGCAGCATACTGTACATTAGGATCATACAAAGGACGATGCAATCATGAACAAAACTGTATCATAAGTTAGAATTATACAAGGGATGATGAAATCATAGGCTATGTAACACCTCCCCACAAAGAAAAAGAAATTTACAAAGGAAATTTCTTATTACTCTAAAACAATCTGTCTAAAGTCTAGATAAACAATCTGCAATAACATTTTCTTTCCCCTTGACATCTTGTAAGTCTAATGAATACTCCTGAAGAAGTAGACTCCATCTTGTCAATCTCTGATTTTTATCTTTAAACTTACTAAGGAATTTCAGTGGGTTATGATCGGTATAAATTCCTATGGGGTCAAAACCAGAACACAAATAAAATGAAAAATGCTGTAAACCCAAAATCAAGGCCAAAAGCTCTTTCTCAATATTTGAGTAGTTCTTTTGAGGTGAAGTGAACTTCTTACTGTAATAAGATACAGGGTTTTCAATGCCCTGATCATCCTCTTGCAGCAAAACAGCCCCAGCTCCTGTATCACTTGCGTCAACAGCCATCTTAAAAGGCTTAGCAAACTTTGGAGTAGTGAGCACTGGCTGACTTAATAGGATAGCTTTAAGTTTGCTGAAAGAGGATTCACAGTTATCGGTCCAGACAAATTTAACTCCCTTTATCAGTAGGTCTGTAAGTGGTGATACAAGAATTGAAAAGTTAAGAACAAATCTCCTGTAATAACCTACCATTCCCAAAAATCTTTGTAGATCTTTCCTACTTCTAGGTCTGGGAAGATCACTTATAACCTGAACCTTAGCTCCTGGTGGTGCAACGTGTCCATCATCAATTACGTACCCAAGGTACTGAACTTTAGCTTGACCAAACTCACACTTTGATAAATTAGCTACAAGATTAGCCTGAACCAAACGCTCAAGAAATTTACTGACATGGCATAGGTGATCTTTCCAGTTGTCACTGAAGATTAATACATCATCAATATAAACAACACACCCTGCCAAACCCTCTGTTACAACATTCATGAGCTTCTGAAAAGTGGCTGGTGCATTCTTCATACCATATAGCATTACAGAACATGCAAAAGTCTTTCCTAGTGATACAAAACATGAGATCTCCCTCGTAAGTTCAGTCATAGGTACTTGCCAGTATCCCTTTAACAAATCAAACTTACTTATGTACCTAGCCTTTCCGATCTTGTCTATGCAATCTTCCAAGCGAGGGAGAGGGTAAGTGTCTGTTTTGGTTATCTGATTAACACGTCTGTAGTTGATGCAAAGCCGCTGTGACCCACCTGGCTTAGGGACTAGAGTGACAGGAGAACTCCACTCGCTCTGACAGGGCTCAATCATCTCGTGGTCCAACAGGTAGCCAAGCTCCTTCTGGATGAGAGGAACTTTCACTAGGTTCACACGGTATGGAGGCAGTTTAATTGGCTTTGCGTCTCCAACATCGACATCATGCATCAACACAGTGGTTCTTCCTGGAGTGGCACAGAACACTTGCGGGTACTCCTGCAGTAATGCCGAAAACTCCTGCCTTTCCTCGGGAGCTAGATGAGAAAGCTTAGTCTGGAGATCATTCATGATATCAGGATTCATCCCCAAACTATCACTCAGGCTCATACTGCATGGGAGAACTTCACTTGCAGACTCGGGTGGAACAGCTACAGTGCAGACTGGGTTATTTTCGTCCCGCCTGTGATACAACTTTAGCATGTTGATGTGACAAAGTTGCTTGTTCTTTCTACGATCTGGTGTGGCGATGACATAGTTGACATCACTGAGTTTCTTCTCCACGAAATAAGGACCACTAAACTTGGCTTGAAGAGGTTGCCCATGCACTGGTAGCAGAATCAAAACCTGATCTCCTGGCTGATAGTGGCATAACCTGGACTTCTTATCATACCATGTCTTCATCTTCTCCTGAGCAGCTCCTAAATTCTCTCTTGCCAGCTGTAAAGCAGTGGACAGCTTTCTTTGAACTTCATCACATACTCCAATAGGTTGACGTCATCTTCCTCCGACAGCCAGCATTCCTTGAGTAGTTTAAGGGGTCCTCTTACTTCATGGCCAAACAGTAGTTCAAAGGGTGAGAAGCCCAGTGATTCATTTGGAGATTCTCTTGCGGCAATACAACGAATGGAAGACCTTCATCCCAATCTTTCTGATGTTCCGAACAGTATTTCCTGAGCATCGATTTGAGTGTTTTATGATATCTCTCCAACGCTCCTTGGGTCTGGGCATGGTAAGCTGAAGACGTGATCTGGGTGATGCCCAACTCTTTCAGAGACTTAGGAAGAGGGCCCACAATATCCACCAACACACGGGTTAATGGCGCTTCAAAAGGAGGAATGGGAACTAGAGGTGCAACCTTTTCGGTCTGATTACACTTCCCCACAACTTGACAGATGTGACAAGACTTACAATACCGGGAAACATCTCTGAAGATACCTGGTCAATAGAAGTGTTTCAAAATGCGTGTCACAGTCTTCCTCATACCAAGGTGTCCTGCCAAACTGGAATCATGAGCCACTCTAATGATATCCTGCCTACAAACACGAGGGATGAAAACTTGATGTACAACCTCCCATTCACAGTCGGCTGATGCTGTTGGGGGTCTCCACTTCCTCATAAGTACTCCTGACTTTATATAATAACAAGTAGAAGCACCAGCTGACTCTTCCTCACTGCAAGCAGAGTTAGCTAGACCTTTCAACTCAGGGTCAGCAACCTGCAACTCAACCAACTCTTGACGAGACAAATTATCAACACTACGGGGTACTGCCTCATCTGGTGAGTGGTCCAAATTAGCAAGAAAAGTGTCAGCTAGGATAACATCATCATCATCATTATCCTCTAAGTCACCAGTAACTTTAGACTTAGCCCTAGTGACAGCACATGCAGAGAACACATCAAGGACACCACAGTCCTGGGTCGCAGTCACTGGTTCACTAGACAACTGAGGACCTGGACACACTTGACTTCCACCAATATCATTTCCAAGTAAGAAAGTTACACCTGACACTGGGAGTTTCTCAACCAACCCAACCATAACGGAACCATTAACAAAACCAGACTCTAAATTCACTCTGCACAGAGGGACAGAGAAGTAATTATTCCCTACACCTTGTAAGATTACAGTTTCATCAGAGGAATTAACATTAGACCCTAGAACACTGGTCAGCATAAGGGATTGGCAAGCACCTGTATCACGATATATTTTAACTGATTTCCTGTCATTACTGTCCAGAGGACTGACAAAACCATCAGACAGGGAATTAGCACATGAACTCTTGAGAGTGTCACCCACGTTACTGCTCAAAAGAGGAGCTTCATCATGAGAATTTAATTTACCCCTCAAAGCAGGTTCAGTTAACTCGGTTAAAGAATTCTGGGAACTCTCAAGGGTGGACACTAAACCAATTGACTGAATATTTAAAGACTCCTTTTTGTTCACATCACGCTGTCTCTTGAAACATTTCTCCGTAGTATGACCAAGCTTACTACAATAAGTACATTTTCTTTTCTGAAATCTAGAGGTGGAGCTGGTATTTACTTCCTGAGAAACATCATCTTTATTCTCTTTCCTGTTACCTGTACTCTGAGTAGAGGCAACGTACTTACTCTCAGCTTTCCTTTTTTCTTTAGAATATCTCTTGTGAGTGAGAACATATTCATCAGCTAAAACTGCAGCATCAGACAAATTATCTATTCTTCTCTCATCAAGATATAGGCTTACTTCTTTATTAATACACCTTTTGAAGTCCTCCAGCAAAATAATCTGCTTAAATTACCAAAATCAGAATTTACATTCTTAGAATTTAACCACTGCTCTAACAGATCTCCTTTGATTTTTGCATACTCAGCATGGGATTGCTTATCTTGCTTATAAGTTGTCCTAAGTTTTACTCTATAGGCTTCAGGAACAAGCTCATAGGCCTTAAGAATCAAGTTCATAACTACATCATCATTATCAGATTGATTCTGAGGGAAAGTTGCGTAAGTTACTTGATCTTTACCGGTGAGAACACTCTGAAGGAGTACTGGCCAATACTTTTTGGGCCAATTGAAACCTGTAGCTACCCTCTCAAACAACTGAAAACACTTTGTTAAATCAGATTCATTAAAAGGAGGGACAAGTTTAACATTTTTAACCACATCAAAATCATCAGAGCTTTTTCATGCGATACTCATGGTCTGCCTGAATCCTAGCAAGTTCAATTTGTGCCTGAGCCTGTGCTTGTGCCTCCTGAATACGAGCCTGAGACTCAGCCTCCTGAATACGAGCCTGAGACTCAGCCTCCTGAATACGAGCCTGAGACTCAGCCTCCTGAATACGAGCCTGAGACTCAGCCTCCTTAGCACGTGCCTGAAACTCAGCCTTCTTAGCTCGAGCCTCCTGAAGGGCTAGCTAAAACTTAGCTATTTCAATCTGTGTTTGCTCATCTGGAGGAGTTACATTAATCAAGCTTTTATTAATCATGAAAAAAATTTGATCTTTAGAATGATGAGAGAGAACAGCAATTCCCAAGTGCTGAGCAACAAGCTTAAGTTCATTCTTTGTTCTGTTTTGTACGTTACACACTGTTTGCACATTTGACAAAAAATCTTTGGCTTCATCAAGAGTAGTAATAGTAGATATCATGAATAAATCACATTCACAATATATCAAGCAATATCCTTATGCTAATATCCTGAATATCCTGATACGAGGTCGCCAAATTAATATTACAGAACAGAGAGAGATAATGAACACTTCAAGTGAGAATACTAAAATCACTACTGTCCCACAAAGTTCCAGGTTCAAAACAAAAGACTTAGGTAAAATTACAAGTTAAAGTTTAATGCTCAAACTAACAACTAAACATTCAGGACTCATAAGGATAATGTAATGGCAAAACAGGTTACATATATGGTTAACTGCAATAGCCTCTATTAACACGAATTTAGCAAGAGCAAATTTATCTAAGTCAGCCCTGATAAAATGAGAAAACCGAATAATGCTCAGTTAAAGCAAGATATAATATTATTACACAGACAAAATATTACTAATACTTGCTGACAGTATGGAACCAATATGAATCATAAAAACTTTACCAGGCTTACGAACCAACGCCTTAAGCTACACAGTACAAGAAAAATGGTAATAACACTTATACTCAAATTATACAGCAGCTAGATGGCTGGAGACTTCCTGAGCACTCACAAAAATAATAATATACTGTACAGGGGAGGACAGAGATGTGAACAGAATGAGGAGTAGATCTAAGTGGCAACTAATGCAGAGACTGAGAATTATATGGGGGGCCGGCAGAGCTTGATTCAAGTTGTAAGAAGGACGCGCAAATGAAGGCATAGAGCACGAAGAGTTGACAATCCTGCTCTGAATAACAGATAGAACGACTTACTCTACTATAAGGGGAGAACGGGGGATTGAGGTAGAACACGCAAGCCTGGTCACTATGGAAACCACGTGGCGAATCGTGAACAAACATGCAGCATACTGTACATTAGGATCATACAAAGGATGATGCAATCATGAACAAAACTGTATCATAAGTTAGAATTATACAAGGGATGATGAAATCATAGGCTATGTAACACAAAACATTTAAATATATCTTCATATATCCAAGTATTTTACTCAGTCGAATACAGTCAAAGTATTTCACACTGTCCATATGCTGCAATACAAAGTATTCCAATATGTATCAGAGCTCGCACAGGATTTCAATTATTTCAATTATTATTACGTTACAGTAGTTATGAATTAGATCAAAGTTGATGGAGTCTGATTGAGCAGTAGAAAGAACATTAACCCTCTCCCGGTGGAGACAACTCTAGTACTCTGTGTCCAATAAAGCCAATCTTAGTTATCTGAGTGAAAATATAGAAGATGTAGGAGGGAGTGGATTGTCAAGCAAACGTACCTGTAAGGGAAAGCAATGGATTACGTACACAATAAATAAAATGCCTACATAAATCTACGCGCACACACACACACACACACACACACACACACACACACACACACACCTTGGAAGGAAACCAAAAATATTCATCTTAACATAGAAGACGAAGCAGAATATATTGACTGATGTCAAGACATTTGCTGGTGTCACAAGATAGCGGCTGGTGTCACAAGATGGCAGCTAGTGTCAAAAGATGGCGGCAGGTGTCACAAGATGGTGGCTAGTGGCAAGTTCTGAAAAAGTGGAAGCGAGAAGGTCTCAGTGTCAAGGTCGAATTATGAAGAAGCGTGCATGTTCGCGTGCATATGTGTGTGTGTGTGTGTGTGTGTGTGTGTGTGTGTGTGTGTGTGTGTGTGTGCGTGTGTGTGTGTGTGTGTGTGTGTGTGTGTGTGTGTGTGTGTGTGTGTGTGTGTGTGTGTTTTTGTGTGTGTGTGTGTAAAATTGCTAATCAGTTTGTATACTGCAATAAAATAGAGATGTGTCATGATTCAGGGAGCAAGCATGCACTTCACTATGGGGACACAGCATCATGAGTGAATGGACTGGAGAACAGAGGATAGGTTGTGGAGTTACCTGGAGACAGATAAATGGGGAAGTGGAGGAGCGTTGTGGAGGTGATGTGGATGTGCTCGACTTGTTAGAAGAAGTACCCCCACATGTATGGATTATGTGGAGAGAATGGAGAGAGACTAAGAGAGTACATGTTGAGGTAAGTGGAGACAGATAAATTAGGAAGTGGCGGAGCGCTGTGAAGCTGACGTGGATGTGCTGGATAGCGCTAGGAAATGTACCCTGACATGTTTGGGTCATGTGGAGTGAATGGAGAGAGACTGACTAGGAGAGTGCATGTGATTGAAGTGGAAGATGCAAGAGAAAAGTGGAGAGGGGGATGCTGAGGCTAGGGTGGAAGGATAGGAGGGAGAGGTACAGTATGTGAGTGAGGTTGGTGTGAGGTGGAGGCTGGTCTTATGTCTCCATATAGATTACCGTCCGCAGATTGAAGAATAATATAAAAAATTACATCAACCAATTGAAATAGTTTCGGTAGGCATTATAAACATCCCAGAAAGTATAATAAAAAAAATAATAAATAAACCCTTCTAGACAAATAATATCCCTGAACAAAAAATATGGTACAGTAAATAAGTGTTAAGGAAATCATACATAAGGCACGATGGTCAGACGCACGCTTGCTGCTGCCAAAGGAATTTATTGATCTTGGGAAAAGGAATGAAGACGCCCTCTGGTTTCTTAATAACCACTACGGTTGGCAGTAACCATGGTAAGTAAACCCCTAGCTCAGTGGATTTAAAATATTTCGTTCATATACTATGAAACAAATAAATGACGTCACAGTTATTAATATGGCGTCCCTCTCCTGCACCAGCCAACAGTTATCTCACATACACATTCGGTAAACACAGTTCACTTTTATGTAAATCACATCTTAGCACAAAACAAAAAAAAGTGTCACAAATAAGAGTATAAACGAAATAGCGTAATAACAATAGTAACAGCAATTACCTCACCCCTGCTTTCCACCAGCGTATTTTCCCTCTCTCACGCCAGTGGGGCAAATGAGGGATTCGAGAGAGTTCAATGGTTCAGAGGATTCGAAGCTGGAAGTTAAACAACGCTGTGGAGTATTCGAACACCTGATATTAACTCGTTCACTGCGACGCCTCCTTCCTGTACCCTATTTGTGCAACATTCATACAATTTAAACACACAAAGAGGGATATTTCGATCTAGAAGAGTTGGATATAGGGTTCATTAACATTTTTAGTAGGAGAGATCTTACTTAAATGACATAAAATCGTCTGGAGGTGAATGAGACGGATGAGAGACGTTGGGGGTTCGTGGGACTGGATGTATGAGGGAGTGGATTCGAACAACTGATATTTCCTCCTTTTCCATGAAGCTTGCTGTTTCCAGACGGTTTTTATACAAATTATGAGATATATTTCAAGACCAATGAATTAGACAGCCTGAATTAACCCTTATAATACGAGAAGCCTTTCCTAAAATGAACAAAGGCATTTAGATTGTGAGGTAGAAGTCGAAGAAATGATGCTTTCTTCATGGGCGTGGGTGAAGCAGTGGGGATAATAAATGCAATGATGCAGGACAGACACAACACACGATAAAGCACCTGGCGGAGTGTAATGGAAGCGTTATATATGTGAACCACCCTGTATGCTATTCTGACGGGATGTTTCTCTTGTGTTGTGTCGACGGTTTAGTGTTATCAGTATCTACCTACATCATTCAGTCATTTCCTACTCCCACCTCCACAACCACGCCCACACTAGCCAACTGGGCCTTCCTCGCAACGCCAAGAGAGTTTCCAGTGTAACATCATTTACGGGTTTCAAAAATCTTTAAATCTTTGGGCAATATATTTTTTTTTCTTTTTTTTTTTGGCGTCTAGAGGGTGAAAAATTAATATTCAGCTCAATAATATCGTCTGGCGTCCATAATAATCCCTTTACGAGTTAAATATCTAAACGTTATAGAGAGTGGTCTGTAAATAGCGCTCCACTACTCATGTGGCAGTATTTTGTGTTGCGGGGACGGCTGAGTCTGCTGGTGCGGGCGTGGGTGCTGCATTGGCAGCAGGAAATAAATGATGCAGGAGAGACATAACACTAACTGAACCGTCCCGCAACACACAAGAAATCGTCCAGCTGAGTGTTAGAGGAGCGCTACTTATGAACCACGATATAGACTGTATTCTAAGTGGCTTTGGGGATATCTTAACACCTCTTCCTTAGTGATTTATTCTGCACAATACGCCTAATTATTCTCTCGTATGGCACTGATTCACATTATGTCTATGTCAGGATGATACAAGATCCAGGAGGACTGACGCCTCACCATCTTAAACAAGAGATTTGCGTTAAACTATGATGCTGGTCACTAAGAAGTGCTACGGAAAGGAGGTATAGTCATAGCATCATCCTTTTCTGCCATACTGCTAAGTGGGAAAAAGCTACATATGGGCCACAATCTGGACCAGGTTAAGGTGAAAAGAGTAAGAAACTTCTCCATGTTGAATAACGAAGTTTAGCAATGCATTAACACTAGAACATGATGCTGGTCACGAAGAAGTGCTATGAAAAGGATGTATGGTCATGGCATCGTCTTTTTCTGCTATTGTTACGTAAAATATACTGCAAGCGGACGAAAATCTGTGCCAAGTTAAGGTGTAAAAAGTATAGAACGCGACTTCCACGACCGTAAAGCTTTTCAGTTCGATGGCATTTATTTCTGCTTTAATACTGTTATCTCCAGACGATTTCATTAGGCCAAGGAAGGATGTCTGGCAGTGGAGGGGATAATGAAGGTTGAATGTAACCCCTCCGGCTTCAAAAGTCTCTCCTAAGCTGATTAAAATCGTCTGAAGGTTGCAAGAATATAACGAGAAATACGTCAGAGGAATGAAAGGGTTGACTCAGTTCGCGACTGTAGTAGTTGTAGTAGTAGTAGTAGTCGTCGTCGTAGTAGTAGTAGTAGTAGTAGTAGGGCGATCATTCTGCTATTGTTGCTGCAGTAGTAGTAGCAGAAACAACAGCAGAAGCATAATGGTAGTAGTAGTAGTATTGTAGTAGTAGTAGGAGTAGTAGTAGTAGTAGTAGTAGTAGTAGTAGTAGT
>NC_136997.1:44136213-44163713 GCF_032717465.1 Coenobita brevimanus | reverse complement strand
TATCACGTAGAATAAAACTCTAGTAGTAGTAGTAGTAGTAGTTGTAGTAGTAGCAGCAGCTGCAGTAGTAGTAGTAGTAGTAGTAGTAGCAGCAGCAGTAGTAGTAGTAGCAGCAGAACTGTAGTAGTAGTAGTAGTAGTAGTACTGTACTAATGGTGGTAGTAGTAGTAGTAGTTGTAATAGTAGTAGTAGTAGTTGTAGTAGTAGTAGTTGTAGTAGTAGTAGTTGTAATAGTAGTAGTAGTAGTTGTAGTAGTAGTAGTAGTAATAGTAGTAGTTATAGCCGCAGGTTCATCTGAAACGTGAACCCATTAGAGTGCAGGCTGAAATCGCCTTCCTCTTGCAGTCCACCATCGTCCTGTAGGCGAACACGGAAGTAGTTGTGGGATGTATGTATAACCTGGCAATTGAGCCGCCTGGTTATATCGGTGCCACCACATGAAGGCGTCCCTCTCCAGCACCACGACATAGGAGTATAAAGAGTAAAAATGACCCAATATGTTAACGATCTCGGGGAGATTTTCATTTAGCAGCTTTTTTCCCGTAGCCCATGGGTAGAAAAAGGCAACACTGCGGCTTAACATCACTTTTTTAGCACTTCTTTGTAACTAGCACCATATTCTACTGTTAATCTCTTGTTACTGCTCTGTACTGAGAATGGAGAGAGGGCAGTTTTACGGTTATTCACTGTTCACTTCAGCTAGGTGTAAAATGGCCATCTCTACATCATGAATATTCAGCTGATACGAGAGACTGACCCTAGACTATGATGCTAGTCACGAAGAAGTTCAATGGGAGGGATGTAGAGCCGTTGTCTTGCCTTAGTCTGCCAGTGAGTCACGGGATGTAAGTGCAGAAATGATGTAAATATCCGCCAAGTTAAAATTAACGAAATATAGGTGAAGTTTAAGATATATTTCTCGTACTCCTAACTTCAGATACTTCAGCCTCCTTCAGAAAGTCTTAGCTTCTTCCGGTGACAGTGGAACGTATCCTAAGTGGTACAGGAGGCTTCGTAGCACCCCTTCCTTAGCTATTTATCCTGAATATTTCACTTAACATTTTCTTTCGTGCCATTTTTTCTCATTGACACAGGCGGTGGAGAGGGAAGCCTTCCTGTGGTGGCACCGATATAACATGACTGTGGAGCTGCCCGGTTATACAAACTTCCCTCAACTCCCTCCCTATCCCCCCAAAGGAAGATGGTGGACTGCAGGAGGGCAACTTAAGCCTGAAATCCATTGGGCCCACATTTCAGATGAACCTTGGAAAACGACAACAACAACAACAATTACTACTACTACTACTACTACTACTACCACTACTACTGCTACTACTACTACTGCTACTACTACTACCACCATCAACGGTTTCCACTAATAACATGCACGAGGACATTGAGGTGCAGTGTGCAGAATAAATCGCAAAAAAAAAAAAAAAAAAAAAAAAAAACTGAATGGTGATATCTATATTCATATTTAAGTAACCTCTTACCAGATAATATTAAGTATAAGAGAGTTCCCCTTACTATAGAAGATAATAATGTCTTTCACCCTAACCTGGTCCAGATTTTCGTCCACCGGTAGCTTATTTCATGCAGCTCAGTGAAAGAAAACGGCAATAATAAGGCTTTACATTCTTTTTATACCATTTCTTCATCACTAGCATCATATTTTAATGTTATTCTATCGTTACTGCTTAGTATTCAAGATGGAGAGTTAATTTTTTGACCAAGTTAGAGTAAAAAGAGTATAGTTCTTTTATTTTAACTTGGCCTTGATTTTCGTCGTCTGGTAGCTCAAATGGTAGAATAGGACAGTACACTGATTTACGTCATTTTCACTGAACTTCTTCGTGGCCAGCAATGTATTCTAGTGCTAATCTGCTGTCACAAATCAACAATCAAGATAGCGAGATGACAGTTTTAAGCCAACCTTACCTACAGTGGGGTCCTCGAAGTTCATGCAGCCACAACTTAGTATTCAAACAACAGAAGTGACCCAGTTCCTCAGATGAAAGCCAACCAACTCTAATTCATTCTTTTTCTCCCCCAGACAGTCACACCCTTCCAGCCAACACTCTGTCATCGCTGGTCGGGGGTCCTTTGCGTGGGCAGGACCTCCTGGTGGTGAGCGAGGACCACAACCATCACGTACTAGATCTGAGTCAGGTGGTGTCAGTGGCAGGACTCTCCCTCACTTCCGTCTACCTCGCCAGCCATCACTCACTCCTCCACACCCCCAGACCCCAACACCACATCAGGGGATCAAAACTCACTGCTATCATCATCTTCTACAGCGATCCTACTTCGTTTTTCCTCCTCCTGGCACTCAACAAAGACTGGAATCCTCGCTACCTGGTCCTCTTCTGTCTCGATCCATATCTCAACACGACCTCCATCTTGAGTCAACCTGTCGTCCAACGCTCAGAATTCATCCTACTTCTGCAGTCGGTCGTTCAAGCGGGAAAAACACGCATATATTGCTATACCAGCCTGCCCACACAGCGCAACAGACAAGGACACTCACTTACAAAAGCTCCAATGGATGTTTGGAACGCTAGTAAACTTTACACGCTCAAGTCTCTTTTCCTGCCTCGCTTCCTAAATTTCGGGGGCAAGATTTTGCAGGTTTCGGCTCTGTGCTACGATGATCCTTTCGTTTACTACAGCAAGAAGGGTGGCTGTGTCGGGGTTAATGTGGACGCCTTGAACATCATCGGAGACAAGTGTGGGTTTGGAGTGAACATGATTCCCCTCCCTAATATTGAGTTCGCTCGTAAAATAAACGGTACCTACACGGGAATGCTTGGCCAAGTGATGTACCACGGGAAGGACATGACCATCAACGGTCTTAAGTCGAACAGGGATCAACTTCACGACTTTGATCTCACGTATCCTCACTGGAGCATGGGTTACGCCTTCATTTTACGCGTCCCGCAGCCACTGCCGCGTTGGAGGAATGTTCTGTACCCTTTTTCAACTCTCATGTGGGGACTGTTGGCCACTACGACCATTGTGGTGGCATCGTCTCTTGCCATGCTTCTGTATCAACAACATGTTATCAATGATCCTGTCAACGTTGCTCTCAAGGTGATTGTATTGGTGTTGAATGATAGATGGAGAGATAGATATAGATAGACATATGGATAGACAGATAAAAGGACAAATAGATAGTTTGTGTGTGTGTTCGTACCTAATTGTTCTTATCTAATTGTATCTTTACAGGAATGAGTCAACCTCACACTGTCCCGTGTATTAAACCATTTTTATCATACACATCCTTAAATTTGTGAATGGTTTTGGCACACACTATTCCATTCGGTAGTGCATTCCACTGATCAATTGCCCTATTTGGGAAACTAAATTTCCTTATGTCTATTTTCTCCTTCCCTGATACGCATTTATATAGCATAATCACGTCTCCTCTTTTCCTTCTCTCCTGTAGTGTTGGCAGATTCAGTTTTCCTAAAATTTCTTCATAGCTTAGATCCCTTAAGCTTGGTACCCATCTTGTTGCGGCTCTTTGAACTTTATCAATCTAATCTATGTGTTTTTTAAGATGAGGATTCCAGACTACTGACGCATACTCCAGGGTTGGTCTGATGAATGATGTTATCTTTCTCAGAATGCCTTCATTTATGTATGTGAATGTTATTCTCATGTTTGCAGGCAGTGTATACATGTTCTGTACATTCTCACTGATGTGGTCGCCCGGAGATAGTCTGTTACTGATAATCACACCTAGGTTCTTCCCTCATTCTGATATGTGTAGGGTTTTACTTCCTAACTTATAATCCCAATCTGGTCTTTTTCCACTTTTTCCAAACTTGATTACATGACACTTCTCCACACTGAATTCCATTTGCCATGTATGAGTCCATTCACGAATATTTACTTAGTTCTTCTTGTAGCTCTTTCCAAGAGTCCGTATTAGTAATTCTCCTTTGTATTTTTGCATCATCAGCAAACATATTTAGATAGCTTTCATTTCTAATGTTAATATCTATGTCATTTATATACACTAAAAAATAACTGGTGCCAGCACTGAGCCCTGTGGAACTCTGTTAGTCACTTCCTTCAATGATGAGTAATTTCCCCTTAGTACTGTTCTCATTTCCCTTTTTCTGAGAAAATCTTGCATCCAACAGTACAGCTTGCCTTGGATTCCACCTTGAGGATACAGTTTCCATAAAAGTCTTTGGCGCGGTACTGTCAACTGCTTTCTTGAACTCTAGATAGATACTGTCCACCCACCCTTCTCTTTTCTGTAATGTTTCTGCAACTCCGTCATAGTAGCTTAATAGGTTAGTGACACATGATTTTCCCTTTCTGAAACCAAACTGACTTTCTGTTATCATATTGTGTTCTTCCAGATGGTTTACACAAACTTTACATAACAGCTTTTCCAGTACCTTACTTACAACACTGGTTAGTGATACTGTTCGGTAGTTGAGTGGATTTTGTCTATTCCCTTTCTTGAATAAGGTAACTATGCATGCTTTCTTCCAAATATCAGGTAGTTTACCTTGACCCAAGGATTCCTTGAATATTAAAGATAATGGTCTACTTAACTCCTTTGCACATTCATGTAGCACGCAACATGAATTTTCGTCAGGACCATTTGCTTTTCCTTTGCTAATTGACTTAACTTCTTCTGTATTTCGTTTTCTGATGTTTGTATATCTCGTAATATGTGTGAGCGTGGATGTTCCGTATCATCCCTCTCAAAATTATTTGTTTCTGTAAAAACTGATTGTAAATTCATGTTTAGTGCTTCACAAATATCTTTTTTTTTGTGTATAGTTGATCCCTTCATCCGTAATGGACTGTATTTTGTCTATTACTTTGGTTTTGCCTCAGATGTAGCTGTAAAATAGCTTCGGTTGATCGCTACTTTTAATTATGATGTCTTCCTCAAACTGTCTCTGGGCTTCTCTCCTTATCTGTGTATAATCGTTTCTTGCCTGTTTATAGTTGTTATATGCCCTCTCACTATTGTCTTCTCTATCTATTCAGCAATGTTTCTTTTCTCTTTTGATTTTTTATTTTCTTTGTTAAATCATTTCTTTATTTTCGTTTCTGCTTCTTTGTGCTGAGGGATGTGATTTTGGACTCCCACTTCACAAAGTTCACAGAATTTTCTTTATATAACATTTAAATCTTGTCCTCTAAGCTCTTTTTCACAACCTATTTCTAAGAAGTATTTCTTTAAGTCATGATAGTTGCCCTTTTTGTAGTTTAGGTTCTTTCTGTAACTTTCATTACTGTTAACTCTGTCATATGCAGTCCTGAAGTTGCAATTTAATACTGCATGGTCGCTTTTGCCGAATGAAGGGTGATACATTATAGTGTCAATATCATTTTCATGCATAGTACATATAAGATCTAGTACTGATAGTACACCAAGTCTTCTTTTTCTGGTGCTTTCCTTTACATGTTGTGTTAGGAAATATACCTGCACAAGATCCAGGAGCTTTTGGTCCCAACAGCTTTCCTGTTTTTCTATATCTAGAGTATTCCAAAGTATATTTGTTTTGAAATCTCCTGTTAACATAATTCTTTCATATTTCTCCTCCATTCTATGTAGTAATGCTCTTAAACTCTGAATTGTACTCTCTGCCAAGTTTTCATATTCGGCTGTTTCCCAAGTGATTGATCTGTGTGGCATGTATAAATTTGACACAATTAATTTCCCCTCAGATATATTAATCTATAGTGCAGTCAGTTCTACTGGTGAGGGTATATCTCTTTCTATTTCTTTGACTTATAGATTTTTTTTTTATTAATATTACAATTCTCCCTCCTTTTTTTTAAGTCTTTATTCCTCCAGGTTTAGGGTATCGTTTGATATCCTTGATGTTAATTTTTTTTCAGTTAGGCGAATAATATGTGGTTCTTTTTCTCTGATATAATAATTCATCTCTAATAAATTAGATACCATTCCATCTACATCTGAGTACGTCAGCTTAATCATCTTGTTTACATACTTGTCATGACTTGGGTCTGCTACCTTCCTTCTTTTTATTCTCTCCTTGTTATGTACCACTTTCGTACCTGCAATCCAATTACATTGTAAAAAAAAATGTATTCTTCTCTTCCTCTGATCTTCCCTCGTTCTTTGTTTTTGCCTCCTTCCACTTCTCTTTTAGTAATCCCAGTTCCTCTTGAGTTAGGCATCTTTTTATCTATCCATTTTTGAATTCCTCTTTTACCATAAGTTTCTTTGCATTTTGTAGTACCTCCTCCAAGCTGTTTACACTCTCGAAGGTTACTTTCACAGGCATTGACTTCTATCTATCTATCTATTGCCAGACGCCATAATCCCGTACGGGGTGGCCATTTGACTCTGAGTTATTTGTTTTACAGGGAGGGGCACTAACCCTCCACCAACCCACTTGACACGTAGGGAGTACGTATGGTTTGGTTATATGGTTACCACCCAGCGTTGTAAATGGTTTTTTGGCTTACAGGAAACCATTTGGCTTGTCACTCAATGTAAAGCCACCTGTAACAGAAAGAAAAGCATTAAGTAGTGACAGGAAAGATGGGAGAAACAAGAGGAGAGGCATTATTTCTCTAATATTTCCCAAGACTTTTGTGTTCTCCTATGTCTTTATTACAGATTTCCTCTGATACTTCCTTCAATATGCTCATTACGTTACTCATCTTCTTTTTGTCTCTGGAAATCTTGTGTGAAAAATATTTGGAGGATCTGGTAAACTAATCGGGGCTCCTCCCTCGGGGTACCACAGTGTAAGAAATTTCTAGTATTTCCTATTAAACAACTCGTATGTCCTTATTCGTCCGTAGAATTGTCCTTAAGTAAATTCAAACAAGTCTCATAGAGTTAGGTGAACCGTAACTTAACATTAACTAACCTACAGTAACTATTTCTCTTCTATCTCCTAGCTAATCCCCCATTGAACTGGCCAATTCTTAAAGGTTACTGAGCTAGAGAGGTCGAACAGCAGATGACGATGAGGCTGCTTTTCCTGTAGTTGCTTTTCTGTAGTTACTTGGGTTGTCAAGCGTCCTTGAATGTGAATGTACAGGCTAACTCGATGAGGTCCAGGAGCACAGTGAGTGAAAAAGGTGGGCCCCTAGTTCCTTATAGAATTGTAGGGGTGCCAACTATTAATTAATTACAATGTTAAGTTAAACCAAATATTCCCTTTCACAATGTGAATATCTTTAATCCACGTCTGCTTTACATGAGGACCTTTTAATTCTCGCCACGTCATCTAACGCACAGAAGCAGTTTATGTCCATGGTACTTTCCATATAATTACATGTACAGTAATTACAATATGGTAGTCCACGAGGGTAAGACGCAGTAGTATTTCATTTATCAGTAGTAAGAATTATTAAAGAGATCTTAATTTCTGGGTTATAATAATCGCTTGAACAAGTGACAACGATCTCAAGTTTTCCTTTGCTTCTAACCATGGACGGCTATTATAAAAAGTAGAGTGAAACTACCCTGGTGGAAAATATTTCCCACAGTTTTGGGGCCAAGCAGAAAATGATACGCTGTATCATGTAATGTGACCCTTAGCCAGGAGTTCCCTTCACAGATCTCGAGAACGCTGTACTGCGGTCCTTCTAGGTCGCGCATCCTGACCCGTCTGATCTTCTCCATCCCATGTATCCGGAGTAGCTGCTAACTCAAGGGGTACCAGTTTATCAACAGTTTTATACGGGTATGTCCCTACATTTTATTTTTACAAGTCTCAACATCCCCAATGAATCTGTGTGCATGGAGATCACTTTAGTTAATGGCCATTGGGATCTTGGTTGTTCGGTTTTCACTAAGACCACATTCCGTATGTGTATAACAGAATTGTTACTGGCAGCAAGAGCCCCATATAATCTTTCTCGTAGGCTCATAAGATATTCTTTGCTCCAATGCCTATTCCAAGTATCCAACACCCTTTTCAGACGTTGATATCTCTCCTGCTTATCCTAAATCATTATTTTCTATGGTAGGATCATCTACTTCCTGGATATCCACACAAGACTCCGGAGGGAGCTTCCTGCCATATAACATATGAGCTGGTGTTAAGGGCTCTAGCGAGATGCTAGTGTCATCTAGATAAGTCAGGGATCTATTATTAATCCTGGTTTCAATTTCCGTAATTTCTGTTCCTAATTCTTCTCTCGTGATCTTAGTTCTGTGTATTGTTTTCCTCAGGCAGTTTTTGAGAATACCAATCATTCGTTCGGTAAATCCATTTTGCCATGGAGCTCTAGGAGCTGTGAACTGCCAGGTACAATATCGGATTCCCAGCGCCGACTTAACCTTTGGGTCATTCATTATATTCAACAGTAAAGGTGATGCTCCAAAGAAATTAGTTCCATTGTCGCTTATTATCTTGCCAGAGCAAGACCTTCTAGCAGCAAATCTTCGAAAGACATTGAAGAATGTCTCTGAGCTCAGATCTTCCGCTATTTCTAGATGGACTGCCCTTGTGTAGGCACAAGTAAATAGATAAATATAAACCCATAACAGTTATAGCCCCTGTATAGTCCACTCCTGTTACTTGGAAGGGCCGACTTACCTTTACCCTATCTCTTGGTAAGGCCGGTGGTCCTGGCTAGTCATATGGTCGTTGTTCATACCTCCTACAAATGATGCAGTCTTCGATATATTTTTTAATGACCTGTCTACCCTTAGGAATCCAATACCTTTCCCGAATTTGGGCCAAGGTCTGCGGCACAACTCCATGGAGAGTGGAATCGTGGGCTTCCTTTATAATTAATTGTGCAAAGTATCTGCTAGTGGGTAATAAAATGGGGTGTTTGGTTTGGAGAGGCAAATCAGCCTTTATCAAACAGCCCCGACGTCTAATCAGACCCTTTCCATCTAACAACAAGCCTAAGTCCTTTATCAGCTTATTCCTGTTCCCAGTGCCTTGGCCTAAAAGGTTATATATCTCTCCGTAATAGTTTTTTTTTTTCAGCCAATATTCCAGGAAATCTAACTTCTGAAACACCACTTTCTTATTCAAAAATTCAACAACCAATTTAGTAGTGTTTATAAGTTGTCTTATTGATGAGAATCGGCTGATGTCAATTACTTCTGGCTCAAGTACTACAGGATCCAAGTTCACTACACTAACCTCAGCAGTACTGTACTGTTTCTGCTCAGGCCAATCCTTAGTGAGTAACCATTTAGGACCTTTAAACCACAAGTTATCTTTGATCAGTCTCCTTACGGTCGAACCTCTCGAGAGCAGATCAGCTGGATTTTGTTTGGAGGATACATGCATGAAATTAAATTTGGAAGACAGCTCTTTAATAGTCTTCACTCTATTTCGGACAAAAGGAATTTTACCGTCTTCCTTTCCATCCAGTAAAGATAAATTTCACTGTCAGATATCCTCAAACTGATTATCAAGAGTAGTGGTTATATACCTGGCCAATTTAGTTCCTACTTCAATGGAAGCCAATTCCATTTGAGGCAGTGTTCTTCCTTTGATTGGCGCAACTCTGGCTTTGGACATAATAATCTTACTATCCTCTCCTGTTGAGCAATAAGCTACTGCTCCATAGGTCCTTTGAGAAGCATCACAAATATGTGTAAGTGCGACTTCTCATTACTGTTTATTTTCCTGGGAATGCATATGCTTGATGTGGTTTCAGACTACTTTCTGATCTGTTCCCATTGCTCCACATATGTCTCATTCAATTCAATGTCCCAGTCTAACTGTTCTCGACAAGCCTCCTGCACTAATCCTTTGTCCCTTATAACTATAGGGCCAAATAATATGGAGACCTGACTTAACAAGGACCTCTTGGTGAGAGTGATATCAGAGAACTTAATTGGTTTCAAAAGTATTACATCAGCTATGTATCCCAGTCAAGACCCAACACATCTTGAATTTTAAAAATGTCAGAATCTGGTTAGTCCTCTTCTATTTTATTCCTCAAAAGCGGTGAATTTGTATTCCAGCTCTGTAACGGAAAATTTGCCTTCCCACATTCAGAATTGGGTACTTCATAAGCCTTCAAAGCTTCCGACTCTGTATCAGCAACACCTTGCAAATTATCCATGTAAAAAGCCTGCTCTATTTCTGGGCATTTGGCATTTTCAAAATGATGCTTTAGAGTGTTGCAAAGTAGGAAAGGACTAGCACAAGAGCCAAAGAGCACCGATCGGAAACAGTAAGTTTTCAGTGGACTATCCTCATTTTGAGGATCATGAGGCCAGAGGAATTTGGTAAATTTCCTATCCTCTCCCAGTCCTTTTCTAATAAAACCCTTACTAATATCTCCTGTGTAAGTATAAGGTTTCTCTCTAAATCTCAGTAACACATTCCCTAACTTCTCTGTTAGTGAGGGTCCAGAGTATAGGCAATCGTTCAAGCTAGCTGATCCCCTGGAAGCTTTACTACTACAGTTGAATACTATCCTTATGGGAGTAGTTACTGAATTCTTGCTTACAGGATGATGTGGTAAATAATGTCCTTCTTTATGGTTAACAGGGAATTCTACCTCTACTATAAATTTATTCTTCAGTTGATCCTTTATATTATCATATATGGTCAGATGTTCCAGTCTATCTCTCAACTTCCTTAGTAGAGAATTTAACTGAGCCTTAGCTGCTTGGTAATTTGCTTGTAACTCCGAATGGTTTAGCTTAAACGGTAATCCCACCCAATACTGTCCATTCTTAAATTCCACAGATTGATTAAACAAATCCAAGGTTATTTTATCCTCAGGGGCTAGTTCCTCAGAGTGTATTTCTGCATCGTCCAGGTCCCACAATTTGTGTACAGGTTCAATATTTTCATCCAGCAAATCATTTATCTGAGTAGATTCTAATTCTGCACCTATTCTACCTACCATCAATGACTGTGTGTGGGTAACAAAGACTGAGTCTACTACCTTAGCCTCTCCTGTAACTTGTTTTGGAAAAGTCAACTGACCCATAGTAAGGTTACCTCCTGGACTCTTCAACAACTGTTCCTTATTCTTCTTGAAAGTCCTGTGTAGGAATCTTCCACAGTAATCAGAACCAATTATCATTTTTATGGGACCCACAGTATCTGATTCCACATTCCGTTTAGCCAACTTTATCCCTGAGCTTTGTAGATGATCAGAGGTTTCCTTCAGTCCTTTTATATATATACTTGTCTCCATATTATCAAGCACAGCTGCTGTTATAAGGCATTTATATCTGCCTAGTTGTATTATAGGTCTAACTAAATCAAAATACTGAGCTTTCTTAGTTGTTAAGAATCCTGTAATGGCTAGATTTGCCTTGCCAATAATAGGTAACCTTAATTTCTACACAATGTCAGCAGAAATGAAGGTTTTCTGAACACCAGTATCAAACAGAGTACATGCTGATAAGTTTCTATTATCAATCAATACTTCACATCAGCTTTGGGAACTGCAACTGGCATTACTACTGGAGCATTTTCCTTTCCAATTGTCATATTGACGCTTGGAGGTTTAGGAACATCAGTTTTCATCCTAGGACATAGGGCGCTATGATGATGGTCCCTTTTGCATTAAAACAAAGATTTTATTTAGTCTTACAGTCTGCGGAAGTGTATTCGGAGTTCATACAAATTATACAACATCCCAGTTCCTGAAGTTTTCCTACTCTAGAAGCATAATCAGGATACTGTTGACAAGATGCACTGGGACGTTGCTCAACACAAATACACTAACTTTCCTGTCTTTTACCATGGAAAGTGTTACTCCCTTAATATCCTCAGCTTGTCTGTTCCTTGTCTTTAGTACTTTATCCTCAGCCTTTAAGGAGCTAAGGAAAGTACCTATCTCCTCTTTACGCACATACTTAGTCTTCTCAGACTTAGCCTTCCCAACCAGTTGGTTAGTGTGTTTTTTTTCTTTATTTCAGTCTTCTGTTTGACCTCATTAGGTTTTACTTGCAAATGTTTACAGGGTTGCATCAAACCATCCTCAATCTCTTCGCAGAAAAAATCATCTTTTTGATACCTACCATACACAGCATCCTTGGCTTTTGGTAGAAACTTTAAGGATACAGTTCTTGAAAGCACCCAATTTGATGTCTTAATATCTTCAAAGGTAGGTAAGGCCTTTAAGTTACAACTTATTGCACATCTAAATTTTTGAAAAGAATCAAAATCGTGTCTAGCCGTGGGTAATTCAATTAGTGCCTTCAGTAATTGAGTAATAATTTGCCCCCTGTCTTCTTAATTTTGTCCAAGGATGGTCAAGACCACCTCATAATTATTTTCTTCTACTGGTAATTCTTTTATCAGCTGATATGGTGTTCCTTTGACCTGTCCTAACAGATATGTGAGTTTGCTGACTTTAGGGAGAGCTGTTCTTTCGTGTACTAAATGTTTGAACTGGTCCCAGAAGGATTTCCAGTTCTGCTCCCCATCAAACTCCGGAAGCGTTATTTGTGATAACACAGCTCTACTCTGCTGCTCCACAACTTGTGTTACCGCGGCAGTCTCAGCTAATTTTGACCCTAGTGACTTTACTACAATTAAGTATTCTTCTAATTTACCTTCAAACTTCGTAGTTTCTGACTCAAAGAGTTCCTTATCATCAGCCTTTACTATAGCCGCTTCTAAAGTTATATAACTTTCTTCATACTTGTTCCATCGGTCTTTCAGAATATTTAGGAGACTATTTAATTTCTCCTTGGACAGAGGTATTTCGTCCAACGACTGTTTGTAATCATTTATGGCTCTAGTTACCCATCCTGCCCTGCTACTAGAAGATATTTGCAGTAAAGAAACAGACATATTGACTGGTTTCTATTTTAATAATTTAATTATGAGTCTCAATCACAATTTTACCCCAGCTTCGTAATTCTCTGATTAATTTAAATTTCTAAGAGGGTAGGGATTAGGTCCTGTATATCAACCCATTCCCCTGGGTTGTTAAACCTCTAGGGTTGTATTTATCCCCCCTCCCAGTTTCGAGATATTCATTACAGTTCGGCTAACTAATCATTTTATTTTGAAAAGCGAAGAGATTATTGTAAGTTCATAATATCACACCTATCCCCCTGGGTTATTAAACCTCTTGGGTTATATTTATCTCCCCAATCAATTTCCAAACCATTTATTTTCCCTGAACTCAGTATGTACGTATTTCCACATCATCTACTGCAGCCGAACGTGGTAGTAGCTATGCCCATTAAAAGCAACCTTAAACACATTCAGCGCTTTCGCACACAACGGCTACCCTCACTCGATTAGGGCACGAAAATATGAAAAATATATGGAGGTTCTGGTAAACAAATCGGGGCTCCTCCCTCGGGGAACCACAATATAAGAAATTTCTAGTATTTCCTAGTAAACAACTCGTAGGTCCGTACTCGTCCTTAGAATTGTCCTTAAGTAAATTCAGACAAGTCTCATAGAGTTAGGTGAACCGTAACTTAACATTAACTCACCTACAGTAACTATTTCTCTTCTCTCTCCTGGTTAATCCCCCCTTGAATTGACCAATTCTTAAAGGTTACGGAGCTAGAGAGTTCGGACAGCAGATGACGATGAGGCTGCTTTTCTGTAGTGTCTTTTCTATAGTTACATGGGCTGTCAAGCGTCCTTGAGTGTATATGAACAGGCTAACTCGATGAGGTCTAGGAGCACAGTGAGTGAAAACTGTGGGCCCCTAGTTCCTCACAGAATTGTAGGGGTGCCAACTATTAATTAATTACAGTGCTAAATATAGTTAGATTACATCGTAATATATACAGGGCGAATCTAACAAAGTAATCTTAGTTTTAATTAAACTAAAGTTAAACCAAATATTCCCTTTAACTATATCTGAAATCCACATCTGCTTTACATGAGGACCTTTTCATCCTCGCCACGTCATCAAACATGCAGACGCAGTTTAGGTCCATGGTACTTTCCATATAATTACATGTACAATACTTACAATATAGTAGTTCACGAGGGTTAGATGCAGTAGCATTTCATCTATCAATAGGAAGAATTATTAGAGAGAACATAATTACTGGGTTATAAAAACCGCTCGAACAAGTGACAACGATCTCAAGTTTTCCTCTGCCTCTAACCAGGGACGACTATTATAAAAAGTAGAGAGTGCAACTGCTCTGAGGGAAAATATTTCCCACATCTTGTTTTGTATTTCTTCCTCATCTGTACCAGTGATTACTATAGATTTGCTGATATCTGCTGAGTTATTGACCAAGTTTGGATTGTTTTGCATTATTTCTTTCACTTCCTTTTTAATGCTCTTTTCTTCGACTCTTGTTTCTAAGTCTATCTTTACATTCATCATTTCAGCATACACTGTTTCCCCATCATTTTTGAAGCTTTGCATCGCCCCATTCATCTGGGGTATCTTCTCCTCAATATCACTGCTCTGATCTATCAGACTGCATGCTTGCCTAATTCTCTCTGTATCATTTCTGAACTCTTCCATAATACTCTCGTGGTTGACAACTGTGCTTGCCATTTCACTAATCTTCCTTCTCAGTGAACCTACCTCAACTGACAGCTCATCTATTGTTGTGTCTTTCTTGTTGACTTCCTTTATTAATTTTTCATTTTTCTCCTTCTGCATGAGCAATTGTTTCTTAAATTCATCCATTTCACTCTGAAATGCCTCCTTCAATCTGTGTACCCGTTCTACCAGCTTACTGAACGTCTCCATTTCAACCAGTTCCTGGTAGAAATCATCATTCTGCTTTCTACCCTCTTCCAAATTTACTTTACTAAAGATGGTGGTCATCTTGTGGTACTAAGAGAAAGATTCTACTTACAAATATGCATTCTTTGGTGCACTCCACAGACAAAACACTAATCAGCTGATCAGCTTGCTCGGGGCAGTCCTGCTCTTCTTTGCTTTACTTTGTTATTTGAACAACACTTTTACTTAAACTTCCTCTTTTATATTAGCACACCAGTTGGTTTATCCTAGTACAGAGCTTGACTCGTATAAAGATACTATTTAGGAATGGCCAATTGTGGCCAAGGTTGGCCAAGCGGGAAGCGATGTGTCGTATGTCTTCTCCCTGTGATACCTCAAGTGTGTGTGTGAGACATGTCACACACACACTCACACACACAGTTCTTGATTTGATTTGATATATATATATCTATATATATAGATTTATATATATATATATATATATATATATATATATATATATATATATATATATATATGAGTATCCGGCCTATCCCGATCGAAGTCGGGACGATACAGCCAATGTTTCTCTACCAAGTGGCTTAGGCTGTCTGGTAGAGAGTATACGTAGGGTGAGAAGTCCTTGTAAGTGTAATTGTAGTGTTGGAGTGGCTTTGGATATGTGTGTAGTCAGTGAACCAAGAGTAATTGGCCCGAGCAAGCCGACTCGGCGCAACCATACTTTATATATAGATAGATAGATAGAGAGATAGATATATGTATGTATGTATCTCTGACTGTCTGTCTATTTATCTATCTATCTATTATCTATATATCTATCTATCTATATATATCTATATCTATCTATCTATCTATCTATCTATCTATCTATATATATATATATATATATATATATATATATATATATATGTATATATATATATAGTATATATAAAGTGGACCCTCATTATAACAGACTAATGGGGGGAAATCCAATAAAGTGGATGTTCCGTTCTATCCGATGGTCACCCCTGACGTGGGAGTTCAAGTACATGTTAGAATATAAATTATTAAAGCAGTATATTCTATTACTAAAAATGAAAACTATACCTCTTTTAACCTAACCTGGCTCATAATTTCACACTCTTGACATTGCACTGGCTCATGACTAGTACAATATTACTAGTCTGTTTTCACAAGTCAGCAGTTATGATGGGAAGATGGTAATTTCAGGCCAGGCTGGGATGTAATGGGTAGGAAACTCACGCATTGTGCCCTTCACCTGTATAGATGGATGCAGAGTGCTCACACTTCCATTCTTCTTATATGCTTGAGATTGAATTAAGTGTTATTCATCGTCACTCTTGGCAAAGATGATTTCTGGTGGCTCTGATGTCACATCTGATACAGATGATCCTGAGGTTTTGGGGGTTGGGGTCCTGAAGGCTGTACTGCTGGATCCTGAGGCTATGTTGAGTCTGGCTGAAGATGTTGTTGCCCTGAGCACATTGGAGGTCTCTGACTGTGCAGAACCTCTTGGCAGCAGAGGGCACAGACTTGAAAAACTGGATGATCTTATTCAGGATTTTCCTTGGCTGTTGCAGTTGTATTAACTCCAACATGGTTAGCTGCATGACCTCATAATGTTGAGCCAGAGGCCCTTCGACTTTGTCTTCATGGCCAAGATGGTGTTTTATATCTTGATAATGTACTGGGTCATTTTGCCTCTGGTGTCTTCATAGTCTTCCTGGTCCATCCCATCCACAGTCACAATGATGCACTGGTGCAAGTAGAGCTTTCTGAAGTGTCTCTGCACTCTCTGTAACTCCATGGTCCAAGGTCTGGGTAAGGTCAGCGATCTTACTGACAGGATCAAGGTTTGATTCGTCCATCCTTGCTCCAGAGTTTAGCAGAGGAAGGATGGGCTCGTGCGTTGTCTAGCAGCAGCACTGCCTTCATGTTGTCACGACTGATGCTACAAGTTTTTGGTGCTGCTGTGGTGGAACCAGCCATGAATGATATCTTGGTTAAACCAGGGTAACTTGTTACCATGGCACTACACAGGAAGCTTGGCCATGATGTCCTTCAGTGACCTGGGTCGCTTGCTGTTACCTACTATGACTAGCTATAGGCGATGAGAGACATCAGCGCTAGCACAGGCCAAAATGGAGAGATGTTCCTTCCCTGATTTGTGCCCTGAAGTCCTGCCAATATTATTATTATTATTATTATTATTATTATTATTATGAGAGTTAATTTAAGATAATATTAACTTTTATCTGAAATGTCGGGACTAACTTGCCTAGCCCCAGGTTCCTGAGCTCCTCTATGGGGTGACTTAGGATTGGATGATGCATGGGGATGGATTATTATTATTATTATTATTATTATTACCATCATCATCATAATCTCATCATCATCATTATTATTATTATTATTATTATTATTATTATTATTATTTTTACTCCCCGCCTAGTGGGGCGATAATGTAACCGCCTGAGTCTGTGTGTGTGTCTGTGTGTGTACCTGCGTGTTACAGGAATGTCTCAAAATCAAGAGGGCAAATTATAATCAAACATTATTATTATTATTATCATCATCATCATCATCATCATCATCATCATCATCATCATCATCATCGCTATTTTCTTCTCCCTCATCTTCCAGGTAGGATCTGGTTTGATAGGACAGTCCATGCCGGATAAGGAGATAACAGTGTGGTGGGCGAGGGTGTGGTTGGTGGTGTGGTGGATTGCGGTAGACATCTTAGCGGCCGGATATACAAGCAACCTCGTAGTCATTCTGACAGTGCCCGTCTACCCTACCAGACTTGAGACCGTGAAACAATTGGCGGACTCCCATCTTACGTGAGTTGATTTGTAAGCTTCTGTCTGTCTGTCTGTCTGTCTATCTAACGTAAGAGATTTTACAAGCTCAATATACTCGCATATGTCTAAGTTTCATACAATGCTAATCACGAAGAAGTGCTATGGAAAGGATGCATTGCCAAAGATCTGTTAAACTCCACCACTGAGCTACGTGAAATAAAGTGAAAAAGAACGAAAATATTTGGCAAAATTGAACACGCACAGTTTACTAAATATTGGCTGGAGGATTTTATGGAGGGTAGTCCGGAAATAGCGCTGCACAAGTAACTCATCTGATTATTGTGTTGCGGGATGGCTCAGTCTGCTGGCGTGGGCGTGACAGTGGGGGTTGGAAATAAATAATGGTGGATATAGCGATGGCTGAGCCGCCCCCACAGCATACGAGAAATGGCCCGGCGAGGTGTAAGAGGAGCGCTACATATGGACTACCCTGTATTTTGCGTATTATATCTTAACACTGACTTATATGATTATTTATAAAGCTTCATTGTCGACATAGTTTACAGTAATAACATACAAGATTATGATAATGGGTAAAAGGCAGAATAAATCGCCAGGGAGGAGGTTTTATGAGGTCCATCAGGTATGGCTTGAAAGAGAAAAATAGTATGATGGTGGTGATGGTGGTGGTGGTGGTGGTGGTGGTGATGGTGGTGGTGTTGGTGGTGATGGTGGTGGTGTTGGTGGTGATGGTGGTGGTGATGGTGATGATGGTGGTGGTGATGGTGGTGATGATGGTGATGATGGTGATGATGGTGGTGATGATGGTGGTGGTGATGGTGGTGATGATGGTGGTGGTGATGGTGGTGGTGTTGGTGGTGGTGATGGTGGTGGTGTTGGTGGTGATGATGGCGGTGATGGTGATGATGATGGTGATGATGGTGGTGGTGATGGTGGTTGTGATGGTGGTGATAGGGTCATGATGGTAGTGGTGATGGTGGTGATGATCGTGATGATGGTAGTGGTGATGATGGTGATGATGATGGTGATGATGGTGGCGATAATGGTGATGATGATGATGGTGGTGGTGATGGTGGTGGTGATGGTGGTGATGATGGTGATGGTGATGATTGTGGTGGTGATGGTGGTGATGATGGTGATGATGATGGTGATGATGTTGGTGATGATGATGATGGTGTTGGTGATGGTGATAATGGTTGTAGTGATGTTGGTGACAGTGGTGATGATGGTGGTGATGGTGGTGATGATGGTGATGATGATGGTGATGATGTTGGTGATGATGATGATGATGGTGATGATGATGGTGATAATGATGATGGTGTGTGATGGTGATAATGGTTGTGGTGATGTTGGTGACGGTGGTGATGATTGTGGTAGTGATGATGGTGATGATGGTTGTGGTGATGGAGGTGATGATGGTGATGGGTGTGATGATGGTGATGTTAGTGGTGATGGTGGTGATGATGATGGTGGTGATGATGGTGATGATGGTGGTGATGGTGATGGTGGTGATGATGGTGGTGATGATGATGATGGTGGTGGTGATGGTGGTGATGATGATGGTGATAATAAAGACTCATTGAGTGAGCAAGCAGAGCAATTGAGAACATTGCGTTTAGAAGACTGGAGGCCATAGGAAGTATGAAATACAGACAGAGTAGGACAGTTCAAGAGTTGACCTGTTATATACAAGAAGGATTGGGAGTAAAGGTTAGCTCTTGCATCAGAGAACTGGTGAGAAAAGGGATGAGAGTTTGCTACTAGACGGGTGCTATGTGTCCGTCCAAATGAAGGTGGAGTGAGGGGGTGCAAACAGTTATGAAGATCAGTGACTATTAAGGTAGAAATAAAAAGGTAAAATTACTCAACAGTGCAGAGGAGAGACTGAGGTTGAAGGGAACCAGTAAGAAGAAGAGAGTTAAAGAGACGAAATTCCTTTGATTCCACTTTGTTGAGAGGAGCTGTATATGGAAAGCCTCCCCATCCATGAAAGCTTTACGTGACAAACAGACGAACAAAACCCCTGTATAAAATTAACAACTGTACAAGGGTAAAGGAGGCATGGAGCCGGCTTAGCATACCTAATCTCTTACAAGTAGATTTTACAAGAGAGGTAGTATAATTTTTCGAAGCTAAATCCCGAGACTGAAACCCCACGTATGTCAAAAGGTGATGAAAAATTGAGATGAATATTGTTAAAAAGTAAGACATACTCCTGCGAATTATTTTGACGGGTTGGCAGTGGTAAGAACTGGGTTTTTGACGCATTAAAAACAAGATTACTTTCACCCCAATCAGAGATGTAAGCAAAGTCAGACATGAGGTGTCCCATAGCCTCGTCCTGTGTTTGCAGAAGTAACTGCTAAGACGGACGCTGCAGGATGCAGATGGAAAGGTGAAGGGTGGAGTCATCTGTGTATGAGTGGATAGGGTTAGATGTACAGCTTAGAAAGTCATTGATGAATAGGAGGAGAGTTGGTGATAAGACAGAGTCCTGAGGAGCACCACAAGAAGAGAAGATCGGCGGCCGTCTACAACAATAGCTATAGAACGACCAGAGAGGAAGCTAGAGATGAAGGCACACACAGAAGGATGGCAATCGTAAGAGGACGGTTCGGAAATTAAAGATTTATGTCAAACTCGATCGAAATATTTTGAGATGTCAAGTGCAATGGCAAAGCTTTCGCCAAAGTCACGAACGGATGATACCCGAATGGAAAGTGAGATGATGGCCAGTAGAACGTCCCTGGCGGAACCCATACTGATGATCAGAAAGAAGGACGTAATAGGCAAGGTGCTTGATGTTTTTGTTAGAATTAGATTCGATACGGGATGTTAACGCAATTGGGCGATAGTTAGAAGGTTGAGAATGGTCACCCATTTTAAGGACAATCTGAATGAGAGGAAACTTCCAACATGAAAGAAAGTTGCGAGTTGACAAAGGGGAAAGAGCTTAACTAGGAAGGGTGTAAGCAGAGATGCACACTTCTTGAGGATAACAAGAGGGAGCCCATCAGGCTTATGCATCTTGTTATAATGTGGCTAGTGAGGACAGAAAGTATATCAACTGAAGAAATATCAGTACCAGTCATGAGGAAGTCAGAGGTAGAAGAGAGGAGAAGCAGCACCAGAATCATCTAGGGTGGAACTGGATGAGAGTGTTTGAGCACAGAATTCTGCTCTTCAATAGACGAAACAGCTACAGAGTCACCAGAGAAGAAAAAAGGAGGGAAGATGGATGAATTACAGTTGTTAGAAAGGTATTTGGTAAGGTGGCTGAAGGAATGAGAAGAATTTGAGTCAGAAAGTTCAGACCATTTTGTAAGAGTGAAATTATTCTTAGCAGAGTGGAGAACAGACTAAGCACAATTCCAGACAGAGATGTAATACAGGCGAGATTCAGGGTGTGTTAACTCCAGTACCTTTCGTAGGCCTTCTCCTTGTTGTGGATAGCATTAGAACAAGCGTGTTAATTTTTTTTTCCTTTTTTCAATAGTCCAAAGATAAAAGAAAGGAATGTCTGCTTCCATGCCCGAGGGAGCAACTTCCATAATGTGCAAGGCAAACTCAGATGGCTCTCGGCCATGGAAGCAATAATCATTCTAGGGAAAATCATAGAAGTACCGCCTGAGGGGCTCCCAATCAGCAGCTCCAATGTGCCAATGCTGCCTCTTCTTGGGACGGTCCACAGGCCTTACTGGAATGATAGGACGGATTAGGGTGATAAGATTGTGGTCAGAGGAGCCCAACGGAGAGGAAAGATTGACAGAGTAAGAAGAAGGATTAGTTGTAAGGAAAGGCGGTCAGGGATACAGGTGGGGTGCTGTGCGAGTACAAGCCGCTCTGTCATTAGGGATAGAAGCGATACAGGTTTGTTCACCACGGTGATCAGCTGTTTTGTAGGAGAGCCAAAGGTGGTGGTGAACACTGAAATGAACTAGAATGGAAATTTCAGAGAAGGAAGAAATTGACGGAATGTGTTTCCATCTTAAAGTTAGAAAGTCAAAGAATTTTTCATAGTCGCTAGAATTAATGGATATGTACACAAGGTATTAGTCTGAGAATGAAAGGCTAGCCGAAACCAAAGCATAGAGAATTCAGAGGATTGAAGTTCAGGAAAACGAAAGAATTAGAGCTTTGCCACATCACTGTCTGCTAATTTATTTTAATGGAAAGCAAACGGCTACAAAAAAAAAAAAAAAAAATCAAGGCAAAAGGAGAAACTACAGAGAAAATGGTGAATTAGAATAAAATTTGTGCTTAATATCCTCCAATTTTATTTTATCTTAAGAGCTACTCGACTCCATCATGTTCCATACCTTATTGTGGACACCTGTTACCTATACTTATAACACCTTAACCTGGCCCAGATTTTTGTCCTTTTGGAACATGTTTCATGTAGCTCAGTGAAAAAGACAATGCCACGGCTCTACATTGCATTTCTTCGTGGCTAAAATCAGTTTTTAAGGTTAATTTACTGCTACAACTCAGCATTCAAGATGACGAGATGACAATTTTAGCCCAAGTTACAATAAAAAGAGTCGGTTCCTTTTCTTTTGTTGGTATTACGGAGTGAGGAATAAAGTCTAGAGTGGTAATGGTAATGATGATGGCAACGTCAGTGATGATTAATGATGATTCTCTCTCTCTCTCTCTCTCTCTCTCTCTCTCTCTCTCTCTCTCTCCAGGCCCGTGATGTACGAATATGGCACCACAGTACCAGACGACTTAAGGAGCTCAGAGAACTCCATCCTAGCCGAACTGGGGAGGAGGCTATACATCGACCCCAACATTACCCTCAACGATCCGTATGCGGCCCCGCTGGAGCTGGTGATGAGGAGGACACATACTCTGATTGAGGCTGTTGATTATCTGATTTACACGCAGCATCGCAAGAATTTGACTCGGGATACTTATATTATGAGAGAACAGGTGGGTGGTGTGGAGATAAACAGACAGCCAAACATACTGACAGAAGGATAGAGGGATGGATAGATGGACAGATTTTACACACACACACACACACACACACACACACACACAACACGGAGTCATCTCTGAGGTTTTTTTAGACTACAACAACACGGAGATTTTAAGTACATGCTTTTCACTTTAAGTATTGCAAAATGGATACATACTTCAGTAAAACAAATTTGGAAAAGAAAAGGGATAAAGGTAAAAAACAAAATGATGATTTTTACCAAGAACTGGTTGAAGTAGAGACCCACAATAGACTGGTTGAATGTGTAAACAAACTAGAAATGGCTTTCAAAAATGAAATTGATGAAATAAAGAAGCAGATGCACTTGCAAAAGGAAGAAATAGAAAAACCAGGAAGGGAGGCCAATAAGAAAGACACAACCATCAGTGAACTAACAGTGGAATTGAGTACACTTAGGAAGAAAATGAGTGAAATGGCAAGTACAGTAGTCAATCACGAGAGTGTTATGGAAGAGTTCAAAAATGACACAGAGACAATTGGGCAAGTTAGCAGTCTTATTGACCAGAGCAGTGATATTGAGGAGAGGATAACACAAGTGAATGAAGCTGTGCAAAGCTACAAAAATGATGTAGAAACCACGTATGCTGAAATGGTGAAAGTAAAGGAAGACTTAGAAACAAGGGTGGAGGGAAAAAGCATTAAAAAGGAGGTGAAAAGAATAATCCAAAACAATCCAAAGTTAGTCAGAGATTCAGTAGAGATAAACAAATCAATAGTAATCACTGGTATAGAAGAGGAAGAAGTTAAAAACAAGATCACAAGAGACAAAAAGGAGATGGCAAATGTAATGAGCTTACTGAAAGAAGTATCAGAGGAAATCTGTAGTAAAGACATAGAGGAACACAAAAGGTTAGGGAAATACGAGAAAAGCAAGACAAGACCTCTAAAGGTGACTTTCCAGAGTGTAAACACTGTGGAAGAGATACTAAAAAATGCAAAGAATCTTAAGGAAAAAGAGGAGTTCAAAAATGTATGGATAAAAAGATGCCTAACACAAGTGGAACTGGAATTACTGAAAGAGAAAAGGGAGGAAGCAAAAACAAAAAATGAGGGAAGATCAGAAGAGGAGAAGAAGAAATTTTTTTACAAAGTAATAGGAGTGCAGGTACGAAAGTGGTACACAAACAGGATGGAAGAAAAAGGAGGAAGGTTGTAGAACCATGTCATGACAAGTATATAAACAAGATGATAAAGTTGATGTACTCAAATGTGGATGGAATGGTATCTAAATTACTAGAGATGAATGATTATGTCAGAGAAAATGAACCACAAATAATATGCCTAACTGAAACAAAATTAATACCAAGGATATCAAATGGCATACTAAACTTAGAGGAATACATTATATGGAGAAGAGACAGATATTTAAAAAAAAAAAAAAAAGGAGGAGGAATTATAATATTAACTAAGAAAAATCTAAAAATCAAGGAAATAAAACTAGATATACCATCACAAGTAGAACTGATTGCAGTAGAGATCGACACATCTGAAGGTAAAGTAATTGTAGCCAATTTGTACATGCCACCCAGATCAAACACATGGGAAAGAGACGAATATGAGGACCTGGCAGAGAGTACAATTCAGAGTGTAAGATCATTGCTACATAAAATGGAAAAGAAATCGGAAAGAATTATACTAACTGGGGACTTCAATACAAATATAAATTGGAATACTCTAGATATAAATAGCCAAGAAAGCTGTTGGGACCAAAAGCTCCTGGATCTCGTACAAGAGTTTTTCTTAACGCAACATGTGAGGGAAACCACCAGAAAAAGAGGACTTGATGTACCTTCAGTGCTAGATCTAATATTTACAAGGCAAGAAAATGATATTCACAGTTTAATATATCACCCTCCACTCGGCAAAAGCGATCATGCAGTACTAAATTATTACTTCAGGATCGCATATGACATAGTTAACAGCAATGATAGTTACAAAAAGAGCCTAAACTATAAAAAGGGAAATTATCAAGACCTAAAGAAGTATTTCTTAGAAGTTGATTGGGAAAATGAGCTTAGAGGACAAGATTTAAATGCTGTATATAAAAATTTTTGTGAATTTTATGAAATAGGAGTCCAGAAGTACATCCCACAGCACAAAGAAGCAGATAAGAAAATACAGAAATGGTTCAATACAGAATGTAAAAAATCAAAAGAAAGAAGAGATTTGTTGTGGAATAGATACAGAAGACACAGTAGTGAAAGGGCGTATAATAATTACAAACAGGCAAGAAACGACTATACAAGAATAAGGAGGGAAGCCCAAAAACAGTTTGAGGAGGATATAATAAATAAAAGTAGTGATCAACCAAAGCTGTTTTACAGCTATATCAGAAGCAAAACTAAAGTAAAAGATATAATACAATCCATTACGGACGAGGGGATCACTTATACACAAGAGAAAGATATTTGTGAAGCACTAAATAAGAATTTCCAATTAGTTTTTACAGAAGAAAAAAAATTTGAGAGGGACTATGTGGAACATGCATGTCCACACATGCTACCAGATAAACAAATAGCAGAAAAAGTAATACAGGAGGAGTTAAGTAGATTAGACAAAGGAAAAGCAAGTGGTCCTGATGAAATTTCATGTTGGGTATTACAAGAATGTGCAAAGGAGTTAAGTAAACCATTATTTTTAATTTTCAAGAAATCCTTGAGTCAAGGTAAACTACCTGATATTTGGAAAAAAGCAAATATTGTCCCCTTATTCAAGAAAGGAAATAGACAAAATCCACTCAAGTACCGACCAGTATCACTGACCAGTGTTGTAAGCAAGGTATTAGAAAAACTTATAAGAAAAGCTTGGGTAAATCATCTAGAAGAACACAGTATGATAACAGAAAGACAGTTTGGTTTCAGAAAAGGAAAATCATGTGTTACTAATCTGTTGAGCTACTATGACAGAGTAACAAACACAATACAGGAAAGGGAAGGATGGGTGGACAGTATCTATTTAGATTTCAAGAAAGCTTTTGACACAGTACCACACCAAAGACTTTTATGGAAACTGTACCATCAAGAAGGAATTCGAGGCAAACTGTTTTGTTGGATGCAAGACTTTCTCATAAAAAGAGAAATGAGGACAGTACTAAGAAGAAACTACTCATCATGGAAAGAAGTGACTAGTGGAGTACCACAGGGTTCAGTGCTGGCACCAATCATGTTTTTAGTGTATATAAATGATATAAACAGTAACACTGGAAATGAGAGCTATCTGAATATGTTTGCAGATGATGCAAAAATACAAAGGAGAATTACTAACACAGACTCTTGTAAAGAGCTACAAGAAGAATTAAATAAACTTCATGAATGGAGTAGTACATGGCAAATGGAATTCAATGTGGACAAGTGTCATGTAATCAAGTTTGGTAAAAGTGGAAAAAGACCTGATTGGGATTATAAGTTAGGAAATAAAACCCTATACACATCAGAAAGAGAGAAAGACCTAGGTGTGATTATCAATAACAGACTATCTCCGGCTGACCACATCAGCGAGAAGGTACGGAACATGTATACACTGCTTGCAAATATGAGAATAGCATTCACATACATAAATGAAGACATGCTAAGAAGGATAATAACATCATTCATTGGACCAACCCTGGAATATGCATCAGTAGTCCGGAGTCCTCATCTCAAAAAGCACATAGACAAGATTGAAAAAGTTCAAAGGGCCGCTACAATATGGATACCAAGCTTAAGGGACCTAAGCTACGAAGAAAGACTAAATAAACTGAATCTACCAACACTACAGGAGAGAAGGAAAAGAGGTGACATGATAATGCTATATAAATGCATATCAGGAAAGGAGAAAATAGACATAAATGATTCTTTAACATATGGAGAAGCATCAGCAAGAGGACACTGCAAAAAATTGCATAAGAAGAGAGGTGATAAAGACGTAAGGAAATTCAGTTTCCCAAACAGAGCAATTGATCAATGGAATGCACTACCAAATGAAATAGTGTGTGCCAAAACAATTCACAAATTTAAGGATATGTACGATAAATATGGTTTAAGACACGAGACAGTACGAGCTTGACTCATTCCTGTAAAGATACAATTAGGTAGGTAAGGTAAGAACAAATAGAATGGCATTTAGATGGATAGACACATAAACAGGTTGACATGGATACAGACGGACAGACAGAATTTTACAGGCATAGACAGATAAAAATAGATAGATAGATAGATGAATAATAGATACACAGCGGGATAATTAGAGAGATAGACAAACAAAAAGAAGCAAAATATAAGCAATCTAACACACAGCTGGTGCTATAGTGTACTTGCTTCCACAGATATACAGCAACTTTATGATCTGGATAATACATCACAACACCCCCTACACCCACAGACAGAGAGAGAGAGAGAGAGAGAGAGAGAGAGAGAGAGAGCAGGTGGTATAGTGTACCTACGTCCACAGATTTACAAACACTTTATGATCTGGTTACTGCGTCGCAACACCCCCTACACCCGCCTCATCTCAGACAACCTCATCCGCCTTCTGGAGACCGGCATCTTTTCCAAGATCTATCAACTGCACACCGGAAGCCTCCTGGGAAAAAGCTCCTCCGTAAGTGAGTCGTAGCACCTCTTCCTTAGCGATTTATTTGTAAGATTTATTATTTGCACAACTGAAGCTTCCTGGGAAAAAAATCGCCCGTAACTGACTCGTAGCACCACTTTCTTAGGGATATATTTGCAAGATTTAAAATGTAATAAGCGTCCACACTGAAAGTGTGGAACGTGTTCGAGCGAGTGAGCGAGCAAGTCAGGCAGTGCTGAATATTGTGTCATGCGGCTCATCATCTTCCTCTGATTTCCTGACACGAAAATACTAAGAAGAACTTATTAGATTACACCAGAAATATTCCCTCACCCTTCCTAAAATCAACTCTCCCAGCAATCGTCGGAAAATACTGCTGTGCTACTCACGCAACCTTAGACCGTTACTTCTTGCGCCGCCGGCTGTTACGCTGATCTGCCTTATATAAAATAGTTTCCTCGATTTACAAAAAAACTGTTGGG
>NC_136997.1:44008713-44131213 GCF_032717465.1 Coenobita brevimanus | reverse complement strand
ATCCCAAAATTTGCAAGAAAGTAACCAAGTTTCCTACTCCACGTTAGAGAAGGTAGCAGAGCCAGGAGTCAGGACTAGAACCTCTGACAAGTCTGACCTTCAGGCAAGATAACTTACTGCCTTAAACCTTATAACCACACTGAAATTTCTTTACTCCTTTCTTAATTTTTTTTTCTCAGGACCGTAATTATTTGATAGTACTGCTTCAGCCCAAGGCTCAGGCTGTATCAGTTTTTGTACAAAGGACCTCTACGGTAAGTACACATGGTTCTAATTCTATTACACATCAGGTGGATAGGCTTAAGGAACTCTTATATTGCTGTCGTTTCCGGTAATAACCTTTAAAAGAAATATTTTTTGCCTGTTTAAAAATACAATTAAAAACAATTTTTTCTACTTAAAAAAAAAAAGTTTTTTGTTTAAAAAAACGAACGGGTTTTTCTTCTATTATTTTTTTCTTTGCATCACTAGGTGCAACGCGCCCGCCGTAGTAGTGGAGGCATGCAAACAGACAGTTCAGAGGAGCAGTGGCCATTGAAGTAGCGATAAAAAAGATATTAAGATGCAACAGTGCGGCGAAGAGATAGAAGTTGAAGGAAGCCAGTAAGAGGAGGTGAGTTACTGAGACGAAAAGCCTTTGACTCCACCCTATTGAGTAGAGTTGTATGCAGGGAGCCTTCTCACACATAGGAGTTGTGCTTTACACAGAGGCGAATAAAATCCGTGAATAAATTACAGCTACTATTACCACCACCACCACAACCACCACTACTACTACCACCACTAATACTACTACCACCACCACAACGATCGTCCGTCTGCCGTTTCGAAAAACATATCACTTTTTCAGAACAACCCAGCTTTAGTAAAGGTTATATAAACAAGTGTGCTTGGCTGAGAGAATGAATTAGACCAGGCGTTTGGGATTCGATCCTCTTTGTTTATCTGTTGGTCTGTTAGAATCTAGGGCTTGATTTTGATGCCACTTATTTTATATTTTAATTTTTATTTTACCCTAAGCCCGTCATCCCAGGGTCGACTGTGAGATCCTTGGACAGTGAGTGAGTGACACCGTGAGTGAGTTAGTGTGTGTGTGTGTGTGTGTGTGTGTGTGTGTGTGTGTGTGTGTGTGTGTGTGTGTGTATTCCGAGATTCTAACACGGTGTACATCGTTACAATGGAGAACGAAAAACAGATCTGGAACAAAACGCCAAGTAAGACGGATAAGAAAAAATTGAGATTCGAGTAGGAGTGAGGAAGTTTGTCAGTTATATGATAGAAGAGAGTGGATGTGATTCTCTCTCTCTCTCTCTCTCTCTCTCTCTCTCTCTCTTAGTTTTGAAGACGAAGAGTAAGAGTAGTAGAAATGGGACTGATGAGGAGTGCATATGGGGAGTGTAAGTTGAATAAGATGTTAATTTTAGAGATACATGGAAGAGGTGGAACAAGGAAGTCTATGGGTACATATCAAAATATAGATAACCGTGAAAGATACGGAGTAAGGAAGCTTAATCATCAAAGGGCAAGAGATAGTGCGGCGATAGAACTGATAAGGAATGAATGTTGGTTACGTAAACTAGATAAGAAACATGAAGATTAGTATATGTTAAAGAAGCCTATTGAGAGTAAACTTAGATGGCATTACTTGTTTATCAAAGATGTTCATTCAAAGTAAAGGATTTCCGAGTAAGTTGTAGAGGAAGGAATATTATGGTTATGATAAATATAAAGATTCTGATAGATGTATAATAAGGAGGAATACTGAGGAATATTTAGATGGTATCAGTCATTTTATAGAGAGTCATTCAGACTTCCTAATCTCCCTTAACTTTTCTGTGAGGAGATTAACAGCACAATGTTTTCTATCCTTCCATATCCAACTTGTACACACTGACATATATACTTTCATAATCTCTCTCTCTCTCTCTCTCTCTCTCTCTCTCACACACACACACACACACACACACACACACACACACACACCTTCTCGCATTATTTGTGGGGCTATTTGAAGTTTAGTGATAAAGTGTTAGTGAGGGTTGGTGGGAGGTGGTGGCTGGGCAGTGGTGTATGGACTGGGTTGGTAGGTCATGTAAGACAGTAGCTAGGTAGGTCAGATTGGTAGGGAGGTCAGGTTAGCAGACTGATGATCTGTTGGTAGGTAGGTAACTTTGAAAGGAACGTTGGTAGGTAGGCTAGGCTGGTAAGTGGGTGGTGCTGATAGAGTGATATGTTGGTACATAGGTAAGGTACGTAGGTATATACTGGTTGTTTGGTTACTATGGTAGGTAGATTATGTAGCTGGGTAGGTAGGTGGGTACGTCAGGTTGGTAGATATGTAAGTAGGCCAGGTTGGTAAGCAGGGGATGTTGATAGATTGAGGAGATTTGTTGGTAAATAGGCTACGATGGAAGGTTGGCAAGTCGGGACTGTAGGTAGGCCATGATGAGAGATGTTAATATGATGGTCATTTTGGTTATGTTGGTCGCCCGGAAAATAAGTGGGGGGGGGGGGTAAGTAGGAAGGAAAGTAGGTAGGAAGGTTTCGAGAGGTAGGCTTTCTTGATAGGTAGGTCAGTAGGTAGCTGAGGTTAGCAGCTGAATGAGTAGGAAGATGGTAGATGGATAGGTAGATTATGTTGGTAGGTAGGTAGGTACAATATTTAGGTAGGTAGGCAGGCAGAGTTGTAGGTAGGTCAGGCTGGTAGGTAGGTAGGGAGGTAAATAAATAGGCAATTAGGTCAGGTTCGTAGGTAGGCCAAGTTGCTAAGTAGACAGGGAGGGAAGCTGATGGGTAGGTAGATAGACAGATAAGGTAGGTAGATAGGTAGGTAAGTATGTTAGACTGATAAATAGGTTAGTAGCCTTGTAGGGAACATTACTAAGTGTACAGGTCAGGTCTGTAAGTAGGTTGGTAAGTAGGTAGGTAGACAGGGAGTTCAGGCTGGTAGGTAGGCGAGTTGGTACATAGGTCAGGTTGGAAGATAGGTACATAAGTAGGTAAATACAGTAGGTAGGTAGGTAGGTTATGTTAGTAGGAGAGCAGGGCATGTAGGTAGGTAGGTAACTAGGCAGTTCAGTATGTAGGTTGGTGGGTAAGACTTGAATGTAGGCAGGTCATGTTGGTAGGTAGGTGGGTAGGTATGTAGGGCATGGTGTTAGGCAGGGCATGCTGTAAGTAGATCACGCTGGTACAGTAGGCAGGTAGGTCATGTTTGTGGGAAGGACATGATGCAGGTAGATGGGTAGGTAGGTACTGTAGGTAGATTAAGTAGGTAAGCATGAAGGTTTTGTTGGGAGGCAGGGCATGTTAGTACTAGGCAAGCAGGTAGGTAGGTAGGTAGGAAGGTAGGTTAGTAGGTATTGATGCAGGACATCACAATGTTATTAGCAGTTAATAACCAAGTGGTGGCATGTGAGGGTGTGTGCAGTCAATGGGCTTGCGTGTGACTAGGCGATTGTGGCTCGGTCGGTAGAGCTTTCGTCTCGCAGTGCCTGTGATTTGAGTACTGGGTTCGAAGATATAAAGTGAATGTCGGTAATACAAGCTTTCACACACACACACACACACACACACACACACACACACACACACACACTTACGACATGGGAGTAAGCAACACAAGATGACTAAATCTGACTGCGTAAAAACTAAGAAAAGCAAAGTGAAAGTGGAACTGAGCAAATAGTTAAATGATAAAAAACAAACAAACAAACAAAAAAGGCACTAACTCCAATCTCGCAACACAGGTCCGAAAGTAAATAAAATTAGCTGACGTTACCATGGGCAAAATAAACACAATGAAAAATACCTAATATAATACAAGGTAATGATATTTAGAATATTTACAATGAGATAAAGGAGCACAAGAGAATGAGAAAAACAAGCAACCTGATAATACCCTGAATAATCACACTAAAGTCTGGGAACAAACTTGCCGGATGAAAAAAGTAAAATCATATAAAAAGAGATAGCTAAACTGCACTCAATTGCCACAAATAATAGTAACAATAATACTTGTGATTGGATGCTGATACGAAGTGAAAAGATGTTCAGAAACATAAATAACATACAAAATACTGCTTCTCCTCCCTCTCTGATCTCCAGTCCAAACACTCCCCCTCCCGACGCCTTCTCTGCCTTACATACACTCCGGCTGCGTGCACGCATCAACACGCAGGTGGAGGCCAGACGACAAATATACAGAAAAGAGTTAAGCAAATTAACCCTTTCCACACGGATAAGTTAATAAGTTTTCAGGAACATGATGCGCCTGCTTTTCTCCCCTCCCCCCCACCCGCTGCGCACTTCAAAAATGTGTATTCTTAGCTTATTTTCACCACCCAAACATATTAATTTTGCCACAAAACCCACATATTCCTATTCGTCGAGGTTTGTTCTACACAATAAGCAAAAAAAAAAAAAAAATGCATGCTCTTGAATAAACATTCAAGAGCATGCATTTTACTTCCCAACATCATAAGTCGAATGTTTACTATTCAATCTGTACATGTTATACATCATTGGAAGAGAATTTTATTAGCTTTCGAATGCCGGAGGTCCCATTTTGATACGAGGTATGGTGTTCGAGTAATAAGCGAAAAAGTAAAACCCATTTCCGACAGACAACAGATTTTTTTATTCGGGGAGATCTAGTGAAAAAGTTTTCGTGCCACCGTCATATTTTTATCATCCTATGCAGAATTTAATTGGCTTTCATTTGAGCCCACGATGGTGATCCTAGGCCTCATAGTTTTCGAGAAAAATGCAAAAAAAAGTATGGTGCACCCATGCCGTGTCATGACTGTAGGGAAGTTTCCTGCCTTCCTCTAAGCTACTGCATGTATTTCACTAATTCTTTGTACACTAGATATGCTCACTATATTCACGTGATTCACTGTCACTATTATTATAGCTGAATATTCACATTTGGTGCAGGGTAGAGGCGGTGTAGTTGATTAGAAACAGTAGCAAAATCTTCGGTGGGCCAACGGCTGATAATGACCAGGATTGCTTCACAAACACCAAATTTCCTATTGTAAACACCAAATCTAATCACAACTTTGCCCAAACACTATACACAAGCACTACTGGTATAGTCAAATGTGTTGAACGGCCGGGACGGGAGAAAGAGTGGATATTTAAAGGGACAGAACTGCACAGTAGCTTCCCCACTCACAACTCATTTGGTACTGAATAACCTGTCTGTTCTCTTGTTGGTATCAGAACCCACAGTTGCCAACTCATTACTCTTGACGAAGAGCAGGGAAGCTATAACGCCTCCAAAAATGACACCAATCGGCTGAAAACTTTTCCTCTGACGAAAGTATTTATGCTTTAATGACGCCAATAGCGTCAACGAGTATATTCGCAGCCATACCCATATGATGACAAATGAGTCATCGTGCGCGAAGGGGTTAACCCTATTGCTTGCGGATAAGCTTTTAAGTTTTCCCAGCTCTGACACGCAGGGTTTTCTCCCCTCCCCCCCCCGTGCTGTGCGCACCAAAAATGTGTATTCTTGGCTTATTTTCACCACCCAAACATATTTATTTTGCCACAAAACTCATATATTCCTATTCGCTGATGTTTGTTCTACACGATAAGCAAAAAAACACACCAAAAAAACAAACTATACGTACGTTACAGTGCTCAGAATAAACATTCAGGATCATAGATTTCACTTCCCAACATCACAAGTCGAATGTTTACAAACCAATCTCTACATGTTATACCATCAATCGAGAGAGAATTTTATTAGCTTTCGAATGGGTCAGGTCCCAGTTTGATACGATGTATGATCCTCAAGTAATAAGCAAGAAAGTAAAACCCATTTTAGACAGAAAACAACTTTGTTATTCGGGGAGGGTTTGCAAAGAACTTTCAGTGGCACCCTTATGTTTTTATTTCATCATCCTATGCACAATATCATCTTCTTTCTTCTTAATAAAGAACGATGATCCTAGGCCTCATAGTTTTTGAGAAAAATGCAAAAACTACGGCGTATTTTGCCACACGCTGACCCACCATCAGCCGTGCTCACTTACGCTGGTTTCCCGTAGCATGCTAACACTTTTATGCTTGGCAGCTTTGCTTTCTTTGGTTTAATACCAACAATTATTTCATATAATTACTTCTGTTTTGTTTTTAGTTCTCTCAGAAACCACACATGAACACTAAACCTGTTGCTACCAATTGAAACTGAAGCTGTACTTATTTACCTGTCATCTGTGTTGCAGTAAAAACACTGTATATGTATGTGCAAACATATTGATGTAAATAAAGGTTAATAGATAAATAAAAAAAGAATACCTTGTACTTCTCCAGTGGTGATGATCTTCCTGCAGGACCACATTGAGGTGAGGAGTTTTGTACTATGTGTGTGTGTGTGTGTGTGTGTGTGTGTGTGTGTGTAATTCACAGGGTCGGTCAGGATCACTTTGATGGTCATGATCGTCAGCTTTTACCCTCCCGCAAGGGAGCTGAGAGCTCATATAGTCTGATCTAAGGGCAAGGCTGTGACCTTCACACACACACACACACACACACACACACACCCGTCCCCTTGCTCAAGGGGGACAGTAACCACCCACTTCGTCAGTGAAACTTTTCGCAACCTGAGCGAGGCACGAACTCCTATCCACCAGTTGGCAAGCGAGAGCGTTACCACTGCACCAGCGAGCGGTGTACTGCACCAGCGAGCAGTGTGTGTGTGTGTGTGTGTGTGTGTGTGTGTGTGTGTGTGTGAGTGTATGTGTGTGTGTGTGTGTGTGTGTGTGTGTGTGTGTGTGTGTGTGTGTGTTTGTGTGTGTGTATTTGTATGTGTGTGTGTGTGTGTGTGTGTGTGTGTGTGTATGTGTGTGTATGTGTGTAGGTGTGTGTATGTGTAGGTGTGTGTATGTGTGTTTGTGTGTGTGTGTGTGTGTGTGTGTGTGTGTGTGTGTGTATGTGTTCTCCACTAGTGAAGGTATCGCTCAGTATGGTACCAGCCGAAACAATCACCCATGCAAAGCGGCACATCACATACAGGACACATGTTCCTTGTGTCGTTCCTCCTCCCCAGCTTGAAGCACAAGGCACATCTGAGCCTCTTCTTTTCAGGGATCCTCGCCCGGTGGTGGCCAAGAGTGCAATCCAACCTCACGTCGGCATCGATGACCCAGCGATGCTTGCTTGGATGCCCTCGTGCTCTGTGGTCCTGTCGTGTGGGAGCTCCAGGCCCAGGCACGGGTTCTCCCAACAGACCAGCAAATGGAGGTGGTGGTTGTTCTGGCACCCCTAATGGGCCTAATGCAGATGGTGCTGATGGTGATGGTGGTACCTGTGATGGTCATGCTTCTGGTTGTAATGGTGTGGGGTCTCCTGCAAGCTGTGCTGATGCTGGTGGTGGCTGGGCCAGTCCTGGTGCTGGTGGTTGTGCCTGCTGGGTGCCAGTTGATGCTGGTGCTGGCCGCCAAGTAGGTAGGTCTGGGGCGTGGTGGAGTGTGTGCCCAGATGCGGGCCAGTCCTCTTCGTGGAAATGCAGAAGATCGTAGATGATCTTCTCCAATAATTCCAGAGGGGTTACTTGTGCACATCAGTACTTCTTATACAAGGCAAACGCGTTGAACAGTGCCGTTTAGATGAAGTAGAAAGTGTTCTTCTTCGTCCACTTGACAGTTTGGCATTGGACAAGGTAGTACTGGACCATCTGATCGAAATGATCCACCCCATCCATATACCTTTTGTACTCCTCCACAGTGACGGGCTTGTGAACAACCCTCTCCACATAGGTTGTCGGCTCATCATTACCCCACACCTTTCCTCGAACCCTCTTCGGAATGGTGTCTGAAGTGTGGAAGGTGGACACAATGTTCACAATGTGCGTGTCCCTCCATAGTAGGACTAACACATTGTCCTTGTGCCTGTATGCCATGCCCCCCTCAGTCAGGCTCTTAGCCTTGGCAATGGCCTGCAGCTGGAGTGGCACTCCTCTAGTCAGCCATATGGTCCCCCACACAAAATCATGCAGTGACGAGTCATTCGCAGAGGGCTACAGAACTGTAATAGTTGTCCATGAACAACTTATAGCCCTGGTCCTTCAACAGTTCCACAAGGCCGAACACGGTGTTCTGGAGGGTACGCTGCACCCCTGTGTAGACCTCCAGGTTCCAGATGTAGCCCGAGGATGACTCAGCCAGCATCTACATCTCGATGGCATACTTACTGGGCTTCTGGGGGTTGTAGATGCGGAAGGACAGCCAGCCCTTCCACCCCAGAGAGCCTTCATCCATGCTGAGCTGCTCCTCGGGTAAGTATACTGACTGGAACTGCTGAAGGAGGTACTCCATGATCGTGCGAATGCAGATGAGCCGATCTTGGTTGTCCCAGGGCATGGCATGTTGAAGGAGTGGAAGTGCTTCAGGATGGCGCTGAGGCGCTTTCCATTCATCACCTGCTGGACCCTAGGGTAGTCATGCAGCTCAGAGCTCCTCCAGTAATGCCTGATGATCAGCATGTGCACGACCCCCATGAAAAGGTATAACCCCAGGAACTTGCCCATCTCCTCTTCATTGCAGGAGAACCAGGCATCCAACTGAGTCCCCAGGAAGGTGACGTACTGGTTGGTCTCCACAGTGAGGTATGACAACAATTCCCACGTGAAGAAGAGCTGGAAAAGCTGTAGGGGAGTTGTTGGAATATCCACCTTTATCCCCAGGGAGCCAGTGAATGGCCCATGGTTCAGTGTGAACGGGCCACTGTTACACCCAGGATCCTCTTCATCAGCAGTGGCGGCAGTGGCAGCGGGTCGGCCAGTCAACACCCTTTGGCCTGCCCTCCGACCCCTTGGACGTCCCCTATGTTCAGGCAGAGGACCATGATGCCCTCGTCTAGGAGTGGACGCCTCAGACGAGGACGAGGACGAGATAGAGGGCTCTGGGGACACCAGTCTCCTCGGCCTCACCGGCGAGGATGTCACCATAGCATCATGCACGGCAGAAGCGGGTGCAGGGGCCATCACAACGAGCGATGGCCTGGTTTCTGGTGACACTGGCTTGCCGAGGGGGCAGAGGGGTCTGGAGATTGGGAGCAGACGAAGAGAGCGGTGGGACCGGTGAAGCCAGTTGATGATGGTGGTGTGGTCTCCCTCAAAGGAAGGCGGCGGGGCAGTTTCACTTGCTGACCGAATGGCGTCAGCTCAACCTCCACCCCAGAACGGTCATTCTCAATGTCGCTCTCCAACACTACCTCCTTGAGGATCTGATGCCACTCATGTGGTGCCAACCAGCGTTTCATTTTTGCAAGACTGCTGTCGTTGCAAGCCAGCTGGAGAATAAATTTGTGTCTGAAGGATTGTAGACCCTGTGGCAGTCCAATGCTGTGGTAGGAGTGTGAGCTGAAATAAAGGAGTCAAGATATGTTATTCACAGCCAGCCAAGAACTTGGCTCAAGATTGGTACAATTCAAGGGTTCATGATATACGTGTATGTCCTTGGAAAACATTGTCTCCTACACCTGACTTAGCACACAGGTAGGGGCCACTTTCTTTTTCATTTTCTTTGGACATTACACATAACCAAATCTATCATTTTTATGAGGTACACAGTACATTTCACCAGCAACATGTAAGTGGAAGTGTTCCGTAGGCTGTTACCTGTGCGCTAAGGTGTAGCAGACGGTGATTCTCTTACGAGAACACGCTGCAGTAGGTCAGTCTTTCACTGTCTTTACACATAAAACATAGCCAAATATATCAGTATATGGGAAACACAGTAGATTTCACCAATATATATATATATATATATATATATATATATATATATATATATATATATATATATATATATATATATGTGTGTGTGTGTGTGTGTGTGTGTGTGTGTGTGTGTTTGTAAATGTACGTGTTCCAAATCTCTCTTTGCATTTCGCTACCTTTGTGCTAGCTCAGGTGTACGACACACTCTTCCTTACGAGCAATTGGCTCACTTTTTCACTGTCTTTTCACATAAAACATAGCCAACTATATCAGTACATGGAAAACACAGTAGATTTCACCAAGAAAAAAGAACATATATATGTAAATGCATGTGTTCCAAACCTCACGTTGCATTTCACTACCTCATTGACACAGACTCCTCCGTACGAGCACGTGGCTCACTTTTTCACTGTCTTTTCACATAAAACATAATCAAATATATGAGATAAACAGTATGTTCCTTGTCCGATATGGTTTAGCAGATGATGTTTCCCTTACCAGAAAACGCTGAAGTGTTTACGATTTCATTTCACAATGCACATAATCAAATCCATCATTTTATGAAACATACATGATATTTCACAACAACAGTACCTGATCGTGCTCTGTATGTCACATCTACGATACCCAAGGCATCGCAGACGATGTTTTCCGACGAGCACATGGTGCAGTATTTACGTTCATCCACACAAGCATATGATAAACATATCAATTACACTCATGCTTTATTTCACACAGAAAGATACGGAATAAATATAATATGATAAAATCAAATATCCCTATAAACCTCCTGTATTTTATCCCCTCCTGACAATGGCGTGCCGTGGCTGTATGGCGTACGTGACTCCTGCCCTAGCCAATATTTCATTACGTACACTCGCTGCACTATACTACTATCTATTGCACAGTAACATCCACAATATATCAGCATAAAACAAGGACTTCATCAACACATTGGCAAATATTCCCTTCAAGACAACGCCGTGTCATCAGGCGGTTTCCCGCCACCCTCAACTAAACGTTTCACCATGTCCTTCCTCACTGGCTATTGCACACTATATTCTCCTGATTCACTGTCACTATTATTCAATGGTTCAATACTCACACTGGGTGCAAGGTAGAGGGAGTGTAGTTGTTGGGAACCACTGATAAACAGGGTAGGCCTACCACAATCTTCGTTGGACCAACGGCAGAATTACGGCCACGAATGATTCACAAAAACCTAATTCCCTATTGCAAACACCAAATCTAATCACAATGCTGGCCAAAAAGTAAACACAAGCACTGCTAATATAGTAGACTATGACACGCGTCCCGGGACGGGGTAGAGTAAGATTTAAATGCCCAGCTATGCGCTACCTTCTCCTCGACATCTGATGCGGAACTAATCACCCTGGCTGGGCTGCCGCCAGCGTTGTCAGATTCCTTCAACAAAATTATTGTACCACACTGGTCAAAATTATCGTACTGGGAGCAAAATTGTCGTACTCTATTTTTTTCTCAAAATGGTGCATATATAATACAAATTTACATGAGTAAAATACTGAATAGGGCTTAAGTTTGCAATAACATAATACTAATTTAAATAACATCAATTAACCTGTTCTTGAGGTGAAAATTTATTGTATTTGTGCATACTAGAATGCTTATGTCCTCTACTTCACCAAAATAAAACACCTTCATATTATGTACAACTAAGATATATGACAGTAAATTGGGAAAGCGTAGGATAACTCAAATATTAGTTAACTCACTCACATTACCAAATGACTCCATTGTAGTTTTTGACTAGGACGGCACACACATTTTCTTATGCCTTGCACTGTTTTCATGCATCTTGATGGTTGTCACCTGAGCAGCTATTTCAACATTACAGTTACGACAAAGAGCTTTATAGGGATCTCTTTTGAAAGGCCTTAACCAAGGAAACAGTTTCTCCCACTCTTGTCTGTATTTCTGTTCACGTCTTGGCTTTTTCTTGATGGCACCAGACCCTTCACCTCTTTCCACACCTTTTCGCTTATCACAATGTTCAGACATGATGATATCAGGTTAGTGAAATATGAAAAAAGTTCTCAGTCCGCAGCATCAACACGACTGTTAAAGTGTTAACAGAGCACTGCGTCACGCCGCGCGAGCCAGCCGTTTAGCCGTCTTTTTGTTTAGGGGACAGGAACGAGACATGTCTGTGAAATAAAAAAGTTGGTTAATACATGTTCATCTAGCACATACAACTATTTTATTATCATCAGTCCGTATGTAAGGTTTTCCGATATATTTTAGATTTGCTCTCAGAAAAAAAATATTGCAAATTATAAAAGAGTATCGTACCAAATTTCAAATAATCTTATTATCGCATGACTGCTATTGTACATCGTACACGGGCTAAAATTATTGCACATGTACAATAATGATCGTACATCTGGCAATGCTGGCTGCCATGTGTCTCGGGCCCCGAGGTTGCCAAGTCATTACTTTTACTGAGACATGCAGGAAATATGACGCATCCAAAAATGACACCGATCAGCCGAAAACTTTTTCTTTGACATAAGTTTTTATCTTTTTAGGATGACAAATGCATCTTCGCGTATAGTCACACAAACTTCCAAATGACGACAAGTGTGTCATCCCAGGAAAAGGGACTAATCTTCCCCCATACTCCAAACGTTATAAATAGCGCTGGTGAATACAAATCTTTATGTCGCCAGTTTAAGTTCCACCAAAAGTCACTGATATTCAAAACATTTTTAGTCACACCCACGTCGAGAGAGCAAACAGAATTAACTAATATTTTATAAATGTGTACACACTAAACAGGCAACAACATGAGCGAGTGCATGTGCGTAGATGCTAGTGCACACACAGCATAGACGCACACACACACAAAAAAAAAAAAAATGATGTAGAAACCACGTATGCTGAAATGGTGAAAGTAAAGAAAGATTTAGAAACAAGGGTGGAGGAAAAAAGCATTAAAAAGGAGGTGAAAAGAATAATCCAAAACAATCCAAAGTTAGTCAGAGATTCAGTAGAGATAAACAAATCAATAGTAATCACTGGTATAGAAGAGGAAGAAGTTAAAAACAAGATCACAAGAGACAAAAAGGAGATGGCAAATGTAATGAGCTTACTGAAAGAAGTATCAGAGGAAATCTGTAGTAAAGACATAGAGGAACACAAAAGGTTAGGGAAATACGAGAAAAGCAAGACAAGACCTCTAAAGGTGACACTCCAGAGTGTAAACACTGTGGAAGAGATACTAAAAAATGCAAAGAATCTTAAGGAAAAAGAGGAGTTCAAAAATGTATGGATAAAAAGATGCCTAACACAAGAGGAACTGGAATTACTGAAAGAGAAAAGGGAGGAAGCAAAAACAAAATATGAGGGAAGATCAGAAGAGAAGAAGAAATTTTTTTTACAAAGTAATAGGATTGCAGGTACGAAAGTGGTACACAAACAGGATGGAAGAAACAGGAGGAAGGTAGTAGAACCATGTCATGACAAGTATATAAACAAGATGATAAAGTTGATGTACTCAAATGTGGATGGAATGGTATCTAAATTACTAGAGATGAATGATTATGTCAGAGAAAATGAACCACAAATAATATGCCTAACTGAAACCAAATTAATACCAAGGATATCAAATGACATACTAAACTTAGAGGAATACAATATATGGAGAAGAGACAGACATTTAAAAAAAGGAGGAGGAATTATAATATTAACTAAGAAAAATCTAAAAGTCAAGGAAATAAAACTAGATATACCATCACAAGTAGAACTGATTGCAGTAGAGATCGACACATCTGAAGGTAAAGTAATTGTAGCCAATTTGTACATGCCACCCAGATCAAACACATGGGAAAGAGACGAATATGAGGACCTGGCAGAGAGTACAATTCAGAGTGTAAGATCATTGCTACATAAAATGGAAGAGAAATCGGAAAGAATTATACTAACTGGGGACTTCAATACAAATATAAATTGGAATACTCTAGATATAAATAGCCAAGAAAGCTGTTGGGACCAAAAGCTCCTGGATCTCGTACAAGAGTTTTTCTTAACGCAACATGTGAGGGAAACCACCAGAAAATGAGGACTTGATGTACCTTCAGTGCTAGATCTAATATTTACAAGGCAAGAAAATGATATTGACAGTTTAACCTGCAGCGTCCCGTCGACGTACTTCCACGTCCTCATGTTATGTCACTGCCAATCCCGTTGACGTACTTCAACGTCCTGCAATTGCAAGGTTCATAATTTCCACAATTTTCAAAATTCGCGCGAGATTTTCGATTCGCCCACGTACCCAAGCCTCCCCTACCTGCCGCCAGACGGGCAGCGTCCTAGACCCCGCGTGACCCGCGCTTGCCCTTGTCCCGGTCACTCACCTGCTAGCAGTGACCCAGGTCAGACATGGCGCGGAAAGGTCTCTCAGACGAGGAAATTGCATCCGCCCTGGAAGCCTTCACTGGAGATAGTGATTCTCCACTTGACGATGATGTGGTGGATCGTGATTACGTCCAGCCAGAGGAAGAAATAAGTAGCAGTGATGAAGAGGTCCCTTCGCCCTGAAAAACGCGGTATGTGACATACCGTAAGGCAAGGGAAGGCCAGCCTGCTCCCCAACCACGTGCACGGCTATCTCTCCATCCCGAATCTGATGAGGACGAGGATGAGGACGATGAGGATGATGGCGGCTTAGGACGTGATATCGCCTCGTGGTTGGGAAAAGAAAAAATATCACCCCGAGGATCAGAAGGTGGGGCGAGAAGACATATAAGGTATGGTGAAAGTCTTTTGTCTGGGGAAGTGGAAAGTGGTGTGGTGGGATTGCTGGGTGAAAGGGAAAGTGTTGTGGCAGCAGCGCGGGGTGAAAGTGAAAGTGGTGTGGGGGTAGTGCGGGGTGAAGGGGCAAGTGGTGTGAGGGAGGCAGCACGAGCACGTGGTGCACGTAGGCCTAGGGGAGAGGAGGTGGAGCCACTCCCCAGCACGTCTTTCGCCCCACAATATTCCCAAACTTCCTCCCCACAGCCCCAGGATGTGGGGAAAGGAAGGAAAGGGAAGGGAAAGGGTAAAGGAAAAGGGAGAGGGAAGAGAAGTGCGAGTGATGAGAGGCGCCGCTCTCCACCTCCCCAACCTCCCTCACCACCCTCATCTCCCCACCCTGACGAAGGGGACGATGGGGACGTGGCTGGAGACGGTGGTGTCACGTGGAACTGGGAAGATGGGAGTAATTTTACTCCCATCATTCACCCTTTCACTGAGGAGTGGCGGTCTGGTTGCACGGCTCCAGGTGTGCATGCAGGTTCGTCTAGGGTGGATTTTTTCCACTTGTTCTTTGGGGAGGCGTTTGTGGGGCCCATAGTTGAACAGACTAATATATTTTCACGATCACAGCGCCGTGAAAGTGAACGTTTGGGAACCACGAGCAGGCATTCCCAACAATATGACTATCCCGTTACAATTTCAGAGATGTTCTTATTTTTGGCCCTGGTTCTCTTGATGGGTGTGGTAAGGAAAAACCAAATTCCTGCCTACTGGACAACTGACCCAATGATCCTCACACCTTTCTTTGGAAAGGTGATGAGTCGTAACAGATTTCAGTATATTCTCGGCCGCCTCCACTTTTTTGATGCAGAAGATCCAGCCAATGCAAATAACACAGATAAAATGAGGAGAATTAGGCTGGTATTTGATCATTTACGGGAAATGTTCCGCTCCTCATTTTATCCCTACAGAGACCTCGTCATAGACGAGAGTCTTTTGTTGTGGAGAGGCAATATTTCCTTTAGGCAGTACATACCCAGCAAGAGACACCGTTTCGGGTTCAAGATCTTTGTTATGTGTGACTGTAAGACTGGTTATGTGCAAGACATAGTCTTGTACACGGGCGCACAGACAGATATAACAGAAGATCGGAGTATAGGACTCTCTGGGGCCGTGGTGAAGACAATGATAGAAGAGTACCTTCATCGTGGTCATGTGTTGTACCTGGACAACTGGTACACTACCCTCTTCTGGCTAGGTTCCTCCACCAACACGACACCGGAGTCTGTGGTACAGTCAAGAGAAACCGTCGCCATATGGTCAAGATAGGGAGGAAACTTGACAAGAACGAGGTGGTTTTCTTCCAGGCCAATAACATCCTTGCCACCCTGTGGAACCACAACAGGGAAGTTTGCCTCCTATCAACTGTTCACAGCCCCCTGATGCACCGCACAGACTCCGTGGATCACCGTAGCGAGAGGAGGAGCAACGTATGGAAACCCGAGTCTGTACTGGACTATAATCTGAACATGAGGCAAGTGGATCAGTCAGACTCGATGATTTCAAGTGTTGACTGTGCCAGGACCACGATGAAGTGGTACAAGAAACTCTTTTTCCACTTGCTCGACATCACGTTCCTGAACGCCCACTACCTGCACGCAATGACCACCGGAGTATCCGAGACCTTTGAGGGGTTTGTGAGGGAGCTGGCACGTGAAATAATCGCCAAGCATGCCCAGGACAGACCCACACACCGCACCCGCACCCCCATGGCTGCCCAGACTCCCCTACGTCTTGCAGGACGCCACTATCCCAGCGCAATCCCTTCCGACCCAAACCGTCGTAAACCCCAGCGCCGCTGCCATGTATGTAAGCACTCGACAGTCAGACCATCCACTCAGAGAAAAGACACAAGGTACGAGTGTGTTGAGTGCAATGTTGCGTTGTGCCTTCAGCCTTGTTTCAAAGAGTACCATAATTTCCTATACTACTGAAACTGTGTGGGATGGCGATATGACGCTCATTATAATGGTAAGGCCAGTCAGTAGGTGCTAAGTCAAATATAAAGTTGAAACGGGTGTTATGTTTTCAGGAAAGTAATGTATAAGTTGAGAATTAGTGTAAGTTGAAAGAAGTGATATCAAAACTACACCCACTGTGTAAATCTGCGAAAATATGACGCTCAGTATAACACTCTGGTCAGTAAATATGTGATAGCAAGAATATAAAGTGGAAACGGGTGTAATGTTAGCATGAATAAAACGTATAAGTTGAACAATAGTGTAAGTTGTAATAATTGATGTCACGAGTACACCCACATTCTGGTCAGTAAGTATGTGATAGGAATTATATAAAGTGGAATTTGTTGTAATGTTAGTAGTAAGGTATTTTATAAGTTGATTACTACTGTAAGATGAAACAAATGATATCGCGATAACACTCCCTGTGTAAGTACGCGCTAATATGATGCTCAGTTGAATCGTAAGGTCTGAAATTATGTGATATCAATTATATCAAGTGTAAACATGTGCAATGTTAGTGGAGAATTATTATATAAGTACAAAAATAGGTTGTAAGTTGAAATAGTAGTCATACCGACTTCACCGTGTGTGTTATTATGTGCTATTATTACGCTATATATTTACGTAAGGCCTGAAATTATCTCAAAACAGTTCTATAAAGTTGAAAAGTGTATAATGTTATTAGGAAAGTATTATGTAAGTAGAAAAACACAATACGAGTTGAAACAACAGTCACAGCGAGTTCACTCACTACGTAAATAAGCGCTAACATTACGTTAAATGTTATCGAAAGGCCTGTGAATACGTAAAAACAGTTCAATAAAATGTAAACTGTTATAATGTTATTGTAGAAGTATTATGTAAGTAAAAAAAATGATATGTATCATGATTTTCGAATGTTAGCGATTCATCGTGACCAGTATGCCTGATTTTGCTCGTTTCGCACGATGGTACAATGCTTATTTCTGCTCTATTTTTGTATAAAATCCAATTTACTCTTTTATCACATGTTTTTATGTTTGTAATAAATACATATCTACTTACTTTCATTGGTTTCCCAGACTTATAATACCATAGAAAACGTTAGAGGCTCAGACCACCTACGGAGAACACGGGGCCAGGTGGGCAATTATGGACCCCGGGGAACAATTTCTTTGTGACTGACCATTGTTTCTGACCAAAAGCGAAAGTTTTAGCAAAAAAAAAAAAAAAGGGTCGAAAAATGGTCGAGATTGGGGGGTACCATTGGTGAGAAAGTGGTCGGGACGGGGCGGGTTAATATATCACCCTCCACTCGGCAAAAGCGATCATGCAGTACTAAATTATAACTTCAGGATAGCATATGACATAGTAAACAGCAATGATAGTTACAAAAAGAGCCAAAACTATAAAAAGGAAAATTATCAAGACCTAAAGAAGTATTTCTTAGAAGTTGATTGGGAAAATGAGCTTAGAGGACAAGATTTAAATGCTGTATATAAAAAATTTTGTGAATTTTATGAAATAGGAGTCCAGAAGTACATCCCACAGCACAAAGAAGCAGATAAGAAAATACAGAAATGGTTCAATACAGAATGTAAAAAATCAAAAGAAAGAAGAGATTTGTTGTGGAATAGATACAGAAGACACAATAGTGAAAGGACGTATAATAATTACAAACAGGCAAGAAACGACTATACAAGAATAAGGAGGGAAGCCCAAAAACAGTTTGAGGAGGATATAATAAATAAAAGTAGTGATCAACCAAAGCTGTTTTATAGCTATATCAGAAGCAAAACTAAAGTAAAAGATATAATACAATCCATTACAGACGAGGGAATCACTTATACACAAGAGAAAGATATTTGTGAAGCACTAAATAAGAATTTCCAGTTAGTTTTTACAGAAGAAAAAAATTTTGAGAGGGACTATGTGGAACACGCATGTCCACACATACAACCAGATATACAAATAGCAGAAAAAGTAATACAGGAGGAGTTAAGTAGATTAGACAGAGGAAAAGCAAGTGGTCCTGATGAAATTTCATGTTGGGTTTTAAGAGAATGTGCAAAGGAGTTAAGTACACCATTATTTTTAATTTTCAAGAAATCCTTGAGTCAAGGTAAACTACCAGATATTTGGAGAAAAGCAAATATTGTCCCCTTATTCAAGAAAGGAAATAGACAAAATCCACTCAACTACCGACCAGTATCACTGACCAGTGTTGTAAGCAAGGTATTAGAAAAACTTATAAGAAAAGCTTGGGTAAATCATCTAGAAGAACACAGTATGATAACAGAAAGACAGTTTGGTTTCAGAAAAGGAAAATCATGTGCTACTAATCTGTTGAGCTACTATCACAGAGTAACACAATACAGGAAAGGGAAGGATGCGTGGACAGTATCTATTTAGATTTCAAGAAAGCTTTTGACACAGTACCACACCAAAGACTTTTATGGAAACTGTACCATCAAGGAGGAATTCCAGGCAAACTGTTTTGTTGGATGCAAGACTTTCTCATAAAAAGAGAAATGAGGACAGTACTAAGAGGAAACTACTCATCATGGAAAGAAGTGACTAGTGGAGTACCACAGGGTTCAGTGCTGGCACCAATCATGTTTTTAGTGTATATAAATGATATAAACAGTAACACTGGAAATGAGAGCTATCTGAATATGTTTGCAGATGATGCAAAAATACAAAGGAGAATTACTAACACAGACTCTTGTAAAGAGCTACAAGAAGAATTAAATAAACTTCATGAATGGAGTAGTACATGGCAAATGGAATTCAATGTGGACAAGTGTCATGTAATCAAGTTTGGTAAAAGTGGAAAAAGACCTGATTGGGATTATAAGTTAGGAAATAAAACCCTATACACATCAGAAAGAGAGAAAGACCTAGGTGTTATTATCAATAACAGACTATCTCCGACTGACCACATCAGCGAGAAGGTGCGGAACATGTATACACTGCTTGCAAATATGAGAATAGCATTCACATACATAAATGAAGACATGCTAAGAAGGATAATAACATCATTCATTAGACCAACCCTGGAATATGCATCAGTAGTCTGGAGTCCTCATCTCAAAAAGCATATAGACAAGATTGAAAAAGTTCAAAGGGCCGCTACAAGATGGATACCAAGCTTAAGGGACCTAAGCTACGAAGAAAGACTAAATAAACTGAATCTACCAACACTACAGGAGAGAAGGAAAAGAGGTGACATGATAATGCTATATAAATGCATATCAGGAAAGGAGAAAATAGACATAAATGATTACTTAACCTATGGGGAAGCATCAGCAAGAGGACACTGCAAAAAACTGCATAAGAAGAGAGGTGATAAAGACGTAAGGAAATTCAGTTTCCCAAACAGAGCAATTGATCAGTGGAATGCACTACCGAATGAAATAGTGTGTGCCAAAACAATTCACAGATTTAAGGATATGTACGATAAATATGGTTTAAGACACGGGACAGTACGAGCTTGACTCATTCCTGTAAAGATATAATTAGGTAAGAACAATTAGGTAAGAACACACACACACACACACCTAGCGACACGCACGCACTATACATACATGCACAATAATAAACACAAAAATATATATATATATTGTTACACACATAACACTCTGTTCTTGATACTCCCAAACTTTTTTATGGATATATTTTTTTTAAATTATTCATTTACTTTTAGGTTCACAGGGGCTTTAAGAGATGCAAGGTTTAGATTAACCTCCTTTTCTATGAGATGGTTTTCAACAACAACAAAAAATGGATGTAATATATATATATATATATATATATATATATATATATATATATATATATATATATATATATATATATATACACACACACACACACACACACACACACACCCAACAGACGTGACGATGAATGGGTTTCATCTCCATTAACCCCTTCTGTACGAGAGGTCTTTCCCAAACTGAAAAAATCTCTTGGAAATAAAAATAAAAAGTCACAGAAAAAATGAACTCTGCTCGATAATAATACATTTTACATAACAACAAATAGACCGAAAGTTGAACCCCTAAGAATATCTGGCTATTGATATCAGTATAATCCTAAATCTTTAAGGCTCTACCGACACTGCATTTGAGATATGCTTCTATAAGACGATTTCATTCAGCTCACAGAACCCCCCCAGTCAAAAGGGTCAACTCTCCACAGAACCCCAGATGCCGTATTTCAGAACTTAAGGCTCTGATGACCTATTTTTAGGAGGGATAATTGTAAATGGAGCGGCGTAAATAAAGTTCCCCAAAGTTACGTGAATTGCGCCTAAAATATGTCGGAGACTGCTATTATTATCCTAAGCAGTAGTAGTGGTAGTGGTAGTAGTAGTAGTAGTAGTAGTAGTAGTAGTAGTAATAGTAGTAGTAGTAATAGTAGTAGTAGTAGTAGTAGCAGCAGCAGCAGCAGTTGTTGACTTGTTGTCTTTGTAACTCCATGTTCATCTGAAATGCGAACCCAGTGGACTGCACGCTGACGCTGTCTTCCTCCTGCATTTCACCATCCTGATTATAACGGCTAGGAGGGTACTGAAGAATGTTTGTATTACTGGGCAGTGGACCCTCCCAAGTATATAGGTGTCACCAAGTGAAGGCGTCCCTCTTCAGCATCATTATCCTATACAGGAATGTTACTGCAAGGCCAGTCCAAGAAAATTATGTTATCAGACAATTCAATATATTTTATTTTAATGTTTAAATCTAAAATATAAAAAGTAACAGCAGTTTAAAACAGGATCAGCGATAATAGCTAACGCAGTAAACATAAAAGTACACGTCTCAAAATATAGAAAGGTGTTCGTCTAAACTCCTTCTGTTTATTTTTCTTTTTTTGTTTATTCGTGATTTTTTCAGAAGTTTAGGGTCAGACTGGGAGAGAATTTTCGAAGTAAAGGGATTACATTTAGTTTTCATTGACCACTTCACTGCTAGAGGTTATTCCTAATTAGAGAAAATTAATTAAAAAAAAGGTTTAACGCTTGCAAATCTTTCCTCTCCACAGTAAGGCCTGCAATGAACACTGCAACATCTGCTTTGAATATCTCGTTCCAGTTCCACTTGACATGTTCACGACTTGTCCTTCATGCTCTACCTCCCCCCAAGCAACCTGTCTTTTAAGCCCCGCCCTTCCTCACCAGCTCTACGGGCGGTGGGTGAGGAGGGGCAGGGCTTAAAGCAACTTGTCTCTTTATCCCCGCCCTTCCTCACCAACTCTACGGGTGGTGAGTGAGGATGGGCGGGGCTTAAAAGACAAGTTGCGTGGCGGAAGTCTAACTGTTTATCTCTTTATCCTTGTGATGTATTTATTTCTTATTCTTGCTTGTTCCATATTTTTTTATTCAGCTCAGGAAAGAAATTAATAAGTGAAGGATTTCTGTAATTCTGTAGCTAATCCCTCCAGTTAGTAAGTTCCCTCATATGATGAGTAAAATCTTCTTGAGATACTAGGATTGGGATACAAAGATGTCCTGACGATCAGTTCCCTGTCGTAACTGTTTCTGATTTCCAAGAACAAGGGGGCTGTCGAATCTTCCCCTGTCTCCTATTCTAAATTCATAAATAAATCTTTAACTGTTTTCTGCAGGACGATCAGGAAAAGGAGTGCAAAATCTTCCCTTGTCTAGTTCTTCCTGTAAAAACACACCAAAGTTACGAAGGGAATCGATAGTAAATATGTTTGAGTATCCCATCCTAGGAATAGGAATCATGTCCTCTGACTGAAGGGATTAATAAGAGAAAGGGAGCAGGGCATATTACATACCTTTCTCCTTAACTTCACCTCAAATTACCATCTTTCCAACTTGAATGCTGAGGTGTAGCAAGAAATTAACATTAAAATATGTTTCTAGTCACGAATAAGTGCTTTGGCGAGGATATACAGCCACATTATTGTATTTTTCTGCCACTCAATTACATGAGATAAGCTGCAAGATGAAGAAAATATGAGCCAAGTTAGAGTAAAAAGAGTGTAGTTAAGACCTACTGAAGGCTCTGTCAAGCCCCTCCATTCCGGAAAATTCCACCCCCTTAGCTGAATAAAAACATCTGGAGACAGCTAGATTAAAGAAGAAAAACATCCTCTACCAAATCATTCCAACAGTTTGTTCTGAATTTTGTCTAGTTATTTTAATGCAACCTCATCACATCCATTCTACAAGGGTGAGGAATATTCAAGCTGAGAGCGCACATGACTCATAAATTATAGCTAACTGCTCGTCAGTGAAGAAGTTACGGACTCCATACTATAATCCAAGTCTCTTTGAGGCGGTTTTAACAAGTGATCTGATATGAGAGGTCCAGCTGAGGGCATTGTTAAATGAGACACCGAGAATTTCAATACTTTTGGAGATGGGAATATTAGTAGCATTGAAGGTAATACACGAATCTGGCAATATCTGTCTGTTGGTATATATTTGCTTTTACTAGCATTAAATGAGACAAGGTTGTTTTGTCCCCATTCACCGATCGTAGATAAGTCTTGATTTATGGAGATGGCTGTATTGAGTTGAGAGTTAGAGATATTAGACTTTGTAAATGGGTGTTTGACTGTGAATGAACAGTGATGTACTGAGTCATCTGCATATGAATGGATGGGATTGTGGGTGACATAAGAGATCATGACCAGGAACAGGGTTGGCACCAGAAATGATCCCTGTGGCACGCCGGCGTCAATTGAGTGGAAATTGGAATATACATCATCTACTTTTACTCCTATTTTTCTTTTAGCTGAGATATGAGATCAAAGGAACAAAAGATAATAGGCCATAGCAAGGGAGTTTGGACAACAGGGAACGGTGCCATACTCTGCCAAAAGCTTTAGAAATATCAAAGGCTACTACATGAGTTTCTCCATGTAAGTCGATTGATTGATGGATGGTATGATTCAGGAGATTGAGTATGTCAATGGTGAATCTTTCGTGGCAAAAACCATATTGTTTACCACTAATTAAGTTGTTGGATTCAAGATGTTTATCTATATGCTTATTAATTAAAATTTCAATTATTTTACCAAGAGAAGATGTGACAGCTATTGGTCTGTAATCAGAGGGGTCAGAGGAACTTCCTTTCTTTAGCTTTGGGTAGATATTGGCTTCTTCCCATGAATTAGGGAATGAAGAAGTACGTACGCATAGTCTGAATAATTTAGCTAGAACGGAGGCAAGTTCTGGGGAACACTTTTTCAAAACAATTGGCGGAATTCCATCTTGGCCTGGAGCTTTCTTGGCTGATAAATTGTCTAGGATAGATTTTACATACATTGTCAGTATTTTAAGTGGAACAATTTTAGGAGAGTCAGGTTTTAGTACTAAGACGCTCTGGCTGACTTCCTCTATGGTAGAATTTCTGGCAAATGTACTTGCAAAGATGTTTGCTTTCCCACGCGAATCATTTGTAATGTTGCCATCTCAAGATTTTAGTGGGGGAATGATGATGACTTGTTAAAGTTATTATTGAAAGAATTGAGAGTTGACCAGAATATTCTATTGTCATTAGGGTTGTTAAGTAGTTTTGATGCTTGATTTTGAAGAACGTTTGATTTAGCGAGAGCTATTACAGCATTTGCATGGTTTCTAGCAATTTTAAATTGACAGAGTGATTCAGATGGTTTTGATTCTAAGTAAGAGTTATATACTAATGGCTTATGGGCTGTTGCTCTGGCACAATTGCTATCCAACCATTTTGGAGAGTTTGATCTTTTGGTGAACTGTTTGACTTGGTATGAATAAATCCATACCAACTGGTATCTATCTATCTATCTATTGCCAAACGCCATAATCCCGTAAGGGGTGGCCATTTGACTTTGAGTTATTTGTTTTACGGGGAGGGGCACTAACCCTCCACCAACCCAATTGTTGACACGTAGGGAGCACGTATGGTTTGATTATATGGTTACCATCCGGCGTTCTAATGGTTTCTTGGCTTACAGGAAACCATTTGGCTTGTCACTCTGTGGGACTGGGTAGAACTGGCATCGCTTGAGAAGAAAGACTGCCATGGAATGTCAGCAAGATAATTTCTAAATCCATCCCAGTTTGCCCTATCAAAGTGCCATTGGGTCACCCGGACAGGTTCAGAATGGGGAGGTTTGTGGGGGGGGAGCTAACTAATGAGGCTTTGAGGAGATTGTGGTCAGAGGATCTAAGTGGTGAGAGTACTTCTATCCTGTATTGATCTGGATTATATGTCAGGAAGAGATCCAAGAGATGGGCATTATTGCCAAGATTATGTTATTCTGGTTGGTTCCTTTACCAGCTGCTTGAGATTGTACGATTCTGCAAACAGCTCGCACTGTTGACCGCATCGTCAATCCTGGCAGAGTGCAATAACCATTAAATATTATGTAGATTAAAGTCACCCAAAATGGTAATTTCGGTGCTAAGGGCAAGGTTAAAGTTACTCAACTGTGTGGATATGGAATCAAATACACTGGGTTCTGAAGAAGCATTGGGGGAGCGATAGACTACATAGATATATTTGGTAATATTTTGATTATTTAGTTTATACAGTAAGTAATGGAAATTAGTTGAAGTTAACTTTAAAAGTGTCAACTGTATATTGAGATTTGATATAACAACAGGTCCCGCCTTTGTTACGAAAGTTTGTGAGGGATGGTAACCAAGAAAACAAAATGGGAATATTTCGTTAGAGGGAGAGATTTGTGGTTCTGTGAGGAATAGGGCCAGAGGGGATATAAACTGTAGGGAAAAATGAACTGAGTTTAGATTGGTGCTGAGACCATGGATATTGGTGAAGAATGAGGCCGCACCTACACTTCCCCGCTAACAACCATGACTGGAAACTGCAACAGTCGCTGCCAGCGCAGTTGCTTGATGGCGACCGGGAGGACCATGTGCCGCCAGCCGTACCCTGCCTGTGCTGGCAATCTGAGATACCACCTCGTTTGCTAGTAATAATGCAGTGGCCATTGCTAAAGGGAGTGGGAACAGAAGGTGTGATATCTTATGTGCATGTAGTGTGGTGTAGACAGTTGCAGGTAGAGGTATTAACCCCTCATGGGCAAATAGGGTCCCTGCAGACCCCAGCATGTTTTTAAAATGTTGCCATTATGCCATTTTTTACTTTCACAGCCTGGCCTCTCGTGACCTTTATTGTAGATGGTTATTTTATATCCTCATAAAATTTGAGCAAAAAATCACGCACAATTAAGGAGTGACATTGCAATAAATGTCAGCTAAACTTGTGTTTCGTGTGACTAATTTTTTTATATATTTTTTCAGATATTTCAGATTATAAACATTAAGACAATGTCAATACCAGTAGCAAAGTTTTATGCCTCAATGGCGGTGGCAGAAGCTGACCAAGAAGAAGAAAATTATTCAGATGGTGATTTATCTGTATCCGACGCTGATGATTATGAAGTGCTTGAACGATCGGACAAAGAAATTAGTTTGAGTAGTATTGAGTCTCCTGTGAGTGCTGATAATAATTCTGAAAATGCAGTTGGTGGTAGTAATACAGACGATGCTCATCAAGAGGATAAAACAAGAAATTGTTGTACCAAATTTGAACATTATAGGGATAGTTTTATTTTATTATCATGCTAATTTACTTTACACATGAGCTTGTTATTATTTTCAGAAACTGTTCCAAAAATACTGACAATCAGACATTCAAAAAAGTGTTGAATCAGTACTTCCACACTCAAACTTTAATAAAATTGTGATAAAATGAACTTTTTTTGTTAAAATAATATTTAAAAAAAAAGGGGGGGGGGAGGGGACACTTGGTGGGTTGGTTCCACGTGCCGTGTCCTGGGCAACATATGTACAAAGTTTAGAAGATAGTGATTCAAACGTGAAACGAGCTTGCTTTGAGATGGAAGTAAGACAATAAATTTCGATTGGTAAGGGCGTCGTCAAAATACTGAGAAAGTATAGTTAGGGTAGCTCTCTCTCTCTCTCTCTCTCTCTCTCTCTCTCTCTCTCTCTCTCTCCCTATATATATATAACTTTATGAATATGGCAGAAATACACCGTTCAGGTTTGGGGTCCGCCGGGACCACACCAACCAGCCTTTCGTGTAACTTGGTAATCCCTTGCCCACGAAGGGTTAAGAGAGTATGCTGGCCTAATCTCTGTGTAAATGAAAGCACTGAAAATGTGCAGCAAAGGGAGATGATCAGGATCAAGTCCTGAGGGCTGGTGAAACGGGACCTCCAGCTCTCCCTATCACCTGCTTACCGTCCACCTCGGGAGTACTGCTATGTTCGACTGGTGCTGCAGTTCTCTCTCTCTCTCTCTCTCTCTCTCTCTCTCTCTCTCTCTCTCTCTCTCTCTACATATCTATCTATCAATCTATATATATATATATAATATATATATATATATATATATATATATATATATATATATATATATATATATATATATATATATATATATATATATATATCTCAAGCCCATAGCCACGGAGATCAATAGGGACCCCCCCCCAATGCCTAAAGATTCGCTTTCTTACGGACTGTTTTTTAATATCAGTGCAAAAAGAGTTACTCTCCGTAGTTAAGTTTTGTCTTGCTCTGAGCATCGCTTATACATACACCCAGAGTCCCAGACCCTTCCATAACAAGCATGCAGCAGTCCTTTGACTAGTATGCAAGTCCAGATTTAGTAGAAAACAACCCCCCCCCCCAGTCTTCGAAATGTCTAATGATTATATACGGGCCATAGAGAGAGAGAGAGAGAGAGAGAATCATCATCATCATGCAGACCTTTCCCATCCAAGGGCAGGGTGAGGAGTAGAAATGTCCAAACAGCCCAAATTTGCCCAGTCTAATGGGCCACGTTTCCATTCACTCATCACTCAAGCCCCCGGAATCCTGGCTCTATCGGATACGTAAAAAACATTCACCACGTTCTGTAGCTTCACGTAAACGTATCCGATAGATAGATAGATACTGGGAAGGAGAGAGGAAGGAGCATTCAGTATTCTGCGTGACATTCTCATATATACAGTAGCATAATTATCTGAGTTACGACTTGGCCTAATATTGCTGATTCATACCCAGTATCTGGTTCGTTGATCAACAGACAGGAAAAGTTGTTGTAATTAGTGATTTTACAGACACCCTGACTGAAGCATCAAGTAAACACTAAGATTGATAAGGGTCATTCACCTTTATCTAGTATAGCTTAAATTAAAGAAACACATCTAGTAATGAAATTACTTACAAGTTATCAGAATCAATAAAAGGCCTATCTCTGGGGACATAATTAATCGCTGTAGGTACAGTACTTGTGATGTCGAGTATATTTAGGATACAGTTGTTTATACTAAAATAATACCGTTTTCTACAATACCGTAAAGAAAGAAAATTTCTTAATAGTAACTAAATTACAGATTTGCAAGTTCAGTAACAGAAGTTATAATTAAGTTACAAGACTGTACCATAGGACTGCCATGTTAAAGTGTATGGGATACGGTAGTATAGTGTGCGTTAGTGTGAAGTATTGTGGGACAGAACGAAATAGTGTGGCATAAAGCATTTAGTCTAGCCTGACCAAAATCCCTAACTCTTTCAAGATCAGATGATATCCAAGTGAAGTGATTCTCGAGGAGTGATGTGACCAGTAACCAAGGAGACTCATTCCTTCCTTACAACCAAGAGTCATTATGCAACCACGAAAGTTCAGAAGTTAAAGGAATGTCCCAATTCATTACTCAAAAAAGCCTTTCTCAGAGAGACTATATTCCACTTCGTTACAAACTGCAAACCTCTCTGTTAACGCAGAGGAGATGTAAAGGATTTATGGTTTCAAAAATAGAAAATTGGTCATAAGTCGGCTATCTTGGAAATTTTAAAAATGTCGAAAAAACAGACATCAGCATCCTATATGACCCTACTGCATAATCACACAAAATAAAAAAAAATAAAATAAAAAATCCAACAACTGGTTTCAGAGATACAGCGTGGAACGGACGGACATGACCTAACCTAAGATTCCACTTCGTGAGAAACGAAGTGGAATAACAAAGCACAGTCGGCCAAATGTAAGCCTCTTGGATCATCTTGCTACTCCCAGACGATTTTGATCAGCTTAGGAGAGACTTCTCGAACTGAAGGGGTTAAAACTAGCCTTGATGAAGCCCTTCTGTAAGAAAGGCCTTTGTTTGGTGAAATTAAGTCGTCTGGCGGTAGCAAGAATAAACAGAGCACGATGTCAGCCGGATTTACGGGACTGTATAAGAAGGTAGGGGAGAGAGAGAGAGAGAGAGAGAGGGAGAGAAATTACATATGGATAAATACATAGATTAATGGAAATAATAACATGGAAGAAGGACAGATAGATACAGACCGACTGATAGAGGGATGTAGAGACAGATAGATAAAGAGATGGATAGATAGAGAGAGACCGGCAGACAGACAGACTGATGGACTGATAGATAGATAGATAGACAGATGCAGCCAGAGACATGGTATTGTTACGCATCCCTATCAGTAAGGATTTTAGTGTTTTTCAGTAGCCCTGTTACCTGTATTTACTCAATTAGCTGATTTCTTGGTGTCTTGGTCTGGTGAAGGACGCCTTCATGTGGTGGCACTGATATAACCCGGTAAAGGAGCTGCCCGGGTGTAGATTTCCTCCCTGTACACAATGTTTTCACTACACGCTAAGTTTGAGTTTTCCCATCCGTCGAACTTTCTAAGATTTTTTTACTTTGTCCTCTGACCTAACTTAACCTATACTGACCTAGTCCAACCTAACAGATTAAGCTAACTGACTAACAAACTACCCTAACCTGAGACTAAGATAATAAAGCTAATCCAATCTAATCTTTTCCTGATAAAAAAAAAGTGCAACAATCGTAAATCAGCTGTACTGCTACTACTACTACTACTACTAGTATTGCTACTACTTATATAACGACTACTACTTCTATAACTACGACTACTACTACTACTACTACTACTACTACTACTACCATCACTACTAATACTACAATTACCACTACATCTACTACTGCTACTGCTACTACTACTATAACCACTGCTACCACTGCTAGGTGTGTGTGTGTGTGTGTGTGTGTGTGTGTGTGTGTGTGTGTGTGTGTGTGTGTGTGTGTGTGTGTGTGTGTGTGTAAAATTGCTAATCAGTTCGTATACTGCAATAAAATAGAGATGTGTCATGATTTAGGGAGCAAGCATGCACTTCACTATAGGGACACAGCATCATGAGTGAAGGGACTGGAGAACAGAGGATAGGATGTGGAGTTACCTGGAGACAGATCAATGGGGAAGTGGAGGAGCGTTGTGGAGGTGATGTGGATGTGCTCGACTTGTTAGAAGAAGTACCCCCACATGTATGGATTATGTGGAGAGAATGGAGAGAGACTAAGAGAGTATATGTTGAGGTAAGTGGAGACAGATAAATTAGGAAGTGGCGGAGCGTTGTGGAGCTGACGTGGATGTGCTGGAAAGCGTTAGGAAATGTACCCTGACACGTTTGGGTCATGTGGAGTGAATGGAGAGAGACTGACTAGGAGAGTGCATGTGATTGAAGTGGGAGATGCAAGTGAAAAGTGGAGAGGGGGATGCTGAGGCTAAGGTGGAAGGATGGGAAGGAGAGGTACAGTATGTGAGTGAGGTTGGTGTGAGGTGGAGGCTGGTCTTATGTCTCCTTATAGATTACCGTCCGCAGATTGAAGAATAATATAAAAAATTACAGCAGCCAATTGAAGGAGTTTCGGTAGGCATTATAAACATCCCAGAAAGTATAATAAAAAAAATAATAAATAAACCCTTTTAGGCAAATAATATCCCTGAACAAAAAATATAGTACAGTAAATAAGTGTTAAGGAAATCATACATAAGGCACGATGGTCAGACGCACGCTTGCTGCTGCCAAAGGAATTTATTGATCTTGGGAAAAGGAATGAAGACGCCCTCTGGTCTCTTATAAACCACTACGGTTGGCAGTAACCATGGTAAGTAAACCCCTAGCTCAGTGGGTTTAAAATGTTTCGTTCATATACTATGAACCAAATAAATGACGTCACAGTTATTAATATGGCGTCCCTCTCCAGCACCAGCCAACAGTTATCTCACATACACATTCGGTAAACACAGTTCACTTTTAAGTAAATTACATCTTAGCACAAAACAAAAAAGTGTCACAAATAAGAGTATAAATGAAATATCGTAATAACAATAGTAACAGCAATTACCTCACCCCTGCTTTCCACCAGCGTATTTCCCCTCTCTCACGCCAGTCGGGCAAATGAGGGATTCGAGAGAGTTCAATGGTTCAGAGGATTCGAAGCTGAAAGTTAAACATCACCGTGGAGGATTCGAACACCTGATATTAACTCGTTCACTGCGACGCCTCCTTCCTGTACCCTATTTGTGCAACATTCATACAATTTAAACACACCAAGAGGGATATTTCGATCTAGAAGAGTTGGATATAGGGTTCATTAACATTTTTAGTAGGAGAGGTCTTACTTAAATGACATAAAATCGTCTGGAGGTGAATGAGACGGATGAGAGACGTTGGGGGTTCGTGGGACTGGATGTAGGAGGGAGTGGATTCGAACAACTGATATTTCCTTCTTTTCCATGAAGCTTGCTGTTTTCAGACGGATTTTATACAAATTATGAGATATATTTCAAGACCGATGAATTAGCCTGAATTAACCCTTATAATACGAGAAGCCTTTCCAAAAATGAACAAAGTCATTTAGATTGTGAGGTAGAAGTCGAAGAAATGATGCTTTCTTCATGGGCGTGGGTGAAGCAGTGTGGATAATAAATGCAATGATGCAGGACAGACACAACACACGATAAAGCACCTGGCGGAGTGTAATGGAAGCGTTATATATGTGAACCACCCTGTATGCTATTCTGACGGGATGTTTCTCTTGTGTTGTGTCGACGGTTTAGTGTTATCAGTATCTACCCTACAACATTCAGTCATTTCCTACTCCCACCTCCACAACCACGCCCACACTAGCCAACTGGGCCTTCCTCGCAACACGTAAGATACTGCCAAGAGAGTTTCCAGTGTAACACCATTTACGAGTTTCAAAAATCTTTAAATCTTTGGGCAATATTATTTTTTTATTATTATTATTATTATTATTTTTTTTTTTTTTTTGCGTCTAGAGGGTGAAAAATTAATATTCATCTCAATAATATCGTCTTGCGTCCATAATAATCCCTTTACGAGTTAAATATCTAAACGTTATAGAGAGTGGTCTGTAAATAGCGCTCCACTACTCATGTGGGAGTATTTTGTGTTGCGGGGACGGCTGAGTCTGCTGGTGCGGGCGTGGGTGCTGCATTGGCAGCAGGAAATAAATGATGCAGGAGAGACATGACACTAACTGAACCGTCCCGAAACACACAAGAAATCGTCCAGTTGAGTGTTAGACCACTGTATAGACTATATTCTAAGTGGCTTTGGGGATATCTTAACACCTCTTCCTTAGCTATCTATTCTGCACAATACACCTAATTATTCTCTCGTATGGCACTGATTCACATTATGTCTATGTCAGGATGATACAAGATGCAGGAGGTGGACTGACCCCTCACCATCTTAAACAAGAGATTTGCGTTAAACTATGATGCTGGTCACTAAGAAGTGCTACGGAAAGGAGGTATAACCATAGCATCATCCTTTTCTGCCATACTGCTAAGTGGGAAAAAGCTACATATGGGCCACAATCTGGACCAGGTTAAGGTGAAAAGAGTAAGACACTTCTCCATGTTGAATAACGAAGTTTAGCAATGCATTAACACTAGAACATGATGCTGGTCACGAAGAAGTGCTATGAAAAGGATGTATGGTCATGGCATCGTCTTTTTCTGCTATTGTTAAGTAAAATATACTGGAAGCGGACGAAAATCTGTGCCAAGTTAAGGTGTAAAAAGTATAGAACGCGACTCCCACGACCGTAAAGCTTTTCAGTTCGATGGCATTTATTTTCTGCTTTAATACTGTTATCTCCAGACGATTTAATTAGGCCAAGGAAGGATGTCTGGCAGTGGAGGGGATAGTGAAGGTTGAATGTAACCCCTCCGGCTTCAAAAGTCTCTCCTAAGCTGATTAAAATCGTCTGAAGGTTGCAAGAATATAACGAGAAATACGTCAGGGGAATGAAAGGGTTGGCTCACTTCGCGACTGCAGTAGTAGTAGTAGTAGTCGTAGTAGTAGTAGTAGGGCGACCTTTCGGCGAATGTTGCTGCAGTAATAGTAGCAGAAACAACAGCAGAAGCATAATGGTTGTAGTAGTTGTAGTAGTAGCAGTAGTAGCAGCAGTAGTAGTAGTAGTAGTAGTAGTAGTAGCAGTAGTAGTAGTAGTAGTAGTAGTAGTAGTAGTAGTAGCAGCAGTAATAGTAATAGTAGTAGTAGCAGCAGTAATAGTAATAGTAGTAGTAGCAGTGGTAATAGTAGTAGTAGTAGTAGTATTGTAGTAGTAGTAGCAGTGGTAGTAGTAGTAGTAGTCACAGTAGTAGTAGTAGTAGTAGTACTGTAGTAGTAGTAGTAGTAGTAGTAGGAGGAGGAGGAGGGCGATCATTCTGCGATTATTCCTGCAGTAGTAGTAGCAGAAACAACAGCAGAAGCATAATGGTAGTAGTAGTAGTAGTAGTAGTAGTATTGTAGTAGTAGTAGTAGTAGTAGTAGTAATTGCAGCCCCAGGTTCATCTGTAACGTGAACCCGGTGGACTGTGGGCTGAAGTTGTCCTTCACCGCAGTTCACCATCCTCCTTTCGGGGGTAGGGAGGGAGGGAGATGAGGCACGTTAGTGCAAGGGGCAGTGGATCCACCCAGTTATATCAGTGCCACCACGGGAGGGCGACCCTCTCCAACTCCCCGCTTATGGCGTGCTTGGGAAATTTAGTGAAACACACCAGCATTTTTTTTTTTTTCAGCTTAGAAATATCGTATCAGTCACAGGCTTTAAAAAATTGCAGAGTAAACCTGTTATTGGTACATCTAGATATTTCCTTCAGGCTAACAAGACGATTCTTTCAGTAATGGGAAATTCTGACTGTCAAAGGATTACACCTTAGATTGAAGATTTATGTTTCAAGCTAACTCCAGACGATTATCTTAAGGTTACAGGAGACTCAGAGAACTGAAGGGATTAGATCTTCAATAACCTCTCCATTACTATGTTTGTTTTACGCTAACTTGACCTAAAATTGCCATTTCTCCATCTTTGGACTGTAGCAACAAATTAGTATTAGAACATACTGCTAGTTACGAGGAGGTGCTTTGAAAATGATGCAGAGTTGCAGCAGTGTCTGTCACTGGGAAGCGCGGTGGCTCGGTGGTGAAGCGAGTGACTCGAGATCGTGAGGTCGAGAGTTCGCGCCTCGCCCGGGTAGCTGCTTTTGCTGGGAGGGTAGCGCTCTCCTGTAACCCTGGCAGGGCAATATGAACTGTCTAGATCTAGATCGGGGGAATAATCCCTTTATTATGTCACTGAACTTGGTGAACTACACTACAAAACGACGAAAATTTGGGCCAAGTTTTGTTTTGAAGCAAGTATAGCTAGAATGGAAGTATTAGTAGTAAAAGTAGTAGCAGTAGATGTAATAGCAGTAGTAGTAATAGTAGTAGTAGTAGTTAACAGCGGCAGCAGTAACTCTATAAAATCGCTTGCTGGTAGGAGGATTGAAATAAATGATACGTTACCGGACTGAAGGTCTTGAACTCATGATAAGTGCTAAGGTGTGGCTGCTGGACCCTGTTGCTGCACGCACTCTATAACGTGTCATGCAGGCTAATCAAATCTAATGCTTAAGTATAGATGTGTTTGGCTTTCCTACCTCCTTGCTAAACGCACTGTATAACGTGGCATGCAGGCTAACCCACCCCATCAAATACTCAGCAGGTGTTCCATATAAACCCTTCACAAAATTGGCTGTTTGCATACGAACGTCAGCCTTTGAGTTGATGCGGCTGTTGTTTTGGCTCCTGTGGCCCAAAACAAGATCACATTTCCACCAGACAATCAAGAAAATGTCAGCAGTAATCGTTCAGCTATTTAATTCATTGTTTTTCACTGTACTAGCTCTGGTGAGGGACGCCTTCGTGTGGTGGCACCGATATAACTGGGCGGCTCAACTGTCTGGTTATACAAACATCCTCCTCATACAATTGGTAAACTGGGATTCGTGTTTACTGAGGATTTTATGTCTCTCAGATGTGGAGCGGGACGCCTTCACGTGGTGGCACTGATATGACTAGGTGGTGGAGATACCGGTTATACAAACGTCCCCCAATCCCTGAAATACTGCTACTACTACTGCTGCTGCTACTACTACTACAACTACTACTATACTACTACTACAACTACTACTACTATACTACTACTACAACTACTACTACTACTACTACTACTACAACTACTACTACTACTACTGCTACTACTACTACTACTACTACTACTACAACTACTACTACTACAACTACTACTACTACTACTACTACTACTACTACTACTACTACTACTACTATCAATAACAATACTAACAATAAACTAATAATAAATCACACAACAGGAAATTAACCTATGTGTTCGTTCGTCAATTTGCCCTTCTCCCCAATTCCACATTCTCCCTCTCCTCCTCACCCCCTTACTCCTCTCCCTCTCCTCCTTCTCTCTCTCTCTCGCCCTTTCTCTTTCTCCCTCCACACGCCTGCGCCAAGTCCCCTGGTGCCGGCTATAAGGTGCTGATGTTTGTGAAGGTTTGGTGGTGGTGTGGCGAGGCAGGTGTGGTCACTCGCCATGGCGTCTTCATACACACAACACTGCCTCTGCTTCTCTCTCCTCGCTTCCCTCGTCGCACCTGTTGAAGTCCTACGCAGCTTTCCAGTGTCATCCGGTGAGAGAGAGAGAGAGAGAGAGAGAGAGAGAGAGAGAGAGAGAGAGAGAGAGAGAGAGAGAGAGACTAATAATACGAGAAATTACTTTTCGAAATTAAATACTGTATAATCAATTGGCTGAGGTTTTGTAGCATCTGTTCTATAGCAGTTTATTCTGCCCATTACACCTTAATACCCTCCTGTATGCTACTGATCCAAGCTGCATGGAGATTCAAATGGTTAAAAAAAGAAAAAAAAAAAAAAAAAAGGATAATGTAAGGATTCGAGAGGAATTTAAGTGCATAGTGGAGGGAATGAAAGAAAATGTTCTGGAAGAAGGTAAAGAGAGTTAGACAGGGTGATAAAGAAGTTAGTACGAGAATCAAAGACAAAAATGTTAGATTACTATTGGAGAAGGGAGAGAAAAGTGAGCAGATCGGGAGAAGACTTTAAGGAACTGTTGAACACAGAGAATGAGAGAAATGCGAGTATAAGTGGCTGGGGAATGGCTGGGACAAGGAGGGATGTGAGAAGGGAGGAAGAGATCAGTAGGATGGAAGTAGTGGAGGCAATGAAGAAAGAATGGAAAAAGCCCCCAGAATTGATGGAGTGTGTGGAGAAATGACGAAGCATGGGAGAGAGATACTAGTAGAATGGATATGGAAGATGTGCAGATTAGCCTGGGAGGAAGGTAGAGTCCCGGAGGATTGGAAGTCAGGTATAATTATTTCGCTCTACAAAGGAAAAGGGGAAGAAGTGTGCGGTAATCATGGGGGCATTTGTCTTCTTAGTGTAATAGGAAAAGTATATGGTAGGATACTTATTGACAAAGTTAGAGAAATAACAAAGGAATTAGTTGGAGAAGAATAGGGAGGTTTAAAGGAAAGGAAGAGACTGTGTAGACCAGATATTTATCCTTAGGTCTTTAGTGGAAAAGTTTCTAGAGAAGGGAAAGAAGTTGTATGCAGCCTTCATGGCTTTGGAGAAAGCATACGACAGAGTGGATACTGGATAGACAAGGAATGTGGAAAACATTAAGAATATACGTAGTATGTAGGATGTAGCTGAATACTGTGAAGAGTATGTATCAGGGTGCTAAGGCTTCAGTGCATGTGGATAGTGAACTGAGATTATTTATCTATCTGAAAGTTGGATTGAAACAGGCATGTGTCACGTCTACATGGTTGTTCAATCTGCATAGGGTTGGGGTTATAAAAGAGATACAAGGTAGGGAAGTTGATGTTGGAGTGACCCAAATGAGGGAGGGCAGCATTTGGAAACTTCCTGTATTGTTGTTTGCAGATGATAATGTATTGTTGAATGAGTTTGGGAGAGTGTGTAAGAAACGGAATCTAAAGGTGAATGTACGAGAGAGTATAGATATGGTTTTCGAGAGAAATTAAGTCACTGTATGTACAGTGATGCAGGATGACGAGGAAATGGAGAATGTGAGTGCATTTAAGTACTTGGGTAGTGTGATGAGTAAGGATGGAAGTTTGGAGGATTAAGTGCTTGAAAGGGTACAACAAGAAAGAAAGGATGCTGGTTCTTTGAAAGCCATGATAAGGAACAGGGAAGTGAGCATGGAAAAAAATAAGTCACTGAATGATAGTATTGTGATACCAACTATAACGTACGGAAGTGAAGCTCTGACCTTTGGAAGGACACATGTCAAGAGTGAGTGCAGTGGAAATGAGTTATCTGAGAGAAGCATGAGGAGTTATATCAGGGGTGGGGAACCTTCGGCTTCCGGGCTGTATAAGGCCCGCAAGATCATTTGATCAGGCCCGCGAGACAATTCATAAATGCAATTTCATAAACTCATGAACGAGTATATATATATATATATATATATATATATATATATATATATATATATATATATATATATATATATATATATTCATTTATTAAGTTGATAATTTTGTACGGCAGGCGAAAGATGTTAAAAAAATCCTAATGGCCCTTCATAGGAGAAAGGTTCCCCACCCCTGAGTTATGTAGAGAGACAGACTGACAAATGAAGAAGTGAAGGATTATTGTGGTGTGGATGTGGAGGTGACAGAAAGCGGTAGGAGAAATGCGTTGAGGTGGTTTGACAATGTGGAGAAGATGGAAAGCGAGAGGCTAAAGAGGAGAGTGTATGTGAGTGAGATGGAGGGAGGGAGGCCAAGGATGAGATGGAGGGATGGAGTGGAGAGGTATATGAAGAGGGGTGTTTGAGCTGCGGAGGTCACTGAAATGGCTGGGGACAGGGCGACATGGAGGCAATTTGCTTGTGGCCACCGTTTATGAGATTAAGGCATTTGACAATAGATAGTTAGTAATACGAAAAATAAATCGCTATGGAAGAGGTGCTACGAAGCCTCCTCTGTCACGTAGAATACGACTCTAGTAGTAGTAGTAGTAGCAGCAGCTGCAGTAGTAGTAGTAGTAGTAGTAGCAGCAGCAGCTGCAGTAGTAGTAATAGTAATAGTAGTATTAGTAGTAGTAGTAGTAGTAGTAGCAGCAGCAGCAGCAGCAGCAGTAGTAGTAGTAGTAGTAGTAGCAGCAGCAGCAGCAGGAGCAGCAGTAGTAGTAGTAGCAGTACTGCAGTAGTAGTAATAGTAGTAGTAGTAGTACTGTTGTAGTAGTAGTAGTAGTAGTAGTAGTTGTAGTAGTAGTAGTAGTAGTAGTGGCAGTAGAAGTAGTAGTAGTAGTAGTAGTAGTACAGTAGTAGTAGTAGTAGTAGTAGTGGTATAGTAGTAGTAGTAGTAGTAGTAGTAGTAGTACAGTAGTAGTAGTAGTAGTAGTAATAGTAGTAGTTATAACCCCAGGTTCATCTGGAACGTGAACCCATTGGAGTTCAGGCTGAAATCGCCTTCCTCTTGCAGTCCACCATCGTCCTGTAGGGGAACACGGAAGTAGTTGAGGAATGTATATGTATAACCTGGCAATTGAGCCGCCTGGTTATATTGGTGCCACCACGTGAAGGCGTCCCTCTCCAGCACCACGACATAGGAGTATAAAGAGTAAAAATGGCCCAATATGTTAACGATCTCGGGGAGATTTTCATTTAGCAGCTTTTTTCCCGTAGCCCATGGGTAGAAAAAGGCAACACTGCGGTTTAACATCTCTTTTTAAGCACTTCTTTGTGACTAGCACCATATTCTAGTGTTAATCTCTTGTTACTGCTCTGTACTGAGAATGGAGAGAGGGCAGTTTTACGGTTATTCACTGTTCACTTCAGCTAAGTGTAAAATGGCCATCTCTCCATCATGAATATTCAGCTGATACGAGAGACTGACCCTAGACTATGATGCTAGTCACGAAGAAGTTCAATGGGAGGGATGTAGAGCCGTAGTCTTGCCTTAGTCTGCGAGTGAGTTACGGGAAGTAAGTGCAGAAATGATGAAAATATCCGCCAAGTTAAAATGAACGAAATATAGGTGAAGTTTAAGATATATTTCTCGTCCTCCTAACTTCAGTCTTTCCTCTTGAGCTTCAGATACTTCAGCCTCCTTCAGAAAGTCTTAACATCTTCCGGTGACAGTGGAACGTATCCTAAGTGGTACAGGAGGCTTCGTAGCACCCCTTCCTTAGTTATTTAGCCTGAATATTTCACTTAACATTTTCTTTCGTGCCATTTTTTTCTCATCGACACAGGCGGTGGAGTGGGAAGCCTTCCTGTGGTGGCACCGATATAACATGACTGTGGAGCGCTGCCCGGTTATACAAACTTCCCTCAACTCCTTCCCTATCCCCCCAAAGGAGGATGGTGGAGTGCAGCAGGGCAACTTAAGCCTGCAATCCACTGGGCCCACATTTCAGATGAACCTTGGAAAACGACAACAACAACAACAATTACTACTACTACTACTCCTACCACTACTACTGCTACTACTACTACTGCTACTACGACTACCGCCATCGACGGTTTCCACTAATAACATGCACGAGGACATTGAGGTGCAGTGTGCAGAATAAATCGCAAAAAAAAAATAAATAAATAAATAAATAAACTTCTGAATGGTGATATCTATATTCATATTTAAGTATCCTCTTACCAGATAATATTAAGTTTAAGAGAGTTCCCCTTAGTATAGAAAATAATAATGTCTTTCACCGTAACCTGGTCCAGATTTTCGTCCACCGGTAGCTTATTTCACGCAGCTCAGTGGCAGAAAACGGCAATATTAAGGCTCTACATTCTTTTTATACCACTTCTTCATCACTAGCATCATATTTTAGTGTTATTCTATCGTTACTGCTCAGTATTCAAGATGGAGAGTTGTTAATTTTTTGACCAAGTTAGAGTAAAAAGAGTATAGTTCTTTTATTTTAACTTGGCCTAGATTTTCGTCCTCTGGTAGCCCAAGTGGTAAAATAAGACAGTACACTGATTTACGTCTTTTTCATTGAACTTCTTCGTGGCCAGCAATGTATTCTAGTGCTAATCTACCGTTACAAATTAACAATCAAGATGGGGAGATGACAGTTTTAAGCCAACCTTACCTACAGTGGGTCCTCGAAGTTCATGCAGCCACAACTTAGTATTCAAACAACAGAAGTGACCCAGTTCCCTCAGATGAAAGCCAACCAACTCTAATTCATTCTTTTTCTCCCCCAGATAGTCACACCCTTCCAGCCAACACTCTGTCATCGCTGGTCGGGGGTCCTTTGCGTGGGCAGGACCTCCTGGTGGTGAGCGAGGACCACAACCATCACGTACTAGATCTGAGTCAGGTGGTGTCAGTGGCAGGACTCTCCCTCACTCCCGTCTACCTCGCCAGCCAACACTCACTCCTCCACACCCCCAGACCCCAACACCACATCAGGGGATCAAGACTCACTGCTGTCATCATCTTCTACAGCGATCCTACTTCGTTTTTCCTCCTCCTGGCACTCAACAAAGACTGGAATCCTCGCTACCTGGTCCTCTTCTGTCTGGACCCATATCTCAACACGACCTCCATCTTGAGTCAACCTGTCGTCCAACGCTCAGAATTCATCCTACTTCTGCAGTCGGTCGTTCAAGCTGGAAAAACACGCATATATTGCTATACCAGCCTGCCCACACAGCGCAACAGACAAGGACACTCACTTACAAAAGCTCCAATGGATGTTTGGAACGCTAGTAAACTTTACACGCTTAAGTCTCTTTTCCTGCCTCGCTTCCTAGATTTCGGGGGCAAGATTTTGCAGGTTTCGGCCCTGTGCTACGATAATCCTTTCATTTACTACAACAAAAAGGGTGGCTGCGTCGGGGGGAATGTGGACGCCTTGAACATCATCGGAGACAAGTGTGGGTTTGGAGTGAACATAATTCCCCTCGCTAATGTTGAGTTCGCTCGTAAAATAAATGGTACATACACGGGAATGCTTGGCCAAGTGATGTACCACGGGAAGGACATGACCATCAACAGTCTTCAATCGAACAGGGATCAACTTCACGACTTTGATCTCACCTATCCTCACTGGAGCATGGGTTACGCCTTCATTTTACGCATCCCGCAGCCACTGGCGCGTTGGAGGAATGTTCTGTACCCTTTTTCAACGCTCATGTGGGGACTGCTGGCCGCTACGACCATTGTGGTGGCTTCGTCTCTTGCCATGCTTCTGTATCAACAACATGTTATCAGTGATCCTGTCAACGTTGCTATGAAGGTGATTGTATTGGTGCTGAATGATAGATGGAGAGATAGATATAGATAGACATATGGATAGACAGATAGAAGAACAAATAGATAGTTTATGTGTGTGTTCGTACCTGATTGTTCTTATCTAATTGTATCTTTACAGGAATGAGTCAAGCTCATACTGTCCCGTGTATTAAACCATTTTTACCATACACATCCTTAAATTTGTGAATGGTTTTGGCACACACTGTTTCATTCGGTAGTGCATTCCACTGATCAATTGCCCGATTTGGGAAACTAAATTTCCTTATGTCTATTTTCTCCTTCCCTGATATGCATTTATATAGCATAATCACGTCTCCTCTTTTCCTTCTCTCCTGTAGTGTTGGCAGATTCAGTTTTCCTAAAATTTCTTCATAGCTTAGATCCCTAAAGCTTGGTACCCATCTTGTTGCGGCTCTTTGAACTTTATCAATCTAATCTGTGTTTTTTGAGATGAGGGTTCCAGACTACTGATGCATACTCCAGGGTTGGTCTGATGAATGATGTTATCTTTCTCAGAATGCCTTCATTTATGTATGTGAATGTTATTCTCATGTTTGCAGGCAGTGTATACATGTTCAGTACCTTCTCACTGATGTGGTCAGCCGGAGATAGTCTGTTCTTGATAATCACACCTAGGTTCTTCTCTCTTTCTGATATGTGTAGAGTTTTACTTCCTAACTTATAATCCCAATCTGGTCTTTTTCCACTTTTTCAAAACTTGATTACATGACACTTCACACTGAATTCCATTTGCCATGTATGAGTCCATTCACGAATATTTACTTAGTTCTTTTTGTAGCTCTTTCCAAGAGCCCGTATTAGTAATTCTCCTTTGTATTTTTGCATCATCAGCAAACATATTTAGATAGCTTTCATTTCTAATCTTAATATCTATGTCATTTATATACACTAAAAAATAACTGATGCCAGCACTGGGCCCTGTGGAACTCTGCTAGTCACTTCTCTCCATGATGAGTAATTTCCCCTTAGTACTGTTCTCATTTCCCTTTTTCTGAGAAAATCTTGCATCCAGCAGTACAGCTTGCCTCGGATTCTTCCTTGATGATACAGTTTCCATAAAAGTCTTTGGTGCGGTACTGTCAAATGCTTTCTTGAACTCTAGATAGATACTGTCCACCCACCCTTCTCTTTTCTGTAATGTTTCTGCAACTCCGTCATAGAAGCTTAACAGGTTAGTGACACATGATTTTCCCTTTCTGAAACCAAACTGCCTTTCTGTTATCATATTGTGTTCTTCCAGATGGTTTACACAAACTTTACATAACAGCTTTTCCAGTACCTTACTTACAACACTGGTTAGTGTTACTGGTCGGCAATGAGTGGATTTTGTCTATTCCCATTCTTGAATAAGGTAACTATGCATGCTTTCTTCCAAATATCAGGTAGTTTACCTTGACCCAAGGATTCCTTGAATATTAAAGATAATGGTCTACTTAACTCCTTTGCACATTCATGTAGCACCCAGCATGAATTTTCGTCAGGACCATTTGCTTTTCCTTTCCTAATTGACTTAACTCCTTCTGTATTTCGTTTTCTGATGTTTGTATATCTTGTAATATGTGTGAACGTGGATGTTCCGTATCATCCCTCTCAAAATTATTTGTTTCTGTAAAAACTGATTGTAAATTCATGTTTAGTGCTTCACAAATATCTTTTTCTTGTGTATAGTTGATCCCTTCATCCGTAATGGATTGTATTTTATCTTTTACTTTGGTTTTGCTTCAGACGTAGCTGTAAAAAAGCTTCGGTTGATCGCTACTTTTAATTATGATGTCTTCCTCAAACTGTCTTTGGGCTTCTCTCCTTATTCGTGTATAATCGTTTCTTGCCTGTTTATAGTTGTTATATGCCCTCTCACTATTGTCTTCTCTATCTATTCAGCAATGTCTCTTTTCTCTTTTGATTTTTGATTTTCTTTGTTAAATCATTTCTTTATTTTCATTTCTGCTTCTTTGTGCTGAGGGATGTGATTTTGGACTACCACTTCACAAAGTTCACAGAATTTTCTTTATATAACATTTAAATCTTGTCCTCAAAGCTCTTTTTCCCAACCTATTTCTAAAAAGTATTTCTTTAGGTCATGATAGTTGCCCTTTTTGTAGTTTAGGTTCTTTCTGTAACTTTCGTTACTGTTAACTCTGTCATATGCAGTCCTGAAGTTGCAATTTAATACTGCATGGTCGCTTTTGCCGAATGGAGGGTGATACATGATATTGTCAATATCATTTTCATGCATAGTACATATAAGATCTAGTCCTGATAGTACACCAAGTCTTCTTTTTCTGGTGCTTTTCTTTACATGTTGTTAGGAAAAATTCCTGCACAAGATCCAGGAGCTTTTGGTCCCAACAGCTTTCCTGTTTTTTTTTATATCTAGAGTATTCCAATTTATATTTGTTTTGAAATCTCCTGTTAACATAATTCTTTCATATTTCTCCTCCATTCTATGTAGTAATGCTCTTAAACTCTGAATTGTACTCTCTGCCAAGTCTTCATATTCGGCTATTTCCCAAGTGATTGATCTGTGTGGCATGTTTAAATTTGACACAATTAATTTCCTCTCAGTCAGTTCTACTGGTGAGGGTATATCTGTTTCTATTTTTTTGACTTATAGGTTTTTCTTTGTTAATATTACAATTCTCACTCCTTTTTTTTAAGTTCTTATCTCTTCTCCATATATTGTATTCCTCCAGGTTTAGGGTATCGTTTGAAATCTTTGATTTTAATTTTGTTTCAGTTAGTCAAATAATATGTTGTTGTTTTTTTCTCTGATATAATCATTCATCTCTAATAATTTAGATACCATTCCATCTACATCTGAGTACGTCAACTTAATCATCTTGTTTACATACTTGTCATGACTTAGGTCTGCTACCTTCCTCTTTTTTATTCTCTCCTTGTTATGTACCACTTTCGTACCTGCAATCCAATTACATTGTAAAAAAAAAAATGTATTCTTCTCTTCCTCTGATCTTCCCTCGTTCTTTGTTTTTGCCTCCTCCCTCTTCTCTTTTAGTAATCCCAGTTCCTCTTGAGTTAGGCATCTTTTTATCTATACATTTTTGAATTCCTCTATTACCATAAGTTTGTTTGCATTTTGTAGTACCTCCTCCAAGGTGTTTACACTCTCGAAGGTTACTTTCACAGGCATTGACTTATCTCTCTCATATTTCTCAAGACTTATTTGTTCCCCTATGTCTTTATTACAGATTTCCTCTGATACTTCCTTCAATATGCTCATTACGTTTCCCATTTCCTTTTTGTCTCTGGAAATCTTGTGTGAAAAATATTTGGAGGATCTGGTAAACAAATCGGGGCTCCTCCCTCGGGGCACCACAATGTAAGAAATTTCTAGTATTTCCTAGTAAACAACTCGTATGTTCTTATTCGACCTTAGAATTGTCCTTAAGTAAATTCAGACAAGTCTCATAGAGTTAGGTGAACCGTAACTTAACATTAACTAACCTCCAGTAACTATTTCTCTTCTATCTCCTAGCTAATCCCCCATTGAACTGGCCAATTCTTAAAGGTTATTGAGCTAGAGAGTTCGAACAGCAGATGACAATGAGGCTGCTTTTCTGTAGTTGTTTTTTTGTAGTTACATGGGCTGTCAAGCGTCCTTGAATGTGTATGTACAAGCTAACTCGATGAGGTCTAGGAGCACAGTGAGTGAAAAAGGTGGGCCCCTAGTTCCTCATAGAATTGTAGGGGTGCCAACTATTAATTAATTACAATGCTAAATACACTTAGATTACATCATGATATATACAGGGTGAATCTAACAAATGAATCTTAGTTGTAATTAAACTAAAGTTAAACCAAATATTCCCTTTCACAATGTGAATATTTGAAATCCACATCTGCTTTACATGAGGACCTTTTCATCCTCGCCACGTCATCTAACGCAGAGAAGCAGTTTAGGTCCATGGTACTTTCCATATAATTACATGTACAGTACTTACAATATGGTAGTCCACGAGGGTTAGACGCAGTAGCATTTCATTTATGAATATAAGAATTATTAAAGATATCTTAATTTTTGGGTTATAAAAACCGCTTGAACAAGTGACAATGATCTCAAGTTTTCCTTTGCTTCTAACCAGGGACGGCTATTATAAAAAGTAGAGTGCAACTGCTCTGGTGGAAAATATTTCCCACACTTTTGGGGCTGAGTGGAAAATGATATGCTGCATCATGTAACGTGACCCTTAGCCAGGAGTTCCCTCCACAGATCTTGAGAACGCTGTACTGCGGCCCTTCTAGGTCGCGCATCCTGACCCATCTGATCCTCACCATCCTATGTATCCGGAGTAGCTGCTAACTCATGGGGTACAAGTTTATCAACAGTTTTATACGGGTATGTCCCTACATTTTATTTTTACGAGTCTCAGCATCCCCAATGAATCTGGGTGCATGGAGATCACTTTAGCTAATGGCCATTGGGATCTTGGTTGTTCGGTCTTCACTAAGACCACATTCCGTATGTTTATAACAGAATTGGTACTGGTAGCCAGAGCCCCATATAATCTTTCTCGTAGGCTCAAAACATATTCTTCACTCCAATGCCTATTCCAAGTATCCAACACCCTTTTCAGACGTTGATATCTCTCCCGCTTATCCTAAATCATTATTTTCTATGGTAGGATCATCTACTTCCTGGATATCACACAAGGCACCGGAGGGAGCTTCCTGCCATATAACATATGAGCCGGTGTTAAGGCCTCTAGCGAGATGCTAGTGTCATCTAGATAAGTCAGGGGTCTATTATTAATCCTGGTTTCAATTTCCGTAATTTCTGTTCCTAATTCTTCTCTCGTGATCTTAGTTCTGTGTAATGTTTTCCTCAGGCAGTTCTTGACAATACCAATCATTCGTTCGGTAAATCCATTTTGCCATGGAGCTCTTGGAGCTGTGAACTGCCAGGTACGATATCGGATTCCCAGCGCCGACTTAACCTTTGGGTCATTCATTATGTTCAACAGTAAAGGTGATGCTCCAACGAAATTAGTTCCGTTGTCGCTTATTATCTTGCCAGGGCAAGACCTTCTAGCAGCAAATCTTCGAAATACATTGAAGAATGTCTCTGAGCTCAGATCTTCCACTATTTCTAGATGGACTGCCCTTGTGTAGGCACAAGTAAATAGATTAATGTAAACCTTATGGGGAGTTCCCTCACCCATAACAGTTATAGCCCCTGTATAGTCCACTCCTGTTACTTGGAAGGGCCGACTTACATTTACCCTATCCCTTGGTAAGGCCGGTGGTCCTGGCTAGTCATATGGTCGTTGTTCATACCTCCTACAAATGATGCAGTCTTCGATATATTTTTTAATGACCTGTCTACCCTTAGGAATCCAATACCTTTCCCGAATTTGGGCCAAGGTCTGCGGCACAACTCCATGGAGAGTGGAATCGTGGGTTTCCTTTATAATTAATTGTACAAAGTATCCGCTTGTGGGTAATAAAGTGGGGTGTTTGGTTTGGAGAGGCAAATCAGCCTTTATCAAACAGCCCCGACACCTAATCAGACCCTTTCCGTCTAAGAACAAGCCTAAATCCTTTATCAGTTTATTCCTGTTCCCAGTGCCTTGGCCTAAAAGGTTATATATCTCTCCGTAATATATATATATATATTTTTTTGGTATTTTTTCCAGCCAATATTCCAGGAAATATAACTTCTGAAACACCACTTTCTGATTTTAAAAATCAACAACCAATTTAGTAGTGTTTTAAGTTGTCTAATTGATGAGAATCGGCTGATGTCAATTACTTCTGGCTCAGGTACTACAGGATCCAAGTTCACTACATTAACCTCAGCAATACTGTATTGTTTCTGCTCAGGCCAATCCTTAGTGAGTAACCATTTAGGACCTTTAAACCACAAGTTATCTTTGATCAGTCTCCTTACGGTTGAACCTCTCGAGAGCAGATCAGCTGGATTTTGTTTGGAGGATACATGCATGAAATTAAATATCTAAGACAGCTCTTTAATAGTCTTCACTCTATTTCGGACAAAATGAATTTTACCGTTTTCCTTTCCTATCCAGTAAAGATAAATCTCACTGTCAGATATCCTCAAACTGATTATCAAGAGTAGTGGTTATAAACCTGGCAAATTTAGTTCCTACTTCAATGGAAGCCAATTCCATTTGAGGCAGTGTTCTTCCTTTGATTGGCGCAACTCTGGCTTTAGACATAATAATCCTACTATCCTCTCCTGTTGCGCAATAAGCTACTGCTCCATAGGTCCTTTGAGAAGCATCACAAAATATGTGTAAGTGCGACTTCTCATTACTGTTTATTTTCCTGGGAATGCATATGCTTGATGTGGTTTCAGACTCCTTTCTGATCTGTTCCCATTGTTCCACACATATATCTCTTTCAATTCAGTGTCCCAGTCTAACTTTTCTCGACAAGCCTCCTGCACTAAACATTTGTCCCTTATAACTATAGGACTGACCAATCCTAATGGATCAAATAATATGGAGACCTGACTTAACAAGGACCTCTTGGTGAGATTGACATCAGAGAACTTAATTGGTTTCAAAAGTATTACATCAGCTATGTATCCCAGTCAAGACCCAACACATCTTGAATTTTAGGAATGTCAGAATCTGGTTAGTCCTCTTCTATTTTATTCCTCAAAAGCGGTGAATTTGTATTCCAGCTCTGTAACGGAAAATTTGCCTTCCCACATTCAGAATTGGGTACTTCATAAGCCTTCAAAGCTTCCGACTCTGTATCAGCAACACCTTGCAAATTATCCATGTAAAAAGCCTGCTCTATTTCTGGGCATTTGGCATTTTCAAAATGATGCTTTAGAGTGTTGCAAAGTAGGAAAGGACTAGCACAAGAGCCAAAGAGCACCGATCGGAAACAGTAAGTTTTCAGTGGAGTATCCTCATTTTGAGGATCATGAGGCCAGAGGAATTTTGTAAACATCATATCCTTCTCTCCCAGTCCTTTTCTAAGAAAAGCCTTACTAATGTCTGTTGTGCAAACATAATGTTTCTCTCTAAATCTCAATAACACATTCCCTAACTTCTCTGTTAGTGAACGTCCAGAGTATAGGCAATCGTTTAAGCTAGCTGATCCCTTGGAAGCTTTACTACTACAGTTGAATACTATCCTTATGGGAGTGGTTACTGAATTCTTGCTTACAGCATGATGTGGTAAATAATGTCCTTCTTTATGGTTAACAGGGAATTCTACCTCTACTATAAATTTATTCTTCAACTGATCCTTTATATTACCATATATGGTCAGATGTTCCGGTCTATCTCTCAACTTCCTTAGTAGAGAATTTAACTGAGCCTTAGCTGCTTGGTACTTTGCTGGTAACTCCGAATGGTTCAGTTTCCATGGTAATCCTACCCAATACTGTCCATTCTTAAATTCCACAGACTGATTAAACAAATCCAAGGTTATTTTACCCTCAGGGGCTAGTTCCTCAGAGTGTATTTCTACATGGTCCAGGTCCCACAATTTGTGTACAGGTTCAATATTTTCATCCAGCAAATCATTTATCTGAGTAGATTCTAATTCTGCACCTATTCTAGCTACCATCAATGGCTGTATGGGGGTAACAAAGACTGAGTCTACTACCTTAGCCTCTCCTGTAACTTGTTTTGGAAAAGGCAACTGACCCATAATAAGGTTACCTCCTGGACTCTTCAACAACTGTTCCTTATTCTTCTTGAAAGTCCTGTGTAGGAATCTTCCACAGTAGACAGAACCAATTATCATTTTTATGGGACCCACAATATCTGATTCCACATTCCGTTTAGCCAACTTTACCCCTGAGCTTTGTAGATGATCAGAGGTTTCCTTTAGTCATTTTATATATATACTTGTCTCCATATTATCATGCACAGCTGCTGTTATACGGCATTTATATCTGCCTAGTTGTATTATAGGTCTAACTAAATCAAAAGACTGAGCTTTCTTAGTTGTTAAGAATCCTGTAATGGCTAGATTTACCTTGCCAATAATAGGTAACTTGAATTTCTTTACAATGTCAGCAGAAATGAAGGTTTTCTGAGCACCAGTATCAAACAGGGTACATGCTGATAGGTTTCTATTCTCAATCAATACTTCACATCAGCTTTGGGAACTGCAGATGGCATTGCTACTGGAGCATTCCCCTTTGCAATTGTCATATTGACGCTTGCAGGTTTAGGAACCTCAGTTTTCATCCTAGGACATAGGGCACTATGATGATGGTCCTTTTTGCATTAAAACAAAGATTTTATTTAGTCTTACAGTCCGCGGAAGTGTATTCGGAGTTCATACAAATTATACAACATCCCAGTTCCTGAAGTTTTCCTACTCTAGAAGCATAATCAGGATACTGTTAACAAGATGCACTGGGATGTTGCTCACCACAAAATACACTAACTTTCCTGTCTTTTACCATGGAAAGTGTTACTTCCTTAATATCCTCAGCTTGTCTGTTCATTGTCTTTAGTACTTTATCCTCAGCCTTTAAGGAGCTAAGGAAAGTACCTATCTCCTCTTTACGCACATACTTAGTCTTCTCAGACTTAGCCTTCCCAACCAGTTGGTTAGTGTTTTTTTTTCTCTTTATTTCAGTCTCCTGTTTGACCTCATTAGGTTTTACTTGCAAATGTTTACAGGGTTGCATCAAACGATCCTCAATCACTTCGCAGGAGAAATCATCCTTTTGATACCTACCATACACAGCATCCTTGGTTTTTGGTAGAAACTCTAAGGATACAGTTCTTGAAAGCACCCAGTCTGATGTCTTAATATCTTCATAAGTACGTAAGGCCTTTAAGTTACAACTTATTGCACATCTAAATTTTTGCAAAGAATCAAAATCGTGTCTAGCCGTGGGTAATTCAATTACAGCCTTCAGTAACTGAGTAATAATTTGCCCCCTGTCTTAGTTTTGTCCAAGGATGGTCAAGGTAACCTCATAATTATTTTCTTCCACTGGTAATTCTTTTATCAGCTGATATGGTGTTCCTTTGACCTGTCCTAACAGATATGTGAGTTTGCTGACTTTAGGGAGAGCTGTTCTATCGTGTACTAAATGTTTGAACTGGTCCCAGAAGGATTTCCAGTTCTGCTCCCCATCAAACTCCGGAAGCGTTATTTGTGATAACACAGCTCTACTCTGCTGTTCCAGAACTTGTGTTTCCGCGGCAGTCTCAGCTAATTTTGACCCTAGTGCCTTTAGTACAATTAAGTATTCTTCTAATTTACCTTCAAACTTCGTAGTTTCTGACTCTAAGAGTTCCTTATCATCAGCCTTTACTACAGCCGCTTCTAAAGTTATATAACTTTCTTCATACTTGTTCCATCGGTCATTCAGGATATTTAGGAGACTATTTAATTTCTCCTTGGACAGAGGTATTTCGTCCAACGACTGTTTGTAATCATTTATGCCTCTAGTTACCCATCCTGCCCTGCTACTAGAAGATATTTGCAGTAAAGAAACAGACATGTTGACTGGTTTCTATTTTAATAATTTAATTATGGGTCTCAATCACAATTTTACCCCAGCTTAATAATTCTCTGATTAATTTAAATGTCGAAGAGGGTAAGGATTAGGTCCTCTATAGCAACCCATCCCCCTGGGTTGCTAAACCTCTAGGGTTGTATTTATCCTCCCTCCCAATTTCGAGATATTCATTACAGTTCAGCTAACTAATCATTTTATTTTGAAGAGCTTAGGGATTACTGTAGGTTCATAATATCACACCTATCCGCCTGGGTTATTAAACCTCTAGGGTTATATTTATCTCCCCAATCAATTTCCAAACCATTTATTTTCCCAGAACTCGGTACGTACGTATTTCCGCATCATCTACTGCAACCGAACGTGGTAGTAGCTATGCCCATTAAAAGCAACCTTAAACACATTCAGCGCGTTGGCACACATCGGCTATCCTCACTCGATTAGGGCACCAAAATGTGACAAAACATTTGGAGGTTCTGGTAAACAGATCGGGGCTCCTCCCTCGGGGCACCACAATGTAAGAAATTTCTAGTATTTCCTAGTAAACATCTCGTAGGTCCGTACTCGTCCTTAGAATTGTCCTTAAGTAAATTCAAACAAGTCTCATAGAGTTAGGCGAACCGTAACTTAACATTAACTCACCTACAGTAACTATTTCTTTTCTCTCTCCTAGTTAATCCCTCCTTAAATTGACCAATTCTTAAAGGTTACTAAGCTAGAGAATTCGTACAGCAGATGACGATGAGGCTGCTTTTCTGTTGTGTCATTTCTATTGTTACATGGACTGTCAAGCGTCCTTGAGTGTGTATGAACAAGCTAACTCGATGAGGTCTAGGAGCACAGTGAGTGAAAACTGTGGGCCCCTAGTTCCTCATATAATTGTAGGGGTGCCAACTATTAATTAATTACAGTGCTAAATTCAGTTAGATTACATCGTAATATATACAGGGCGAATCTAACAAATTAATCTTAGTTTTAATTAAACTAAAGTTAAACCAAATATTCGCTTTAACTATGTGAATATCTGAAATCCATATCTGCTTTACATGAGGACCTTTTCATCCTCACCACGTCATCTAACGTGCAGACGCAGTTTAGGGCCATGGTACTTTCCATATAATTACATGTACAATACTTACAATATAGTAGTCCACGAGGGTTAGATGCAGTAGCATTTCATCTATCAATAGAAAAAATTATTAAAGAGAACATAAATTCTGGGTTATAAAAATCGCTCGAACAAGTGACAACGATCTCTAGTTTTCCTCTGCGTCTATCCAGGGACGACTATTATAAAAAGTAGAGACTGCAACTGCTCTGAGGGAAAATATTTCCCACATCTTGTTTTGTATTTCTTCCTCATCTGTACCAGTGATTACTATAGACTTGCTGATATCTGCTGAGTTATTGACCACGTTTGGATTGTTTTGCATTATTTCTTTCACTTCCTTTTTAATGCTCTTTTCTTTGACTCTTGTTTCTAAGTCTATCTTTACTTTCTTTATTTCAGCATACGCAGTTTCCCCATCATTTTTGAAGCTTTGCATCGCCTCATTCATCTGGGTTATCTTCTCCTCAATATCAGTGCTCTGATCTAGCAGACTGCATGCTTGCCTAATTCTCTCTATATCATTTCTGAACTCTTCCATAATACTCTCGTGGTTGACAACTGTGCTTGCCATTTCACTAATCTTCCTTCTCAGTGAACCTACCTCAACTGACAGCTCGTCTGTTGTGTCTTTCTTTTTGACTTCCTTTATTAATTTTTCATTTTTCTCCTTCTGCATGAGCAATTGTTTCTTAAATTCATCCATTTCATTCTGAAATGCCTCCTTCAATCTGTTTACCCGTTCTATCAGCTTACTGAACGTCTCCATTTCAACCAGTTCCTGGTAGAAATCATCATTCTGCTTTCTACCCTCTTCCAAATTTACTTTACTAAAGATGGTGGTCATCTTGTGGTACTAAGAGAAAGATTCTACTTACAAATATGCATTCCTTGGTGTACTCCACAGACCAAACACTAATCAGCTGATCAGCTTGCTCGGCGCAGTCCTGCTCTTCTTTGCTTTACTTTGTTATTTGAACGACACTTTTACTTAAACTTCCTCTTTTATATTAGCACACCTGTTGGTTTATCCTAGTACAGAGCTTGACTCGTATAAAGATACTATTTAGGAATGGCCAATTGTGGCCAAGGTTGGCCAAGCGGGGAGCAATGTGTCGTATGTCTTCTCTCCGTGATACCTCAAGTGTGTCTGTGAGACATGTCACACACACACACACACACACACACACACACACAGTTCTTGATTTGATTTGATATATATATATATATATATGTCATAAAAAACTTTGTAACTCCTTTGTAGAGAAGTTATATATATTAGACTTGTGGATGAGCGGTTGTTATACTTGAGTAGCTTTGTAAGCAGATAATCTTCTTTCCCATTTGTCATTTAATGACAAGGAGAGGTAAAGAATAGTATGGAACTATTTTTATTTGTCTTGGAAATATTAACAAGTCTCTCACACAGAGCGAAGTATAAAGTAGAGTCCCGGGAGCTATCTCCCTGTCTCGCTCTCTCTGTCTCTCTCTCAAGTTGCTAAGCCCTTCTCCCTGCGACCTGTCTGTTCTATGGCTAGCTTCCTTCTGAGCTCTCTTTCCTAAATTCTGGTGTAGCAGGAGTCGTGTCACGTGTGTTCCCTGTGATTGGAAAGTTCTAGAAGCCTGTGTGTGAGTATGTGTGTATGTGTGTGTATGGTCACTAGGCGCTGTCGTGTGCCTATAAAGCATTCCTTGAGTTAAGAGTGTGTAAGCATGTTTAGCATTGCTCGATTCTTTCAGACACAGTACCTTCTCATCATCCGACTTCCTGCTTCTATCTGTCTCTCTATCTATCTATTTATCTATCTATCTATTATGATTTGTAATTATAATATGGAGTCCTAACATATGCTCGGTACGCGCCACTGGAGGTCCTCCGACAGCAATTATCATTGACATATGCTAATCTATTAGTACATAATATTGATTATAATATTGTATACATATAATATTTATAGTAAATAGTAATTATCCAGTAATATTACATTTTAAACAAGTTGTATACATTTTGTGAGATGTGTATGTATAACAGACATACGCATATAATTGTGCAATGGTAATACTGCTAGGTTATACATTACATATTGAGTTATCACTTTAGTAATGTCTAATATTTCACCTAACTTGTATGATGATACTGGTAATACAGAATTGTGCTATAGTTGTATGACTTATAATATTGTACTAACATTGTGGTAATACATAATTGTAACATTTTATGAATTGTTACAAAACATTGTGGTAATGCATAATTGTGTTGGCCTTATAATTGTAGTTACATTTTGTTAATGCAACTGTTACATAAGTGTCTTGGCCTTATAATTGTAGTTAAAGTTACATAAAAGTTACATCTTGTTAATGCAACTGTTAATTGGCAAAGTGTAACATAATGCAATCGTTTGTCGTTACATAATTGTTACATATCGTTTGTAGTTACATAATTGTAGTTAAAGTTACATAAAAGTTACATCTGGTTAATGCAACTGTTACATAAATGGTACATATTGTTTGTAGTTACATAATTGTAGCAAGTGTAACATAATGTAATCGTTTGTCGTTACATAATTGTTACATATCGTTTGTAGTTACATAATTGTAATAAGTGTAACATAATGCAATCGTTTGTCGTTACATAATTATAATATGGAGTTACATAATTGTTACATATCGTTTGTAGTTACATAATTGTAGCAAGTGTAACATAATGCAATCGTTTGTCGTAACATAATTATAATATGGAGTTACATAATTTTTACATATCGTTTGTAGTTACATAATTGTAGCAAGTGTAACATAATGCAATCGTTTGTCGTTACATAATTGTAATAATTGCAGTCCTGACATATGAATCCGGTCATGCTGCGGTCGATGATAGTGATGATGTGACATGCCACTGGCTCGTGGAGACAACAATCTGCTTTTTCTTTCACTTATAGAAGGAGTTTATGTGATGATGTGCCATGCCACTTGCTTGTGGAGACAACAATTTGCTTTTTTGTTTGTAGTTTATGTGGTATTTTGGCATATGTAGTAACACTTACACTTATTTTCATTTGTTTGTTATGTGATCTTACTCTATTTCTCTCTTTTTTCTTTCTTACTTTTTCTTTTTTTCTTTCTTTTTTTCTTTTTTTGTATGTATTGATTTTCTATAGTTTGTTTTTCTTCGCTTGTGTACGCTTTTTCTATGTCGTTCATGGTTGCATAATTACTGGCTAATTTCCTTGGGATACTTTTTTAAGGTTTAGTTTATATTGCACAGGTATTACTGAAAATGATATTATATAGTCCCATATTTTGTTATTTTATATAAAAAAAATATATACACTATATACAGTATTAACTATATACACTGACTTGTTGTTCACTTGTACGTATTCGTGGGTAATATGTGTGTCAGTACTGTGTGGAAATCATTGTCTTCACGATTGTGTTGAAGATGTTCAATCTTGCTAACATCATTTGTGTTGGCCATTTTTTTTTTTCTCTGGTTTACCTTGTAACTTAATTTATATGTTTCCACTAGGTAGTTTTAATTAATAAATGTTTAATGCAGTTCTTTTAATTGCTCACTGAGTAACTGTGATGGTATATTTTCTTTATCACTTTGTAGATATAATAATGTATAGCTGTATGTATGAAACACGTATTTTTTGTAGGTATAAATGGTAACACTCGTTGGTAGTAAATAAATGTTATAATAAATGAATGAATATATACAGTGTAGATATTTATTGTTGGTGATTATTTAATGTTTGAGTTATGCAGATAACAAGTAAGTATGTGTATTTAAGCTGTAACTATACAGCACGTTTTATGTTTGTGCAGAAGCTTATTGTCTATCACTGTGTATTGTATAAATGAAGTAACTATGTAACTCACTCATTTTTACCGTGGTGGGAATGGTGTGAGTGGTGGTGCACGTGGTGAGTTGACTGACGTGGCGTCTTTTCAGCAAGCACGCATGATGACGTCGACTTCCCACACTGGTTGCTGTGGTGAGTGAATGAGTAGCGATGAGTAACTTGAATGAAGATGAGTGAGTAAGATGAGTTGTGAATATGGACTTGGTATTTGCTTCGTCGTCTTGATCTCTTCACACCTGCGTAAGCGGTGGGGGTTGGGTGGATGTAGCAGAGAGAGGAGGGCGAGGACTGGTGGTTATGAGTTATGAGTCGTGTCTCACTCTTCGTTTGTTTGTTTTTTATTCTCTTACTTGATGTATTCTTGGTCCTTTTTTTTTTTGTGATTTACTCGTTGTAGGATGAACACTGCCGCTACTTGTAGGTGCGTGTAGAAGATTATACAGACGACTCGTAGAGTTGTTACTTGTAGTTGATTGTAGATGGTTGTAGTTCGCTGGTTCGTCGTAGAAGTTGCAAGATTGTTTGTATCAGTACTTTGTTAAACTACTTGCAAGGCGTCGTGTGATCACTTCTAAATCAGCGTGATGATCGTGGAAACGGAGGGGGCTGGTTGGAGAGAATACTGTCAGGAGCGGTTGTGAGTTGAGTTGTGAGAGATATTTTTTTGTTTTCAATCTTGATATTTTGTAGGAATTCAATGTTGATTCGTAGACGAGGTTCGTATACGTTCGCTGCTACCAAATGTCATAAAAGACTTTGTATGTTACTTGTAGAGAAGTTATATATATTAGACTTGTGGACGAGCGGTTGTTATACTTGAGTAGCTTTGTAAGTAGATAATCTTCTTTCCCATTTGTCATTTAATGACAAGGAGAGGTAAAGAATAGTATGGAACTATTTTTATTTGTCTTGGAAATATTAACAAGTCTCTCACACACAGCGAAGTATAAAGTAGAGTCCCGGGAGCTATCTCCCTGTCTCGCTCTCTCTGTCTCTCTCTCAAGTTGCTGAGCCTTTCTCCCTGCGACCTGTCTGTTCTATGGCTAGCTTCCTTCTGAGCTCTCTTTCCTAAATTCTGGTGTAGCAGGAGTCGTGTCACATGTGTTCCCTGTGACTGGAAAGTTCTAGAAGCCTGTGTGTGAGTATGTGTGTATGTGTGTGTATGGTCACTAGGCGCTGTCGTGTGCCTATAAAGCATTCCTTGAGTTAAGAGTGTGTAAGCATGTTTAGCATTGCTCGATTCTTGCAGACACAGTACCTTCTCATCATCTGACTTCCTGCTTCTATCTGTCTCTCTATCTATCTATTTATCTATCTATCTATTATGATTTGTAATTATAATATGGAGTCCTAACATATATATATATATATATATATATATATATATATCATCAGCAGCAGCAGTTTGAGTATCCACTGCAGGACTGGCCTATCCCGACCGAAGTCGGGATGATACAGCCAATGTATCTCTACCAAGTGGCTTAGCCAGTCTAGTAGAGATTATACGTAGGGTGAGAAGTCCTTGTAAGTGTAATTGTAGTGTTGGAGTGGTTTTGGATGTGTGTATAGTCTGTGAACCAAGGGTAATTGGCCCACGCAAGGTGACTCGGCACAACCATACTTTATAGTAAGCGACACTGGTTTAACCACAGCACCCCTTCTGTCCGCCAATTCAGTACGTGGCTGGGTTGACACTCCCAAAATTTATTATCCTGGCGGGGCATGAACCCTGGTTCACCCGTGTACGAAACGCAAACTCTACCACTGTACCACAGAGACTCCATATAATATATATATATATATATATATATATATATATATATATATATATATATATATATATATATAATGTATAATATATATATATATAAATATATATATATATATATATATATATATATATATATATATATATATATATATAAAATGTATAATATATATATATATATATATATATATATATATAATATATATATGTATGTATGCATGTATCTCTGTCTGTCTGTCTGTCTATCTATATATCTATCTATATATATATATATATATATATATATATATATATATATATATATAATATATATTTTATATATAAAGTGGACCCTCATTATAACAGACTAATGGGGGGAAATGCAATAAAGTGGATATTCCGTTCTATCCGATGGTCACCCCTGACGTGGGATTTCAAGTACATGTTAGAATATAAATTAGTAAAGCAATATATTCTATTACTAAAAATGAAAACTATACCTCTTTTAACCTAACCTGGCTCATAATTTCACACTCTTGACATAGCACTACTTCATGACTAGTACAATATTACTAGTCTGTTTTCATTACTCAGCAGCTATGATGGGAAGACGGTAATTTCAGGCCAGGCTGGGATGTAATGGGTAGGAAACTCACGCATTGTGCCCTTCACCTGTATAGATGGATGCAGAGTGCTCACACTTCCATTCTTCTTGCATGCTTGAGATTGAATTAAGTGTTATTCATCGTCACTGTTGGCAAAGATGATTTCTGGTGGCTCTGGTGTCACATCTGATACAGAGGGTCCTGAGGTTTTGGGGGTTGGAGTCCTGAAGGCTGTACTGCTGGATCCTGAGGCTATGTGGAGTCTGGCTGAAGATGTTGTTGCCCTGAGCACATTGGAGGTCTCTGACTGTGCAGAACCTCTTGGCAGCAGAGGGCACAGACTTGAAAAACTGGATGATCTTATCCAGGATTTTCCTTGGCTGTTGCAGTTGTATTAACTCCAACCTTGTTAGCTGCATGACCTCATAAGGTTGAGCTAGAGGCCCTCCGACTTTGTCTTCATGGCCAGGATGGTGTTGTATATCTTGAAAATGTACTGGGTCATCTTCCCTCTGGTGTCTTCATAGTCTTCCTGGTCCATCCCATCCACAGTCATAATGATGCACTGGTGCAAGTAGAGCTTTCTGAAGTGTCTCTGCACTCTTTGTAACTCCATGGTCCAAGGTCTGGGTAAGGTCAGTGATCTTACTGACAGGATCAAGGCTTGATTCGTCCATCCTTGCTGCAGAGTTTAGCAGAGGAAGGATGGGCTCGTGCGTTGTCTAGCAGCAGCACTGCCTTCATGTTGTCACGACTGATGCTACAAGTTTTTGGTGCTGCTGTGGTGGAACCAGCCATGAATGATATCTTGGTTAAACCAGGGTAACTTGTTACCATGGCACTACACAGGAAGCTTGGCCATGATGTCCTTCAGTGACCTGGGTCGCTTGCTGTTACCTACTATGACTGGCTATAGGCAATGAGAGCCATCAGCGCTAGTACAGGCCAAAATGGAGAGATGTTCCTTCCCTGATTTGTGCCCTGAAGTCCTGCCAATATTATTATTATTATTATTATTATTATTATTATTATTATTTTTATGAGAATTAATTTAAGATGATACTCACTTTCATCTTAAATGTCGGGACTAACTTGCCATTCCCAGGTTCCTGAGCTCCTCTATTGGGTGACTTAGGATTGGATGATGCATGAGGATTGATAATTATTATTATTATTATTATTATTATTATTTTTACTGCCCGCCTAATGGGGCGATAATGTAACCGCCTGAGTCTGTGTGTGTGTCTGTGTGTGCATCTGCGTATTACAGGAATGTCTCAAAATCAAGAGGGCAAATTATAATCAAACATTATTATTATTATTATTATTATTATTATTATTATTATTATTATCATCATCAGTATCATCATTATCATCATCATCATCACCATCGCTATTTTTTTCTCCCTCTTCTTGCAGATAGGGTCTGGGTTGATAGGACAGTCCATGCCGGATAAGGAGATAACAGTGTGGTGGGCGAGGGTGTGGTTGGTGGTGTGGTGGATCGCGGTAGACATCTTAGCGGCCGGATATACAAGCAACCTCGTAGTCATTCTGACAGTGCCCGTCTACCCTACCAGACTTGAGACCGTGAAAGATCTGGCGGAATCCGATCTTACGTGAGTTGATTTGTAAGCTTCCGTCTGTCTGTCTAACGTAAGACATTTTAGAAGCTCAATATACTCGCATATGTCTAAGTTTCATACAATGCTAATCACGAAGAAGTGCTGTGGAAAGGATGCATTGCCAAAGATCTGTTAAACTCCACCACTGAGCTTCGTGAAATGAAGTAAAATAGAACGAAAATATTTGGCAAAATTGAACACGCACAGTTTACTAAATATTGGCTGGAGGATTTTATGGAGGGTAGTCCGGAAATAGCGCTACACAAGTAACTCATCTGATTATTGTGTTGCGGGGATGGCTCGGTCTGCTGGCGTGGGCGTGATAGTGGGGGTTGGAAATAAATAATGGTGGATATAGCGATAACTGAGCTGTCCCCACAGCACACGAGAAATGGCTCGACGAGGTGTAAGAGGAGCGCTACATATGGACTACCCTGTATTTTGCTTATTATATCTTAACACTGACTTATATGTTTATTTATAAAGCTTCAATGTCGACATAGTTTACAGTAATAGCATACAAGATGATATTAATGGGTAAAAGGCAGAATAAATCGCCAGGGAGGAGGTTTAATGAGGTCCATCAGGTATGGCTTGAAAGAGAAAAATAGTATGTGGTGATGGTGGTGGTGGTGGTGATGGTGGTGGTGTTGGTGGTGATGGTGGTGGTGATGGTGATGATGGTGGTGATGGTGGTGATGATGGTGATGATGGTGGTGATGATGGTGGTGGTGATGATGGTGATGATGGTGGTGGTGATGGTGGTGGTGTTGGTGGTGGTGATGGTGGTGATGGTGATGATGTTGATGATGATGGTGGTGGTGATGGTGGTAGTGATGGTGGTGATGGGTGTAACTTGCAATACTTTGGTGATAGAAACTCCGTGTACGAACAGCTAGATAAGGGGTTTATTACAAGTTCACAGTAAAATAGTCTGCCATCTTGGCTGCCTGCTATGAACTGATGCAATAACGCCTTCTTCCCAGGCTTCAGGTCCTGGGAAAGCATGCTAGGTCAGCAAGTTTAGTGGGGGCATGTATGCATTGAGGGGAAACATATATACATCGGGGGTAGACATATTGTGGAGGGGGTACACTACTCCCCCGGGTAGCTGAGATGGTGTCTCCTGACACCAGGAGTGATATGGTGTTTGATTATATTACTAAGGCAGGACCGGGGAGGTTTGTACAAGGGATAAGTATGATACAGGGGCAGTAGGGGAGACATGGCCATGTTGAGGGGAGGGAATTAGAAAGATATATACACATAAGATATACAAGGATTAATAGGGTTGCGTCCAGTAAGGGTCGAAGGTATACATAGATATAATGGGGATTATACAATAATAGTTTGATACATGATAAACAAGGAGTAGATATGAGAGTTCTATTGTTGTTCTTCGTTCATTTTTTTTTCTTTTTTGTATTTTCTGGAGGATACACTGTCACTCGGGAATGCATTAAAGAAATACCATCATTTTCTAGTAGGCAGAGTTCTGTTCACAGTTTTGGTAATTGTCAGATGGCATTGGTAGTCACTGAATGTGAGGGCACTAAGTATGGGGAGTTTCTACGTCGTGTGTAGGGCGTACTATGCCTGTAGCGACTCTGATTTCCTGGAGTCGACGTTCCATTATTCTGACACAACAATGCACTGCACATATGATGAGTATAAAACCTATGAAAGCGATAACCACAGGGGGAAACACAACTGTTGGATGAACCCATGAACGGCTAAAGGCCAGAGAAAATTGATCCATAATGAAATCACTGTCATTGAGGAAGGTTAGCATGCACAAGTTAGGGGAGGTGATGGTAATGTTGGCATATGGTAGGGTTGAAGGCATGTCGATTGGTTGAAAGATGTCATAGGAGTGTTTACGGACAGCTTGGTGATAGCGATTGGCATAAGTGATGACGGACTCTGATTTGACGGTACAATAGTCAGGTGCTTTGTAGAGACCACTAGCGGGGACGGATCGAACTGAAGAACCAGGACACGTGATTGTGACAGAGATGGGAACAGCAAAGAAGAAGTACTGGACATGGTTGAGGTGAGCATGGTGGACTGGGAGGTCAGGAGCTGGGACAAAAGAACAGGCCGAGTAGATGGAATGGTTTCGAACTAAAGCAGACTCACAGGGTGTAGCACTGCTAGGGAAGATAGCGAAAAGGTGGGCAGCACAGAGACGAGAGGTCGGAGTAAGGGAGGAACACTTCTGGAGGTCAGTGGAAGAAAGGAAGGCAACTGAAAGATGATCATGAGAGAGAAGGAAATATTTTGAAGGAACAGATACTTGTAACAAGGAGTTGTTGAGGCGGAAAGGGAAGGGAATGATGTGGAAAACGTTAAAGGTTATGGCAGAACGGAGCGGAATATGGACGACGACGTATGTGGTGAGAAGAGTGGCTTCGAGAACAGGATAATAATATTCAAGGGAGGAGTAGGGGAGGACTGGGGAGAGACCGAAGGTGGAGTGAGCCCATTCCAGGACAGAACGGAGAGCTGAGACAGGGACTAAGTCGGCAGTGACACGTCCATTGATAGCATCGACCAGGATACAAACCAAGGTAGAGACTTGAGACAGGAGAGAGTCAATGGCCAGTTGGAGATTATCCATGTTGAGTTTGAGGTAGAAGAACTGAGAGATAACGTTGAGATCTGAAAGGTGGTGTTGTAAGATATCGGTGAAATTGTTTAGAGTGGACGTGACTTCATTGAGTTGGGTCATGAGCTTCTGTAACATAGTGTGTTGGATTTTAATGACTCGGCGTTGTGATTCTAGGGCTGAAGCTAAATGAGTGAGATCAGATTTGAAGCCAGAAATGTCATGGGCTGTAGCAACGCCAAACAAGCCACTCAGAATCTCACCGCCGAAGTCGAAGAGACCTCGTTTCACACGAGAATGACCCACGGGTGTCTGAATGGAAAATGTGTCATTGAGCTCAGTGAATCTGTTACTTATGTATTGCAATTGCCAGAAGAGTGGTAGGAAAAGGTTATAGAGATACTCATTCGGGTTGTGTGTCCCCAAGATGGCCGTGAGATGGTTCCTGATTCCGTGGAGCTGGTGCGCGTAGGCAGGTAGGGCAATGGCTACGTCGGCCAGGGGCGCAAGATCGTAGCGCAAGGAGGCTATGTCTTCAGTAAGCATTACCTCGCCTCCCAAGCCGACCAAGGCCCCGGGACGTACTCCACCATCGTCCTGACCTGACCCAGACCCCAGGAGGGTCAGCACTGCCAGCAGGGAGATCGCTAACATCGTACCTAGAAAATCAGGGTAGAGTTAATGGGGGAGGTTGTGAAGAAGTTGATGGGCAGAGTGCAGTTTGGACCGATATTGATTGGTTGATGAATGAGCAGGTGGAGGTGGAGAGGAAGGAGACTGAATAGGTGGAGACAAGGTAGACTGATGGATGTGTGGAGGGGAAGAGGGGGCAGGAGGTTGTGTAAGTGACTCTTCCAACACGAGGCCATGGGGTGCTCGCTTTAAGTCATCGACGTGGACCCATCTGGTGTCCTTAGTGGACAGGTCCTGGAGGTGAAATTTGTTGCCTTGTTGAGTGAGGACGCGGTGGGGCCCTGTAAATTTGTCATCCAACTTGGAGGAACGTGTATGGGAATGAACAAAGACAAGATCGCCTACATTGATAGTGATAGGAGAGGCGGACTTATGTTGGCGCTGCAGCATGTCCTCCTGAGAGGAAGCCAAAGTGGATTGGACATACTGGTGGATTGTCTGGAAGTTGGCCAATTTTAGTTTAACATAATCATCCATGTTGTAGATGGGTTCTGGCTTTGAGGATAAGAGAGAGTATGGGAGGTCCTTGTCAAAACCAACGAGGACGAAGAAGGGAGATTCAGCAATGGATGCATTGATGGAGCTATTGATTGAGGATGCCACTTGGGGAATCCAGTCATCCCAGGACGAACTATGGGAGCCTAGATGTCTAAGGCACTCTAAGATTTTTCGGTTGTGGCGTTCTACAAGGCCATTGGAAGCCGGATGGTTAGGCACGACATTGCACTTACTGATATGAAAGCGGCGACAGATCTCATCTAGAAGGCTATTGTTGAACTCCGTACCGTTGTCAGTAAGAATGGTACGAGGGGTACTGAACGGGCAAATTACGTGATCTACAAAGGCACGTGCAACGCTCTTCGCGGTCTTGTCGGAGAGGGGTACGAGGACATATTAGGGGGAGAAGTGGTCGACCGCTACGAACAAGTACTCAGCACCAGATTCTGTGAGAGGTAGTTTTAAGAGATCGATTGAGACAGTTTCCCATGGTCGTGACGGGATTGGGTATTGTAAGAGAGGTGCTGGTAAGCCGGTTGATCCTTTGTGGCGGTGGCAGGAGAGGCAAGAGTCACAGCGGGCATTGATATCGCGGCACATGGTTGGCCAATAGTATTTGAGACGTGCTTGGCACAAGCATCGGTCTTTACCTGGATGGGAAGCTTGAGGAGTATTATGAACAATATGAAGAACCTTCGGTATCAGGGCAGTGGGGACAACAAGTTGGCGTACTTCACGATTGGGCATATCTTTGCCTGTTAGCAGTGTGTTCCTGTACAAGAGATCATCATCTAGCGTGAACTCATCTAGTGATACTGGCAGAGTAGGTAAGGTCGAGACATCGCCAGAGTCTAAGAAATAAATGACTTTGGACCACATGGGGTCTTGGCGCTGAAAGTTTCGAACAACTTCTGACGTTAGTGTAGTGTTTTCAGTTACTTCGGGCTGCAGTGATGTTATAGCTGCTGCTACGTGACGTGAGAGTGCGTCTGTGACTACATTCAACTTGCCTGGTACATATTGAAAAGTGGGATTAAAGTCCTGGATGATGACAGACCATCTAGCTAGCCTACCTGTTAGGTTGCAATTCTTGAACAAATCACATAGTGGAAGGTGGTCTGTTTGGATATGCACTGGATAACCATAGACTATATCTCTGAAATGTTTCAAGGACCAGACTACCGCTAGCGCTTCGAGATCTGTGACACTGTAGTTACGTTCAGCGGTTGTAAGGGTGCGACTTGCATACGCTATTACACGCTTCCTTGATGCTTCATCGAGTTGCATCAAAACGGCACCAAGTCCAGTGCCTGAGGCGTCTGTGCAGAGAAGGAAGGGTGTGGTATAATCAGGGAACGCTAGAACAGGGGCATTTACAAGAGCTGTCTTTAGCTTTTGGAAGGCCTGTGACTGGTCGTCAGTCCAAACAAAGGGCACATTCTGCTTGAGTAAGTGGGTCAGAGGAGCCGCGATCTTTGCATAATCCTGTATGAATCATCGACGATAATAGCCACTGAGGCCCAGGAAACTTCGTACAGCTTCGGTAGTGGTAGGTTCTGGGAAGTTAATAATCGCCTTAGTTTTATCCTCATTAGTATGAATGCCTTGTGCATCTACGACATGGCCTAGGAATTTGATTTTCTTTCGCAGGAAGTCACATTTACTGAGATTGATTTTCAGGCCTGCGAGCTGGAGGCGTTCAAAGACTTGCTGGAGTTTGGTAAAATGATCAGGGATGGATTTACTCACAACAATGATATCATCTAGGTAAGCAAAAAGAGTGTCCCATCATACCGCTGAAGACTGAATGGATAAGTCGCATGAACACGGAAGGAGCATTTCTCAGACCAAAAGGGAGTTCTTAAACTGAAAAGGTCCGGAAGGGGTGCTAAAGGCTGTAACTGGGCGAGAGGACTCTTCCATTTCGACCTGCCAGTACCCGCTGAGGAGGTCTAAAGATGAAAAGACTACGTTATTTTCACCAAGGGATTCTAGCAAATCAGTGAGGACGGGTAACGGGAAACGGTCTGGAACGGTGACAGAATTGACCTTACGATAGTTGACTACTGGTCTAAAGTTGCCGTCTTTGGTACTAAGAAAAGTGGGCTATTCCATGGACTGACGGAGGGTTCAATAATGTCTTGGTCTAACATGTTCTGTACCATTTGATCTGTCTGCTTTCTCTGGCTGTGAGGAAATCGATATGCTGGTATGTAAATCAGCTGAGTTCCTGGTAGTAGTTCAATCGTATGTTTGACAAGGTCTGTTCTACCCATCGGTTCACTGGGTAAGGCAACCACGTTTCTGTACGAGGTCAGAAGGTCGAGGAGTTGAGGCGTATTTTCTGGGAAATCTGTGCAAGTGAGATGTGAGAGCATATCGGGTGAATATGTCGGCGCAGATCCTGTAGAGTTAATAGTACATACACCGATTGGCATACTATCATCAGTCTGAATAGTAGGAATTGAAGAATCCTGGCACACCTTTACGGCCGCTGGGTATACTAGGAAGTCTCCAATCTTTACACCACTTTTAAGTTTTAGTGGAGCATTTGTGACATTGAGCAAGTACAGGTAGCATAAACTGTCCTCTAAGACTGTACACCACGCTGACTCATAAGTCAAGCCATTCACACAACACGTCTCAGGTAGTGTTAGTACATCCACTCCTTCTTTCGCACCGGCAACACAAACAGAGACTTTGGTGAACTCATGCGGTAACAAAATTTTGCACGTATTCGTTACTGCACGTTTCGTCTCTGCGTGTTGGAGAAGATCATTCACACTATGTGAGGTAGGTAATTGAGACATGTCTAATCAGCGACAGTGTTGTAGGGAGAGGAGGTAAGAGCCATGTCCGAAGGCTGAGATGATGTATCAATAGACATTGAGGAATTGATGTCCTTGCTCGCAGTCAGTAAGGGAATGATCTCTGTATTCTCAGATGATGATAGTGGTGGTTTGGGCTGGGTTGGACTTTTTGGTAGTGATAGGGACAGAGGTAATTGAAGGACTGATTTGATCGTAAGAACAGGACGGGGACATTCCATAGTGTAAACCAGGAATCCAGAAATGTCTATACTACCACAAGCAGGTAATAATGCAATGGAGTGTTGTGCCATGGTGGAGAAACCAATAAGGGCATCTGCGGGATACTGCAAGTCATTAGTGACATGAAATTCAATGGGGATAGGGGGCAAATCTCTGTGGAGTTTGACTTAGGGTGACTCTTCCCTTAACCTTAAACTCTGAGCCTTCGACACCACATAGGCGAATGTCTGGTGGTTCTAGGAAACTGACGTGGTTGTGATGTCGATGAATAATTTGTAAGGAATTTTCGGAGATGAGATTTACTATAGATCCTGCGTCCAAGAAGAATGACGTTGGTATGTCATGACTGCATCCGAGAATGACTAAACCCGAGGATGTTATGGGGCCTACATGGCGGATGGGGAGTTGGGTGTCTGGTTCTACGTGATATTGGTCCGATACGGGCGCGTTGCTTCCCCCGACTGTTGGCGGTTGAGGTAACGACATTCCTCAGTGGTGTGAGTCGCGCTTGATTTGTGGTATTTGCAGTGTGGACGACGTGAGCGGGAAGGCGTACACTGTCTGGTTTGGGAGTGAGGACGTCTGTATGTACGGTCGCAACTGGATGCTCGATGTCCAGGATGACCACAGTGCCAGCAAAGAATCGAAGATTGTCTGTTTCGTCGGACGCTAGATTGATCACGACCTGCGGTAGGAGAACGATGCGTGGCAGGTCTGCCGTGTGTGGTGGGACGGGAGCGAGATTCTTCTGGGGTAGTGGAGGTGTGACAGACTGAGGAGGCCAAGGGTTGGGTGGTGCCCTGAGACGTGTAGTTCGAACCGGTTCTTTCATGAATGGCTTTAGTGACCTGAATAATTTTATCTCCTGGATTGAAACCGATTTCCAAGGCTAGCTCTCGCTGTTTAGGAGTAAGCCAGTGAAGGAATCTCAGGTAACCAATTAGGTCAGCAAAGTTGGTGAGTGAAAGCATTGGAACGCCATTCTTGTCTTCTAACCATTTCGTGCCTACCAGTAATTGGATCATCTCGCTACTAGTTGCTTTCATGGTGGCAGCAGCTTCGCGGAGCTTGGCATATTGCGCTGGGACTCGCAAGTCCTCATCTAGTTGGTTTAGGAGATTAATGAATCCCATGAGAGACGCGGTATTTGAATGCTGGCAACAAAGGCTGATGAGTTCCGTACGAAAATCAGCAAAGGTACGAATGCTATCGAAATGTCCTGCACGGATCGCGGATCTGATGTCCGATTTGTCGTGGTGCAAGTGACCCATGAGGTAGGCTACTTTGAGTGATTCATCGGTGATTTGTCTATTGTGGATTTCTGTTTCGACTTCTATGAGGAAATCATAGACAGACCAAATTGGGTCCTGGCCGGTAAATTTGGGACGATTGGCATCGTCGAGATAGACTGTGGAGGGTTGGCCATGGCTGGAAGTGCAGAGGTGGCGGCAGGAGAGGTGTGGGAGAGAGAGAAGGTAGTGGCAGTTAAGGGCGAACAAGATGGGGTATGGAGGGAGGCAGGAGAGGGAAAGACAGGGGAAGGAGTAAAGGAAGAAGAAGGGAGTGTAGAGGCAGGGAGTATAGGAGGAGGTATCTGGATTTACGAGGGTAGGATGGGTAGTAAGTGATTCCGCGGGAAGTGAAACGGGAGTCTCAGGTACAGGGCGGTGGTACTCTTTGCCACTTCGTAAATGAGTGATTGTGTTAGAGTCGGCAGACGGTGTATGAGCAGGTGATGTTTCCGGGTCAAGAGGGCTGGCGTTAAGCGGTTGACGTGGAAAGTATGGCATTTAATGCAGCAATGAAAGATGAAAGGATGAAGATGGATACGTAGGTGGAAATGCATAATATAACAATGAGAGAATGGAATACACAAGTAGGTGTGAAAATGAATGAAGGTGCAGGGGTGGATGGTTAAAATAAAAGGCGAAGGATGAGATGGATTATAAATAACGTAGGTGAAGATGAAAACGGGGTAATGGAAATGAGATGGAATATTTACAATATCCAATCTGTAGAGAAAATCGAGGATAATCTCTACAGAAAGGAAAGATATACTATAGTTACACAGTAGAGACGGGAGTGTCGAGATGTATGATGTGCAGGGGTGGCTGGGCGTAGCTGGGCTGGGGCGGGGTGGGGCGGGGCTGGGCGGGGCGTGGCGGGGCAGCGGTGGAGAGACAGCTGGGTGGAGAGGAGAAGAGACACCGCGATGAGTCACCGGCAGGGAGTGGCGGTCTTAGGAGGCTCTGTAATGCAGACCAGATGCGGGTGACGGCAGGGCGTGGCGGTGATGGGGCCGGTGGTGGGTTGTGAGGGCAGATGTTGGTTCAAGGCAGGTGTAGAGCTGTTGAGTTGCAAATGCAGAGAATGGTGGTGGGCAGGCAGTGGGCAGACAGTGATAAGTGGCACCGTGGGGGCAGGAGTTATGATGGGTTCGGAACAGGTGCTGGGAACAGGTGCTGGAAACAGGTGCAACAGGTGCGTAGGTCGGCGACGGTGACACGTGCGGTCAGGAACAAGGCGTGTGGGTGGGGTTGTTTGAGAGGTGAGCACTGGTGAGAGAAATTGTACACTCGGAAAGCACAGCCAGGTATTACACCACTAGAGGCACTGAGGAGGGGTGAGGCTGGGAGATGCGAGACGTCATGTATCTTGTGGTATCACTAAAAATCGAAGGAGGCGGTCAGAATTTGATGGTTCGAAACACCGCTGCTACCAAATGTAACATGCAATACTTTGGTGATAGAAACTCCGTGTACAAACAGCTAGATAAGGAGTTTATTACAAGCTCACAGTAAAATAGTCTGCCCGTCTAGGCTGCCTGCTATGAACTGATGCAATATCGTCTTCTTCCCAGGCTTCAGGTCCTGGGAAAGCGTGCTAGGTCAGCAAGTTTAATGGGGGCATGTATGCATTGGGGGGGGACATATATACATCGGGGGTAGACATATTGTGGAGGGGGTACATGGGGACATAATGGTGGTGGTCATGGTGGTGATGATCGTGATGCTGGTGGTGGTGATGATGGTGATGATGATGATGGTGGTGGTGATCGTGGTGATGGTGATGATGGTGGTGGTGATGGAGGTGATCATGGTGATGATGATGGTGATGATGATGGTAATGATGATGGTGATGATGATGATGGTGATGGTGATAATGGTGGTGGTGATGTTGGTGACGGTGGTGATGATGGTGGTAGTGATGATGGTGATGGTGATGAGGGTGGTGGTGATGATGGTAGTGATGGTGGTGATGGGGTCATGATGGTGGTGGTGATGGTGGTGATGATGGTGATGATGGTGGTGGTGATGGTGATGATGGTGATGATAATAGTGGTGATGGTGGTGATCATGGTTATGATAGTGGTGGTGATGGTGGTGATGATGATGATGATGATGGTTGTGGTGATGGAGGAGATGATGGTGATGGTGGTGATGATGATGATGATGATGTTAGTGGTGATGGTGGTGATGATGATAGTGGTGATGATGGTGGTGATGATGGTGGTGATGATGGTGGTGATGGTGGTGATAATAAAGACTCATTGAGTGAGCAAGCAGAGCAATTGAGAACATTGCGTTTAGAAGACTGGAGGTCATAGGCAGTATGAAATACAGACAGAATAAGACAGTTCCAGAGTTGACCTGTTATATACAAGAAGGACTGGGAATAACGCATCACAGAACTGGTGAGAAAAGGGATGAGAGTTTGCTACTAGACGGGTGCTACGTATCCGCCCAAATGAAGGTGGAGTGAGGGGGTGCAAAGAGACAGTTATGAAGATCAGTGACTATTAAGGTAGAAATAGAAAGGTAAAAATACTCAACAGTGCGGAGGAGAGACAGAAATTGAAGGGAACCAGTAAGAGGAAGAGAATTAATGAGACGAAATTCCTTTGATTCCACTTTGTTGTGAGGAGTTGTATGTGGAAAGCCTCCCCATACATGAAAGATGTACATGACAAACAGACGAATAAAACCCCCGTATAAAATTAACAACTGTACAAGGGTAAAGGAGGCATGGAGCCGGCTTAGCATACCTAATCTCTTACAAGTAAATTTTACAAGAGAGGTAGTATAATCTTTCGAAGCTAAATCCCGAGAATGAAACCCCACGTATGTCAAAAGGTGATGAAAAATTGAGATGAATATTGTTAAAAAGTAAGACATACTCCTGCAGATTATTTTGACGGGTTGGCAGTGGTAAGAACTGGGTTTTTGACGCATTAAAAACAAGAATACCTTCACCCCAATCAGAGATGTAAGCCAAGTCAGACATAAGGTGTGCCATAGCCTCGTCCCATGTTTGCAGAAGTAACTGCTAAGACGGACGCTGCAGGATGCAGATGGAAAGATGAAGGTTGGAGTCATCTGTGTATGAGTGGATAGGGTTAGATGTAACTTAGAACGTCACTGATGAATAGTAGGAGAGTTGATGATAAGACAGAGTCCTGAGGAGCACCACAAGAAGAGAAGATCGGCGGCCGTCTACAACAATAGCTATAGAACGACCAGAGAGGAAGCTAGAGATGAAGGGACACACAGAAGGATGGCAATCGTAAGAGGACGGTTCGGAAATTAAAGATTTATGCCAAACTCGATCGAAATCTTTTGAGATGTCAAGTGCAATGGTAAAGCTTTCGCCAAAGTCACGAACGGATGATAACCGAATGGAAGGTAAGAAGATCGCCAGTGGAACGTCCCTGGCGGAACCCATACTGATGATCAGAAAGAAGGACGTAATAGGCAAGGTGCTTGAAGTTTTTGTTAGAATTAGATTCGATACGGGATGTTAACGCACTTGGGCGATAGTTAGAAGATTGAGAATGGTCACTTATTTTAAGGACAATCTGAATGAGGGGAAACTTCCAGCATGAAAGAAAGTTGCGAGTTGACAAAGGGGAAAGAGCTTAACTAGGAAGGGTGTAAGCAGAGATGCACAGTTCTTGAGGAAAACAAGAGGGGGCTCCATCAGGCTTATGCATCTTGTTAGTAATGTGGCTAGTGAGGACAGAAAGTATATCAACTGAAGAAATCTCAGTACCAGTCATGAGGAAGTCAGAGGTAGAAGAGAGGAGGAGCAGCACCAGAATCATTTAGGGTGGAACTGGATGAGAGTGTTTGAGCACAGAATTCTGCTCTTCAGTAGACGAAACAACTAGAGAGTCACCAGAGAAGAGAAAAGGAGGGAAGATGGATGAATTACAGTTGTTAGAAAGGTATTTGGTAAGGTGGCTGAAGGAGTGAGAAGAATCTGAGTCAGAAAGTTCAGAGCATTTTGTAAGAGTGAAATTATTCTTAGCAGAGTGGAGAACAGACTAAGCACAATTCCAGACAGAGATGTAATAAAGGCGAGATTCAGCGTGTTAAGTCCAGTACCTTTCGTAGGCCTTCTCCTTGTTGTGGACAAAATTAGAACAAGCGTATTAAAACATTTTTTTTTCTTTTTTCAATAGTCTAAAGATAAAAGAAAGGAATGTCTGCTTCCATGCCCGAGGGAACAACTTCCATAATGTACAAGGCAAACTCAGATGGCTCTCGGCCATGGAAGCAATAGTCATTCTAGGGAAAATCATAGAGTAACGCCTGAGGGGTTCCGAATCAGCAGCTCCAAAGTGCCAATGCTGCCTCTTCTTGGGACGGTCCACAGGCCTTACTGGAATGATAGGACAGATTAAGGTGATAATGTTGTGGTCAGAGGAGCCAAACGGAGAAGAAAGATTGACAGAGTTAGAAGAAGGATTAGTTGTAAGGAAAGGCGGTCAGGGATACAGGTGGGGTGCTGTGCGAGTACAAGCTGCTCTGTCATTAGGGATAGAAACGATACAGGTTTGTTCACCACGGTGATCAGCTGATTTGTACGAGAGCCAAAGGTGGTGGTGAACATTGAAATTAACTAGAATGGAGATTTCAGAGAAGGAAGAAATTGACGGAATGTGTTTCCATCTTAAAGTAAGACAGTCAAAGAATTTTTCATAGTCGGTAGAATTAATGGATATGTACACAAGGTATGAAAGGCTAGCCGAAACCAAAGCATAGAGAATCCAGAGGATTGAAGTTCAAGAAAACGAAAGAATTAGAGCTTTGCCACATCACTGTCTGCTAATTTCATTTTAATGGAAACCAAATGGCTACAAAAAAAAAATCAAGGCAAAAGTTGAAACTACACAGAGAATGGTGAATTAGAATGAAATTTGTGTTTAATATCCTCCTATTTTATTTTATCTCAAGAGCTACTCGAATCCATCATGTTCCATATCTTACTGTGGACACCTGTTACCTATGCTTATATCACCTTAACCTGGCCCAGATTTTTGTCCTTTTGGAACATGTTTCACGTAGCTCAGTGGCAGAAAAAGACAATGCCACGGCTCTACATTGCATTTCTTCGTGACTAGAATCAGTTTCTAAGGTTAATTTACTGCTACAACTCAGTATTCAAGATGACGAGATGACAATTTTAGGCCAAGTTACAATAAAGAGTCGGTTCCTTTACTTTTGCTCGTATTACGTAGTGAGGAATAAAGTCTAGAGTGGTAATGGTAATGATGCTGGCAACGACAGTCATGATTCATGATGAATCTCTCTCTCTCTCTCTCTCTCTCTCTCTCTCTCTCTCTCTCTCTCTCTCTCTCTCTCTCTCTCTCTCTCGCCAGGCCCGTGATGTACGAATATGGCAGCACAGTACCAGACGACTTAAGGAGCTCAGAGATCCCCATCCTAGCCGAACTGGGGAGGAGGCTGTACATCGACCCCAACATTACCCTCAACGATCCGTATGCGGCCACGCTGGAGTTGGTGATGAGGAGGACACATACTCTGATTGAGGCTATTGATTATCTGATTTACACGCAGCATCGCAAGAATTTGACTCGGGATACTTATATTATGAGAGAACAGGTGGGTGGTGTGGAGATAAACAGACAGCCAAACATACTGACAGAAGGATAGGGGGATAGCTAGATGGACAGATTTTACACACACACACACACACACACACACACACACACAATCCATTACGGACGAGGGAATCACTTATACACATTAGAAAGATATTTGTGAAGCACTGTATAAGAATTTCCAATTAGTTTTTACAGAAGTAAAAAAATTTGAGAGGGAGTATGTGGAACACGCATGTCCATACATACTACCAGATATACAAATGGCACAAAAAGTACTACAGGAGGAGTTAAGTAGATTAGACAGAGGAAAAGCAAGTGGTCCTGATGAAATTTCATGTTGGGTATTACGAGAATGTGCAAAGGAGTTATGTAAACCATTATTTTTAATTTTCAAGAAATCCTTGAGTCAAGGTAAACTACCAGATATTTGGATAAAAGCAAATATTGTCCCCTTATTCAAGAAAGGAAATAGACAAAATCCACTCAACTACCGACCAGTATCACTGACCAGTGTTGTAAGCAAGGTATTAGAAAAACTTATAAGAAAAGCTTGGGTAAATCATCTAGAAGAACACAATATGATAACAGAAAGACAGTTTGGTTTCAGAAAAGGAAAATCATGTATTACTAATCTGTTGAGCTACTATGACAGAGTAACAAACACAATACAGGAAAGGGAAGGGTGGGTGGACAGTATCTATTTAGATTTCAAGAAGCTTTTGACACAGTACCACACCAAAGACTATTATGGAAACTGTACCATCAAGGAGGAATTCCAGGCAAACTGTTTTGTTGGATGCAAGACTTTCTCATAAAAAGAGAAATGAGGACAGTACTAAGAGGAAACTACTCATCATGGAAAGAAGTAACTAGTGGAGTACCACAGGGTTCAGTGCTGGCACCAATCATATTTTTAGTGTATATTAATTATATAAACAGTAACACTGGAAATGAGAGCTATCTGAATATGTTTGCAGATGATGCAAAAATACAAAGGAGAATTACTAGCACAGACTCTTGTAGGGAGCTACAAGAAGAATTAAATAAACTTCAAGAATGGAGTAGTACATGGCAAACGGAATTCAATATGGACAAGTGTCATGTAATCAAGTTTGGTAAAAGCGGAAAAAGACCTGATTGGGATTATAAGTTAGGAAATAAAACCCTATACACATCAGAAAGAGAGAAAGACCTAGGTGTGATTATCAATAACAGACTATCTCCGACTGACCACATCAGCGAGAAGGTACGGAACATGTATACACTGCTTGCAAATATGAGAATAGCATTCACATACATAAATGAAGACATGCTAAGAAGGATAATAACATCATTCATTAGACCAACCCTGGAATATGCATCAGTAGTCTGGAGTCCTCATCTCAAAAAGCATATAGACAAGATTGAAAAAGTTCAAAGGGCCGCTACAAGATGGATACCAAGCTTAAGGGACCTAAGCTACGAAGAAAGACTAAATAAACTGAATCTACCAACACTACAGGACAGAAGGAAAAGAGGTGACATGATAATGCTATATAAGTGCATATCAGGGAAGGAGAAAATAAATATAAATGATTACTTAATATATGGAGAAGCATCAGCAAGAGGACACTGCAAAAAACTGCATAAGAAGAGAGGTGATAAAGACGTAAGGAAATTCAGTTTCCCAAACAGAGCAATTGATCAATGGAATGCACTACCGAATGAAATAGTGTGTGCCAAAACAATTCACAAATTTAAGGATATGTACGATATATATGGTTTAAGACACGGGACAGTACGAGCTTGACTCATTCCTGTAAAGATACAATTAGGTAAGAACAATTAGGTAAGAACACACACACACACACACACACACACACACACACACACACACAAATAGAATGGCATTTAGATGGGTAGACACATAAACAGGTTGACATGGATACAGACGGACAGACAGAATTTTACAGGCATAGACAGATAAAAATAGATAGATAGATAGATAGATGAATAACAGATACACAGCGGGATAATTAGAGAGATAGACAAACAAACAGAAGCAAAATATAAGCAATCTAACACACAGCTGGTGCTATTGTGTACTTGCTTCCACAGATATACAGCAACTTTATGATCTGGATAATACATCACAACACCCCCTACACCCACAGACAGGGAGAGAGAGAGAGAGAGAGAGACAGACAGACAGACAGACAGACAGACAGACAGACAGAGAGAGGAGGTGGTACAGTGTACCTACGTCCACAGATTTACAAACACTTTATGATCTGGTTACTGCGTCGCAACACCCCCTACACCCGCCTCATCTCAGACAACCTCATCCGCCTTCTGGAGACCGGCATCCTTTCCAAGATCTATCAACTGCACACCGGAAGCCTCCTGGGAAAAAGCTACTCCGTAAGTGAGTCGTAACACCTCTTCCTTAGCGATTTATTGGCAAGATTTATTATTTGCACAACTGAAGCTTCCTGTGGGAAAAATCGCCCGTAACTGACTCGTAGCACCACTTTCTTAGCGATTTATTTGCAAGATTTAAAATGTAATAAGCGTCCACACTGAAAGTGTGGAACGTGTTCGAGCGAGTCAGCGAGCAAGTCAGGCAGTGCTGAATATTGTCTCATGCGGCTCATCATCTTCCTTTGATTTCCTGACCAGAAAATACTAAGAAGAACTTATTAGATTACACCAGAAATACTGTATTCCCTCACCCTTCCTAAAATCAACTCTCTCAGCAATCGTCGGAAAATACTGCTGTGCTACTCACGCAACCTTAGACCGTTACTTCTTGCGCCGCCGGCTGTTAGGCTGATCTGCCTTATATAAAATCGTTTCCTCGATTTACAGAAAAACTGTTGGGAATTACTGGTTGTCTATGAAATGGAAATAATTGAGGATTTTTATGCGATTTCCAAATTGGTGTCTGTCTTGTAACTTTAAAATTGACTGAGATATCCAAAAATGTTCGCTACTGTACTATAAAGTTTTCCTCCCGACCTATGCCCCATTTCTTGCTGATCCGATAAATCTTTAGCTCGGGTACATATGTCGGGGGTCCAAACTGTGACTAAATTTGGTGTTCTCGCTCACTTCGCTCGCTCGAACAATTAGCTGCATACAGGAAGTCTCACTGATATACGTTCGCCCTTGATTTGAGAATGGGTAGTCGTATTTTTGTTCTACAGGAGGCTTTGTAACATTTTTTCTTAGTGAATTATCTTACTTTGTAGGTATTTTAAGTGGCAAAGGAAGCATCATAGTTACCCTTCCTTAGCTATATATTTGCAAGACTTAATAGCTGTACACGGAAAGTCTCGTTTGAAAAAGCTCGCCCTTGATTTGAGAATGGATAGTAGTATTTTTTGTTCTAAAGGAGGCTTCGTAACACCTCTTCCTTAGCGATTTATGTGCAGGACTTATTAACTGTACACGGGAAGTCATACTGGCAGAAGTTGGCCCTTGTATCATGGGTCTGATATGTTAATTATGGTACTGATGTTAGTCCTGATTCTCACTGGCGTAAGAACTTTTTCCTAAACGTTTGTATTGCACAATTCTCCCTAATTTTATCTTGCAATTAACTTACAGATTTTAATTTCGACGTGGTTTACATCGGTGACAAGAGGATGTTAAGATGTAATAGGGAAATAAATCGCTTATGAAGAAGAGTTACGAAGTGTGCAACAATAATGAAAAAAAAGATCCGTTGTAATTTGCTCATTTTACACTAAGGGCGTTGGACAGGGACGCCTTCACGTGGTGGCACCAATATGACTGAGTGGCTCAAGAAATGTCCCTCAGTTCCCTCCCTATCCCCCAAAAGGAAGGTGGCGAAATGCAGAAGGGTAACCAGGCTGCAGTCCACTGGGTTAAGGCTCAGATGAGCCTGGGACTACAACTACTATACTCTTTTTACCTTAACCTGGCTCAGAGTTTCATCCTTTTGCATTTTATTTCACATGGCTGAGAGGAGGACAAAGACATGGCACTTCTTTGTAACTATCATCATATTCTGGTTTTATTGTTACAACTGAGGACTGAAGATGAAGAGATGACAATTTTAGGCCAAGTTAAAATAAAAGCAATATAGTATTATGCTCCTTTAACTTTAACCTGGCCTAAAAATAACATCTCTCTATCTTTTAAGCTGAGTTACGGCAATAGATAAAGACTAGAGAATGATGCTGGTCACGAAGAAGTTCTATGGAAAATACGTCAAACAGTAGCCATGTATTGTCTCATTCTGCCACTGAACTACGAGAAAGAAGCAGCACAAGGGCGAAAATCTGGGCCAAATTAAAGTGAAAAGAGCATAACTTTCTCAGACTCTTATGACTCACACTCAGTTGAATAAAATAATGTAGAGTTACGTGAAATAAAAGTACTAGAGTTGTCCCGGCCATGACAGGGTGAAGGGAGACAGGATTAGCACATACCTAGAGAAGCATTCGATTTAAAATATGGGAGTTACCGCCTAAAAACATTCTCTACCACTCAGACCTCTTCTCAGTATATGTAAAATTCTACGGATTCGTGTTGCCCCATTCCACTTAAACATTTGACACATTAGAAATCGTGGTAGCAATTATTACACAGCGTTGTTTTATTGTATAGCTAATGTGTACTTTGATTACTAACTTTGATAAATAATTTCATTAAAACGAAAAATTTATGAACTTTTTTTTGTTAAGATGTAGAGATAGAGTGAAGAAACAAGAAATAAAACACACACACACACAAACACACAAACACACACACACACACACACACACACACACACACACACAAATGCTGTCTTGTGTCTTTGCCTTTATTCATTTTTTGTTTCTGTTCTTTTTGATCCCGATATCTTAACATTATGAAGAATATCTCTGTCTGTCTGTCTGTCTGTTCATTTTGTCGTCCACACAGGCTCGAGGTGGTGGAGTATTGAACCTAGAACATCTACAAGGTGCCTTCATAGCGCTGGGCCTCGGAGTGGTCGCTTCTGTCATAATCCTCCTCATGGAACTCTCCTACTCAGTCTCTAAACACAAAAAAAGCAGGAATTCATTGTTACAAGAGCTTTCGAAAGCACAGAACGAATGTGCTTGAACCGTTGGGATTTGAAGCCGTCACAAGAGCACAAAAGTGGACAAAGAAATCCCTCAGAGTACATCAATTTAATCTCTCTTTCTCTGCCTGTTTGTCTCTCTGTCTGTCTTACTGATAGGCAACGATAATAGACATGGCAACACACTAAAAAAAAAAATGGCTGAACATGGGAACAATTATAAATAAATAAATCTATGATATACGAAAAGAAACTAATCTGCAAGCTGTTACAGCTTATTATTATCTTTATTATTATTATTATTATTATTATTATTATTATTATTATTATTATTATTTTATTACTGTTTCTTGAAGTCTCTCCTAGCTTTTATACTTTGCTGTGTATTTCTCTGACAGTATAATTGCTTCCTATGTATTAGTCTAATAATATAATCGTTTTTTATGTACTTGTCTATGTATCTCTCGAATAAAATAATCAGCTTTATGTGTTTGTCTATAAAATCATCCCTTTTTTTCTTTACTGTTCTCTCGCAGCTCTATTTGCGTGTGTGTGTGTGTGTGTGTGTGTGTGTGTGTGTGTGTGTGTGTGAGTGTTCTTACCTAATTGTTCTTACCTAATTGTATCTTTACAGGAATGAGTCAAGCTCGTACTGTCCCGTGTCTTAAACCATATTTATCGTACATATCCTTAAATTTGTGAATTGTTTTGGCACACACTATTTCATTCGGTAGTGCATTCCATTGATCAATTGCTCTGTTTGGGAAACTGAATTTCCTTACGTCTTTATCACCTCTCTTCTTATGCAGTTTTTTGCAGTGTCCTCTTGCTGATGCTTCTCCATATGTTAAGTCATCATTTATGTCTATTTTCTCCTTTCCTGATATGCATTTATATAGCATTATCATGTCACCTCTTTTCCTTCTCTCCTGTAGTGTTGGTAGATTCAGTTTATTTAGTCTTTCTTCGTAGCTTAGGTCCCTTAAGCTTGGTATCCATCTTGTAGCGGCCCTTTGAACTTTTTCAATCTTGTCTATGTGCTTTTTGAGATGAGGACTCCAGACTACTGATGCATATTCCAGGGTTGGTCTAATGAATGATGTTATTATCCTTCTTAGCATGTCTTCATTTAAGTATGTGAATGCTATTCTCATATTTGCAAGCAGTGTATACATGTTCCGTACCTTCTCGCTGATGTGGTCAGCCGGAGATAGTCTGTTATTGATAATCACACCTAGGTCTTTCTCTCTTTCTGATGTATATAGGGTTTTGTTTCCTAACTTATAATCCCAATCAGGTCTTTTTCCACTTTTACCAAACTTGATTACATGACACTTTTCCACATTGAATTCCATTTGCCATGTACTACTCCATTCATGAAGTTTATTTAATTCTTCTTGTAGCTCTTTACAAGAGTCTGTGTTAGTAATTCTCCTTTGTATTTTTGCATCATCTGCAAACATATTCAGATAGCTCTCATTTCCAGTGTTACTGTTCATATCATTTATATACACTAAAAACATGATTGGTGCCAGCACTGAACCCTGTGGTACTCCACTAGTCACTTCTTTCCATGATGAGTAGTTTCCTCTTAGTACTGTCCTCATTTATTTTTTATGAGAAAGTCTTGCATCCAACAAAACAGTTTGCCTCGAATTCCTCCTTGATGGTACAGTTTCCATAAAAGTCTTTGGTGTGGTACTGTGTCAAAAGCTTTCTTGAAATCTAAATAGATACTGTCCACCCATCCTTCCCTTTCCTGTATTGTGTTTGTTACTCTGTCATAGTAGCTCAACAGATTAGTAACACATGATTTTCCTTTTCTGAAACCAAACTGTCTTTCTGTTATCATACTGTGTTCTTCTAGATGATTTACCCAAGCTTTTCTTTTAAGTTTTTCTAATACCTTGCTTACAACACTGGTCAGTGATACCGGTCGGTAGTTGAGTGGATTTTGTCTATTTCCTTTCTTGAATAAGGGGACAATATTTGCTTTTTTCCAAATATCTGGTAGTTTACCTTGACTCAAGGATTTCTTGAAAATTAAAAATAATGGTTTACATAACTCCTTTGCACATTCTCGTAATACCCAACATGAAATTTCATTAGGACTACTTGCTTTTCCTCTGTCTAATCTACTTAACTCCTCCTGTATTACTTTTTCTGATATTTGTATATCTGGTAGTATGTGTGGACATGCGTGTTCCACATAGTCCCTCTCAAAATTTTTTTTCTTCTGTAAAAACTAATTGGAAATTCTTATTTAGTGCTTCACAAATATCTTTCTCTTGTGTATAAGTGATTCCCTCGTCCGTAATGGATTGTATTATATCTTTTACTTTAGTTTTGCTTCTGATATAGCTGTAAAACAGCTTTGGTTGATCACTACTTTTATTTATTATATCCTCCTCAAACTGTTTTTGGGCTTCCCTCCTTATTCTTGTATAGTCGTTTCTTGCCTGTTTGTAATTATTGTACGCCCTTTCACTATTGTGTCTTCTGTATCTATTCCACAACAAATCTCTTCTTTCTTTTGTATTTTTACATTCTGTATTGAACCATTTCTGTATTTTCTTATCTGCTTCTTTGTGCTGTGGGATGTACTTCTGGACTCCTATTTCATAAAATTCACAAAAAATTTTATATACAGCATTTAAATCTTGTCCTCTAAGCTCATTTTCCCAATCAACTTCTAAGAAATACTTCTTTAGGTCTTGATAATTTCCCTTTTTATAGTTTAGGCTCTTTTTGTAACTATCATTGCTGTTTACTATGTCATATGCTATCCTGAAGTTATAGTTTAGTACTGCATGATCGCTTTTGCCGAGTGGAGGGTGATATATTAAACTGTCAATATCATTTTCTTGCCTTGTAAATATTAGATCTAGCACTGAAGGTACATCAAGTCCTCTTTTTCTGGTGGTTTCCCTCACATGTTGCGTTAAGAAAAACTCTTGTACGAGATCCAGGAGCTTTTTGTCCCAACAGCTTTCTTGGCTATTTATATCTAGAGTATTCCAATTTATATTTGTATTGAAGTCCCCAGTTAGTATAATTCTTTCCGATTTCTCTTCCATTTTATGTAGCAATGATCTTACACTCTGAATTGTACTCTCTGCCAGGTCCTCATATTCGTCTCTTTCCCATGTGTTTGATCTGGGTGGCATGTACAAATTTGCTACAATTACTTTACCTTCAGATGTGTCGATCTCTACTGCAATCAGTTCTACTTGTGATGGTATATCTAGTTTTATTTCCTTGACTTGTAGATTTTTCTTAGTTAATATTATAATTCCTCCTCCTTTTTTTAAATATCTGTCTCTTCTCCATATATTGTATTCCTCTAAGTTTAGTATGTCATTTGATATCCTTGGTATTAATTTTGTTTCAGTGCGTGTGTGTGTGTGTGTGTGTGTGTGTGTGTTTCTCTCTCTCTCTCTCTCTCTTACACTGGAACCCCAGACATAGCATACCATTTTTCAACTCAATATCCAGACAGGTTAACCGCTGCGACTCTACACTTTACACGCGGCACTGCTTCATGACTAGCATCATAAAGAAGCTGCCAAAGGAGTGTTCAAGTCAATGATCTTTACTAAGGCAATAAAGACTCCATAATCAACAACACTGAGTCTGGATAGGGGCGCCTTCATGTGGTGGCACTGATATGACCCGGCTGTTCCACTGGCCGGTTATAATAAATCCCTCAGATCCCTCCCTATCCCCCGAAAGAAGAACGGTGGACTGAAGAAGGAGGTCAGCTTCAGCCTGCAGTCCATTGGGTTCACGTTCAGATAAATCTGCCTCTGCAACTACCATTACTGCTACTACCAAATCACCTCCATCCATAGGGGAATTATACTGTGAAGATCAAAACCAACCTTCCTAATACAGTTCACCATTTGGAGTTGTAATGTGAAGGTTAACACTAACCCTCATATTACAATCCGTTGGCCCCAAGCACGCCAACGGCTGTGGTTACCAACCATCTACTATTACTATTTTTTTTTTTATTTATTGATATTACAGTGTAAATAGACATTAAACTATTGGAGTCGTTGGTCTATGCGACTCTCGACCACTGTGGCTTCGTAATCCATACCCGCCAGAGAGACAGGCCTGAGGGCTGATGATCTTGTGCCCCTGAGACATAACAGAGCAGACCTCACGAGGGAGAATGACAGTCGACATCTCATCCAGGCCATAACAGAACTCTGCGGTTGACGTTTCTTCTCAGAAAGAACCTCTGCCAGTCTCGAATAGAATCTCACTGCATCTGGACCCATCCCACCTGATGTCGTGAACACAAGGGGAGTGAATCGCCCGTGGTCCACATGTTGGATCCTTTCTTGATAATTTCTATTTTTTTCTTGTTCATTCCTCTTGTGTGCAGCTTCGAGAGACAGTTCACGATGACATGCTGCCATGGGATCGAATATCCTGATGTCGAAGAACGCCCTCTGTCCACGTGTCCAGAAACCTCGAGCACTGACATCCACTCTTGCATCATTTGATGTGTTTGCTGTTCTGTGGATGAAGTGCTCGCCGTCCAGGGGTAGCAGAGCTGGCTCAATCGTGACATCATCGCATATTTCCTGCAGCATTTTGGCAGTGAGGTCGCGTACTTCATCGTGTCGGACGCAAACAAAACCTCCCTTCTTGCATACCATTGCATGGTTTGCGTCAAAGGTAGTGCCACAGGCACAGTGTTGAGGTAGGTTCTCTATTGGTCACCCATATCTCAAGGCTATGGCGTCAATAAATTCTTGTTTGTTGAAGTGGAAGCCTTTTGCCTTGAGAGGCAGGGTTGTGAGCCAGTTCGATGCACCAACCTCCTGCGCAATTTCAACTCTTCTGCACTGGTCTGGTGTTAGATGTTCGATTATGTGCTGCAGCTGGTCTTTTTGTCTTGCTTCACGCTCCTTGCTTATCTGTGTCTTTATGTCTTTCTGCCTTTGGTGGTCGATTTCACTCGTCTCAACCTGGGCACAGATCTTCTGTGACAAGGATTCGGTGAACCTGAGTGAATTTCAGTGTTCATAGCTTGCCATGGCTACTGGATTTATAATGCCAAGGCCTCCCATCCTGGGTGGTAGTGCTAGAAGGTCCCTCTCTTCTGGTGTGGGGATGTGGCCATTGGTTAGAGATGGGAGGAATGAATCCCTGATTGCATCCTCCAGTGGTTGTAGCAGCAACTCGATGTCTGGTATGGTCCTCATCACGAAGGTCCACTTGTGCTTTACACCATAGGTAAATGCACTGTATGCTGCATGGGGTTCTGTTTTTACGTGGCTGGATAGTGTATGAATTTCTTCTACCCATGTCTTTACCTTATCACTCACATATTTGTCTTTGAATTCCTTAGTTCCAATCACAGCCCCTAGATGCCTCTGACCTTCCTTGGTCACTATCACGTTTGTGCCTTTAAATGCTTCTTGTGCATCTTGATAGTAAGCTGGTTTCACGATCAAGATGGACTTACTTGCATTAGGGTAGTAACCTATTTCAGGGCCATGAGATGTTACAAGGTCCCACTATTTCCTCACATCCTTAACCTTGCCAGCACCAGTGAGATCATCTGCATAGGCTACCTGTTTTACATTTGTGGCCTCGTATTTGATCTGTTGTTGCAGCACTGTCATCGCCAGGGCGTACATAGCCATGGCAACGGGGTCCCCCTGGGTAGTTCCTTCTGTGGACTGGATTACACCGACATCGTGAGCTGTTGTCTTACCCACAATGTAGAGGTCTGCTGGTTCTTTGTAGGTGATTTCCACATATTGGGCAAATGCTGGGCATTTAACCTCGATATTGTGCAGCATTGCCTCCTGGTTGATGGAATTAAATGCATTTGAGGCATCAACTAATAATACTGCCTGACAGTCCTCTTCCCCAAATATATTCCTCATGGAGTGTATTGCTGCCTCACCTCCTGCCTGCTGGCCTGCACACACCTGGAGGTTGCCAACTGCCTGCTTCACATCATCTTTCACCACCTCCATGATGCATTTTCCTATAATCCGTCTTAAGACTTCACCCACCCCGATGGGCCTGCATCCAGGATTCTTATCAAGGGGGATTAGTCTGCAAGCTGTCAGTGCTTCGATGTTACTGCACTGACTTGAAGCCAGCTTCCTCGCCAGTGAGGCAATGGTGTTACTTAGGTCTGTTGCTGCCTCCCCAAACTTGATGTTACTGAGGATTACTCGCCAAGATTTTGCATCTAGGCCTGACGGTCCTGCCCCTCCCTGTGTGTGCATTGCCTTCCGCCACACCATATCTCCAGTTATCCTGTCATATATGATGGGATTGGGAGGAGTGTAGTTGCCTTCAAGCTTTGACTGGGCACTTGCTTGTCGTGCAGTCGGATGTTTTTCTTTTAGTTGTTGCATTGTTTCACCTGTCAGGTCAAGTACTCCGTTTGGTGATTCAGCTGACAGGGATCTTGTTGCCATCGAGACCTTCCCCTGTCTCATCTTGCTGCCAAAAATCCTTGCCACATCGTTGGTATTCTGATTTCTTTTGGCTCGGTTATTTATTCTCATCTGCAAGGCCCTTGCTTCGTCAAGTAGATTGTCGATTTCACCTCTTTCCCATGCTTCAACCCGCCTTTGGATGGCCTTAATATTTTATGCAATGCTAGCTCTTGGGTGGGTCATGTTGAGGAAGAGATGTGGCATTAGTGCAAGGACATTAAGAGAGAATGAGGCAATGGGTGTGTTATTGTTGTAGTTGGCTATCAGACGAGTGATTTCCTTGATCATGTCAGTTGTGGCATTGCATTTGGGAGGTTCAAAGAGGTTACTTGAGGACCATCCAACTATTTCATTATATGTGGTGTTCACCCAGGTTACTGCATTTTCTCGGGATTTGCCCATCCAGTATGTGGGACGACCTTCTCGCACAGACCTTTGAGGCTGTTCTGCGTCCTCGTTGTTTGTGTCACTATCGTTCTGAGGACGTATAATACCTGGATGATTCCCTCTTTCATGCACTCCTCTATGGTGGTCTTCATCCTGAGTTTCATTTCTATTATAAACCTCATGATGTTCCTCACACCCAGCTTCACTACTATTCACTTCCCCATGGTGATTTAACCCACCCAGCTCTTCCATATCTCTCGCATCTTGGCGTCCATCCCTATCCCTCGCTTCACCACGGGGTCTTTCACCGCCACGCATGTCCGTGAGATCGTGCATATTGTCAGTGACCGCCCCATCAATTTCCATGTCACCAATCTGTCGCCTTCCATGTTGAAAGCGGTCAAGTGCCGCTTCTGGTGGGCTGTGATTCCCTAACACATTCATACAGAAAGGTCCCATCCTACAGTATGTACACGGCGACCTGTTTGTTGCACATGAGCACCTGATACACTTATGCTGCCTACTGGAGCACTGACAACAATACTGTGGCGTGGCCATGGTGTTAAAGTTTTTATACCGTGGTACAGTATTAATAATAATAACTATATGGCTACTTTTTGTAGTGCTTTTAAATGAAAATTAAATATAATGTTACTAGAACTACTATTTTACTATACGAATTTTAAAATTAAGATTTGATATAAGTAAAGAAAGTGCTTGTTTTACTTCTATTTTTGTAGATATTATGATTAAGTTATGAAGCAGTTTGCTCATTTTTCTCTAATTTTGCATATCAGTTAATATCTATTTTTTCTGTCTTATACCAATAATCGACTGAACTGATATTGTTATGTATCTAAAGTTAGATATGAAGTAAAACAACGCTTCTCTGTTCAAGGGTTAAGTAGGTGGCCAATTGGTGTGGTTTAATACTGTGGAGCCTTGTTTATTGGTAAGGGGTCTTCAGGCGTTAAGGTGTAGGGGTGAAGTTGGTGTGTGGCGTAGCGCCAGTGTGTGTGTGTGTGTGTGTGTGTGTGTGTGTGTGTGTGTGTGTGTGTGTGTGTGTGTGTGGCTTTGGACTGTGTGTGTGCGTGTGTGTGTGTTGGTGTTGTGACATATGATGTTTGGTTGTGGTGTGTTGTGAGGGAAAGATAGAGGCACCTTGGTTTACTAAGGCACATTGGCATTAACAAGGTTTGTTTAGTATTTCTTTTGAATATAAAAGAGAATTTTGAGTGGGTTGAGTAAGTAGTTCTAGTTTGTAATTTTGTGGAGTTTACATTAGTCCTATTATACAGATATTATATTAAAAATATCCTTATTACTATTGTATTTAATAATAATAGTGTACTTAAAACTAGGGTACTATGTTTAAATTTGTTATTTAATTGAAGTTATATTTATTAATTTTATATATTAAAATTAAAGATTTAATTATTACTGTACTATTTATTATTTTATTATACATTTATCTACTGTGATGTTATATATTTATACGATGAGATTCTATGTATAATATGTTTTATAGTTATTTAAGAACAGTCACTGTGTGTGTGTCTGTATGTATCGTGTGTTTACATTATAGTGTCATCTAAGGTGTGTGTAAGATTCCCTACCTAAATGTTTTTGTATGCCACACTTCTATACCATCTGGCTATGCTGGTGGTGTGTATGTAAGAGATTGTTGTATAGTTACTGGTAGTTGTTGTTATATTTAGTGTTTGATATTGTTTATAAAGTATTATTAGGTGGTGTGTATGCTATTGATCAGTGGGTGATATTCAGTGTGTGGTAACAGCTGATGTGTTAGGGAAAGGGAGTTAATGCTCCAAGGAAAATGCAGTGAGCAAGAGGTGTGTGACAGGCATCCCACGTCTCATTGTTATTTGTGGACAAAGTTAATAACTGAAAAATGGGCTTCAGAGAGGTACTTATTTTGTAAGTGAGGGTGGCGATACTTATATTCAGGGTGTGGGGGGCAGCGCACATGTGGTGGCGGGGTCCCGGGTGGCTGATGATATAATGTATGGTGTTGACACCAGTCCAGATAACCCTCTCAGGTCAGCACCTCGCTCGCTAACGGTCCCTGCACACACACACACACACACACACACACACACACACACACACCCTTCCTCCCTCCTCACACCGTAGTTTTCACAATTTTTCACATTTTCCAAGCTATATATAGCTGATATTTCAGATTTTCTTTCACATATGCACCAGTGTCCACTTTATGCTGGAGTGGGTATCAGTTTATAAGAGCCCACAATCATTTTTACTATGATTTCGAGACGATAACACGGAGCGCCTGATACACGTCCTCTCACTCCACCACCCAGAACACAACTACTGCTACTACTACTACTACTACTACTACAGCAACAACTAATACTACGACTACTAATATTACGACTACATCTCCTGCTACTGTACTACTACTACTACTACTACGACTACTATTATTACTACGTATGCTGCTACACTACTACTACTACTACTAATACTACTACTACTACTACGACTACGACTACTACTACGACTACTAATACTACGACTACATCTCCTGCTACTGTACTACTACTACTACTACTACGACTACCATTATTACTACATATGCTGCTACTGTACTACTACTACTACTACTACTACTACGACTACCATTATTACTACATATGCTGCTACTGTACTACTACTACTACTACTACTACTACTACGACTACCATTATTACTACATATGCTGCTACTGTACTACTACTACTGCATCTTCTGCTACTTTACTACTACTGCTACTACTATTACTACATGTGCTTCTACTGTACTACTACTACTACTACTACTACTACTAGTTTTTCTGCTACTAATACTACTATTACTAGTTCATCTGCTACTACCACTACTACTACTACAACTAATACATCTGCTGCTACTGTTCTACTGCTACTACTATTATTACTACATATGCTGCTACTGTACTACTGGTACTGCTACTACTACTATTACTTTTACTACTACTACTACTACTACTACTACTATTACTACATATGTTGCTAATGTACTACTACTACTACTATTACTACATATGTTGCTAATGTACTACTACTACTACTACTACTACTACTACTTCTGCTACTTCTACTACTACCATTACGACTACTACTAAACAAAATACAACTCCAATAATCTTGTAGTAAATTTTCGGTCATAAATAATACAAGATTCTTGTTTCTCCTACTTGGCCTAAAATTGCCATCTCTCCGTCTTGAATGCTGAATTGCAACAGAGGAGTAACACTCAGATATGATGCTAGTCACGAAGAAGCGATGTGGAAATGGTATGGAGTGGTAGTATCACATTCTACCAATGAGCTATGTGAAAGAAGCTGCCAAAGGACGAAATCTGGGCCAGGTAAATGTAAAAGAACGATAGTCACGAGGAAGTGCAAGGGAAAGGATGTGGAATTATGCTGCAGAAGGACAAAAAAAACACAAATACTTCTTATCAAAGGTCGTATGAATATGAGAGGCACACAGTATATTGTTTCAGCTCAAGACCCACCCCACCCTTGTAACTTAATGTTGCATCAACAAGAAACAAGAAACTAACAACTGCACAACATTGCACAGAGTATTTCAGCAACATCCCCCCTCCTACACCCAACACTACACTTCACAAACACACTTATAAACACAACGACCACAGCCAACCAAAACCTCCAGCCAAACAGCCTCCTTCATGAACCACCGCCAGACATACACACCTCAGAAACTACCCTACCCAGAGAGACACAAGTACACCCAGCCACACTGCGATGCGGCCACCACCCTTCCCTGCCACAACACCAACACAAAATACACCTCACAGATAATCCACTATACCCACAAGGCAGTGCCTCCCCCCACACCACAACACACTCACCGTCTGCCGTACATTATCACAACACAAAAAAATCCTTCAACAAAAGACCTTTGGGAGCGACCGATTGATGTAGTTGGTGTCCTACAGTCACTGGGTTCACGTTCATAAACATTTTTTTTTTTTTCATGCAAGGAAGAAGAAACCAAAAGCCAGGAGCCCGCAAATAGCTCCCTCCAAGAAAAAAAACAAAAACAAGATAACAGAGAGTCAAGTTCAAGATCTGTTCATTTCGAGATGCCTGGACACACTGTGTTTTAAAGACCAGAGATCATATGCAATAGGAAATACAGACAGAGGGAGACAGTTCAAGAGATGACTTGTTGCATACGTGAAGGACAGGGAGAAACGGTTAACTCCTGCATTTGAGAGTTGGACAGAAAAGGGATGAGAGTTTGTTGATAGACGATTGCAACTAGTGATGCAAAAAAAAAAAAAAAAAAAAAAAAAAATTATCGTTAAAAAAAAAAGTTTCTTATATTTTTTTTATGTTTATTTTCCTAATTTCCCGATACGAATATTTGATTGTTCTTATACCATTTTCTATGCCTAAAGTTCATATTTTGGGGGTCAGACAATAGTCAAAGATTCTGACAGTCCAGGAAATAGTAAAAATACAATAAATATTTCCCCTGTAACCTGTCTGAACTGTGTTGACAAGGTGTTTATGTATCCCAGAATTTGCAAGAAAGTAACCAAGTTTCCTACTCCACGTTAGAGAAGGTAGCAGGGCCAGAAGTCAGGACCAGACCCTCTGACAAGTCTGACCTTCAGCCTCGATAGCTGACTGCCTTAAACCTTATAACCACATTGAAATTTCTTTACTCCTTTCTTAATTTTTGTTCTCAGGACGGTAAATATTTGATAATACTGCTTCAGCCCAAGGCTCAGGCTGTATCAGTTTTTATACAAAGGACCTCTACAGTAAGTACACATGGTTCTAATTCTATTACACATAAGGTGGATTGGCTTAAGGAACTCTTATATTGCTGTCATTTCCGGTAATAACCTTTAAAAGAAATATTTTTTACCTATTTAAAAATACACTTAAAAACAATTTTTTCTACTTAAAAAAAACGAACGAGTTTTTCTTCTATTATTTTTTTCTTTCCATCACTAGGTGCAACGCGCCCGCCGTAGTAGTGGAGGGGTGCAGACAGACAGTTCAGAGGAGCAGTGGCCATTGAAGTATATAGCGATAAAAAAGATATTAAGATGCAACAGTGCGGCGAAGAGACAGAAGCTGAAGGAAGCCAGTAAGAGGAGGTGAGTTACTGAGACGAAAAGCCTTTGACTCCACCCTATTGAGAAGAGCTGTATGAGGGGAGCCTCCCCACACAAGAGAGTTGTGCTCTACACAGGGATGAATAAAAACCGTGAATAAATTACAGCTACTACTACCACCACCACCACTACTAGTACTACTACCACCACCACAACCATCGTGTCTACCGTTTCGACAAACATCATCACATTTTCAGAAGAACCCAGCTTTAGTAAAAGTTATATAAACAAGTGTGGTTGGCTGAGAGAAGGAATTAGACCAGGCGTTTGGGATTCGATCCTCTTTGTTTATCTGTTGGTCTATTAGAATCTAGGGCTTGATTTTGATGCCACTTATTTTATATTTTAATTTTTATTTTGTTCTAAGCCCGTCATCCCAGGGTCGACTGTGAGATCCTTGGGCAGTGAGTGAGTGTCACTGTGTGTGTGTGTGTGTGTGTGTGTGTGTGTGTGTGTGTGTGTATTCTGAGATTCTAACATGGTGTACATCGTTACAAAGGAGAGCAAAAAACAGATTTGGAACAAAATGCCAAGTAAGATGGATAAGAAAAGAAACAATTTAGATTCGAGTAAGAGAAGAAGTGAGAAAGTTTGTCAGTTATAGGGCAGAAGAGAGTGGATGTGATTCTCTCTCTCTCTCTCTCTCTCTCTCTCTCTCTCTCTCTCATAGTTTTAAAGATGAAGAGTAAGAGTTGTAGGAATGGAACTGTTGAGGTGTGCATATGGGGAGTAAGTTGAATAAGATGATAATTTTAGAGATTCATGGAAGAGGTTGAACAAGGAAGTCTATGGGTGCATATAAAAATATAGATATCCGTGAAAGATACGGCCCTGAGCCTTTGGCATCGGAGATACCTGCCTCTAGTGAACTTTCTGCTCATGATACTGGTGACAATGTGCAACTTGAGTTAGCCAGAATTAAGCTGAGAGAACTTGAAGTGCAGGACAAAATGAGAGAAATAGAATTACAAGCCCAAATGAGACAAAAGGAAATGGATCACAAATTCAGACTGATGCACCCTGATAGTTTACCTACAACTACTAGTTCATCTGCCAGCGAAACTTTTGATGTTGCTAGGAACATTAAGCTAGTACCTCCCTTTAATGAGCAAGATGTCACTAATTACTTCCATATGTTTGAAAAGGTAACAGGTCGTCTCTCGTGACCAAAAGGCACTTGGACAGTACTGCTGCAGAGTGTTTTCAAAGGGAAGGCTCAAGAGGCTTATATTTCTTTATCTGTTGATCAAAGTGCTACAGCAACTATGATTATTTGAAAGAGGCCATTCTAAAAGCATTTGAATTCGTGCCAGAGGCGTATAGGTTTAAATTTAGGTCTGTCTTTAAACAGAAATATCAGACTCATGTGGAATATGCTAGAGTACTCACAGACTTACTTGATCAATGGTTACATTTTAAGAAAGTTGATGATTTCTGTAAACTGAGGGAGCTAATGATCTTGGAGAACTTCACTGGTAAGATAGATAGGGGTATTGCTACATGCCTAGTGGAGAAAGATTTAGATACCCTAGCAGAGGCTGCTGTTGTAGCAGATAATTACAGTATAATTCATAGGCATGAACGTAAGCCTCAGTCATTTCTTAAGAGTAGGAGAGTGAACCAACCAGTTTTTGTGAACCCTTCTTCTGGTAAAGGCAAGTTAATGTCAGGTGACATAAGTGGGAACACTGGAACCCCTGAGCATGGTAGTTCCACGAAAGTAAGTGAGGACAGTGTTGCCAGAGGGTCAAGAAAAAGTGTCAGGTTTTGCCAGTATTGCCAGAAAATGGGGCACTTGGAGGTTTGGTTCTGGAAAAAACGAGGGAAAAGTTCCAATGTGAAAACTATTACTTAGGTAAACTCTTGGGGACCTTTTGACACCAACAGAGAGCAGCCACCCATAGATATTGTTAGCGGTAGTCAGACACAACCCCAGCAGGTGCATATTGTTGATAAAGCCAGAGTGCAACTGTCAGTGGTTGATAGACAGAGTCCTGTAGCTCCATTGTTAGACACTAGTAAGACTGGAGCAGCGCAGCCGTCAGGTTCAGGTGAGAGTGGTAATAAGACTCCATCAGAGTGTCCTCCCCCAAGCAGTACACAAAGTGACTCCTCCCCAGATCATTTATTTGCTAACTTGATATCTGAGAGGTTAGTTCAACTTGGTGGAAAAGGTGGTAAGGAAGTCACTATACTAATAGACACAGGAGCTTCACAGTCACTAATGTTGAAGGGGATTGTTCATGTAGCTGACCCTAATGAATGTGTCTTGTTCCAGGATATAGCTGAGTTTGTATCTGTTCCCCCAGTTGAGGTGAAGCTCCAGAGTTACTTACTGGTTCAGTGCGTGTGGGTGTTGTTGACCAGCTTCCTGTACAAGGGGTCACTTTCCTTTTGGGTAATGACTTGGCTGGAGGACAGGTGAGTGCTGTTCCCTACGTGTCAAGAACTCCCTTGAGTGAGGATAGGTCTAAAGAGTTGGATTCTAGATTGATTCCCGCATGTCCTGTAACTAGAGGTATGATGGCAAAGGCCAGCCATGACAGTGTTGACAGTAATGGTATTGGCAATGCCAATGATGATATTGGGCTTGGTGATACCTTTTTTGCCCAGTTAAATGACTCAGAGGTTGATGAGACTCCCCAGACTGATGCAAGTGCAAAGTTAGCTGATACGCTAAGATCTGATCCAAAGATTGCCACTTTAATTGACTCAGCAGTTAGGGAAGATGAATGTGAGTCTCAATTGACAGAATGTTATTATTTAAGGCCAAACAACGTGTTAATGCGAAGATGGAGACCTCCTTGTGTTGCTCATGATAACGAGTGGGAGACTGTACATCAAGTGGTGGTTCCAAAACCCTAGAGGCAAAAAATGATGTCCATTGCTCATGACTCTTCTTTAGCAGGTCACTTAGGGGTGAGGAAGACTCTTCCCCGCATCTGGCAGCATTTTTACTGGCCTGGAATCCATCGAGATATCTCCCGGTTCTGTAGGTCATGTCACATCTGTCAGCTAGTCGGTAAGAGCAATAAGCCCATCCCTGCAGCTCCTTTGATTCCTCTACCTGTGTTTGAGGCCCCATTCACTAGAGTCTTTGTGGATATTGTTAGCCCTTTGCCTAAAACCTTCTCAGGCCACCAGTACATCCTCACAACGGTAGATATGGCCATTAGATATCCTGATGCCATTCCTCTGAGAAATATTTCAGCTAAATTGGTTGTAAAAGAGACGCTGACCTTCTTTACCCATTTTGGTCTCCCTAAGGAAGTTCAGTCAGATCAAGGCAGTAATTTTATTTCCAGACATTTCAGAAAAACCCTTAAGGAGTTAGGAATCTCCCAGATCACTTCCTCAGCATACAGTCCTTAGAGTCAGGGTGCATTTGAGAGTTATCACCAAATTTTGAAGAGTATGCTTAAAAAGATAAGTTTGGATGAAAAGGAATGGGACAAGTGTTTGCCTTTCCTACTTTTTTCCACCAGAGAGGCACCAAGTGAGTCCTTGGGCTACTCCTCATTTCAGTTCATCTTTAGCCATGAAGTAAGAGGTCCTCTTAAACTCCTCAAAGAATGATGACCAAATTAACTTGCTAGACTATGTGTCAAAATTTCAAGAAAGACTGGCCTATAGTATGGAAGCAGCCAGGGCACACTTGGAGTCATCTCAGGAGAAGATGAAGAGGTGGTATGACCAGTCTAAAAAAGTTAGGAACAGAGTGTTTCACACAGGTAATCATGTTCTTGTCTTGCTTCCCATTCATGGTCAGCCTCTGCAGGCAAGTTTTGCAGGCCCTTATGTAGTGGAGAAGAGTGTAGGTGAAGTAAATTATGACATTTTAACCCCAGACCGTAGGATGGAACGAAGATTGTGCCATGTAAATATGTTGAAGAAGTTCCACAGATGAGACGTGGACCACCCTAGTGCTGCAAGCGTGGTGTCGGCTGTCGAGCTGGCAGAGGACGAGGGCTGCCCTTTGACTTTGGTCCAGATGACCAGTTGGAGAGAAAACTAGGAAGCTTGGTGTACACTGACTGATAAACTCTCCCACTTGACTGCAGAGCAGTGTGCCGAGCTTGTTGCCCTTCTCAGGAAGTTCCTTGATGTCTGTTGGGACACCCCAGGACGGACGGAAGTGGCACAACAAGACGTGGTAGATGGAGATGCCAGCCCTGTGAAGCAGTCCCCATACCGGGCTAGTCATCAGAAGCAGACCATCATTCAAGAGGAACTGAACTACATGTTGCAGCAGGGCTTAATCGAGTCCTGGCAATGTGAGTGGTGCTCCCCGGTCATAGTGGTTCCAAAATCCGATGAGTCACATTGCTTTTGTATTGATTATCATATAGTCAACTCCCTTACCAAGACTGATACCTACCCACTTACTAAAGTAGATGATTGTGTGGATGTGATAGGCAGTGCTAAGTTTATTACAAAATTAGATTTGATGAAGGGATATTGGCAAATCCCACACACAGAAAGGGCACAAGAATTTTCCTGTCTTGTGGTCAATGGCAATACTTAAAAATGTAACATCATGCACTATGGTATGAAGAATGCTCCTGCCACATTCTGAAGGCTGATAAATGATCTCACCAAGGATGTTAAAGGTTGTGTAACTTACATTGATGATGTTATTTTTAGTGACACCTAGGAACAACACTTGAGCCAACTAGATGCCTTGCTGCTGAGACTGTCCTCTTCTAATTTAGTATTTATTTTAACTAGATGTGAATTTGTGAGAGCTAGAGTGCAGTATCTAGGTTATGTGGTTAGTTTAGGCCAAGTGAGGCCTCCTGATGTTAAAGTTCAGGCCATTGTCAATTCCCCCCAACCCAAAAATAAGAGAGTTGCAATGATTCTTGATATGGTAGGGTACTACGGACGTTTTGTCCTGAACTACTCTGATCTTGTAACCCCTCTCACTGATTTGTTAACTCGAGGCGTCCCATCGACGTATGGGTACGTCGCAACGTTTTATCATAGCTAGACCCGTCAACATACCGGTATGTTGCGCAATTGCAAGGTTCATAATTTGCACAATTATCAATTTTTGCATGTGATTTTTGGTACGTATACATGGGACACCTTCCTCTACAAGATGCCAGGCAGGGACAATGCCTTACCCAGCATAACCTCCGCACGCCTTTGTCTTGGCAATTCACCTGTTACCAGTGACCTGGCCAATAAAGACATTCAGGGCCTGAGTGTTTCCCCAATCGATGACAATGTGGAGGACAATGTTTACATAGCATTAGAGGAAGAAACAGTCAGAAATGATGATTAGGTAATGTCACCAAAAAAGGTCAGGTATGTTGATGTGTTAGTGAGTGAAACAATGCTTATATTGCCTATATTACTGTTTGAAAACCAATATACTCTTGTACTACAAATAAATTCGTACCAAAGAAATAAATAAATACCATTTATGAGTGGTGTGGAATAGTTACCCTCCCATAGAACCCGTTTACTCTGTAGCCAGCCAGCCTGATAGAAAGCCCAGTAAGGTAAGGAGTACTGCTACCTGTAACGAGTATTTTAAACCTCAGGTGAGTGATTTCTCTATGAATTATCAACGTTTCTCACCAAAAGCAGAGATCTGAGCCAAAAAAATTTTTTTTCCAAAACTAGTAGGGATTGGGGGGAGTCAGTGGTGGAAAATCAGTCAGGACGGGGCAGGTTAAGAAAAGGAGTCAAGTATGAGTGGAAGCAAAAATGTTAGGAAGCTTATTCTAAAGTCAAAGCTATCCTATTAAGTCACCCTGTGCTTCAAGTGCCATATTTTGATGAACCCTTTAAATTAGCTCTTGATGCCAGTGGCCTAGGGGTTGACGTAGTTTTGCTTCAGGATAATGATCAAGGCTTTGAGATGCCTGTGTGCTATAATAGCAAAAACCTCAATGAGGCCCAGAGATACTATTCAACTATTGAGAAAGAATTCCTTGCACTCATACTCGCCCTTCAACACTTCTGTGTATGTTGGTCCAGGGTCAGTTGATGTTGCAGTGTACACTGATCACCACCCTCTGAAATTTTTGTCCCGATTTAAGGACAAAAATCTTAGATTGACCTGCTGGGCTCAATTTTTGCAGGAATACTCCATTCATGTGAGACATATTACTGGTGTTTTGAATGTTTTAGCAGTTTATGTTTCCAGAACTTAAATTGTACATTATCCAGAAATTTCCCCTTCAGAATTTTTTTTTCTCAGGAAGGGAGGTGTCACTGGTGTAGTTACTCCAGTAGCGAATGGGTGAAATAGAAGATAAGGTTATAACGCATGGAGACAGATGAGCCACCAAGATCGATAAATCTTTTCTTATCAGTTTTGCTGGCTGTAAGGGTAACCCTAGACCTCAGCTCTGTTTACCCAGCGGCCAACTCTGCCTTCTTGAATGATAACACACTAGTTGTGTTTCCCATAAATTGTGCAGAAAATCATTTTGTCCTCGACATAGTGGGTGTAACTTACAGTGTGGGAGGAGCAAAATGAGAGGATTTGCCAATAGAAGCCTAAATAATGCTTTCTTTGCTTTCTTGATGGCATGCCATTGGTTCAGTGTAATATGTGTAAGGCTCCCATTGGTAGCAGGTGCCTCTAATTGCACTAAGTCAGCCTAGTGGTTAGTTAGCAGAGAAAGGCGGAGTAAGTCTGCTAAGCTCGAGGATAATATAACAAAGACACAATTGTGCACATTTGTTCACATTTTGTCATTTGTAAATCTTTGTCACATTTTCACATTTTCACTTTTTTTTTTTCATTTTGTCACAGTCAAGTGACACTTTTGTCACATTCTGTTGCACTTTTCCTCATATTTTCACACATTGCTCAATACTTGACTTTGATTACAAAACACAGTTTTTGCACCATATCCCAATTTTGGTTCACTCCTCCATTGACACTTGTGTCTGATTCATATCTGGATTATATTTTCGAAGTCTCCAAGTTTCCTCGAGCTTTATGAGTACTTAGCCTCCACTGAGTGTATTTTGGTTAGGTAAGAAATAACTTGTTTTATATTTGTATTCTGAGGCCTACATGAATTCCCGTTTTGGAAAACGAATCCTAGTTTCTTCTTTTGTGTGTGTATGTTATAGTGTACAATAAAGTTACGTTAGTTTTCTTGTGAGCTTTACCTTACCCCTTTTTGGTGATAATTAAGGGCTAAGAGTTCACCGTAATATACACCCCCGTAACATACCTAAGTGGTGGTATGTGAGGGTGTGTGCAGTCAATGGGTGGCGTGTTACTAGGAGATTGTGGCTTGGTCGGTAGCGCTTTCGTCTCGTGGTGCCTGTGATTCGAGTAGTGGGTTCGAACAGTTAAAGTGAATATCGGTAATATGAGCTCTCACACACACACACACACACACACACACTGTTACGAGATGGGCGTAAGCAACACAAGATAACTAAATCTGACTGCGTAAAACTAAGAAAAACAAAGTGAAAGGGGCACTGAACAAATAGTTAATTGATGAAAAAAAAAAAAAAACTCCAGTCTCGCAACACAGGTCCGAAAGTAAATAAAATTAGTTGACTTTAGCGAGGGAAAAATAAACTCAATGAAAAACACATAATATAGTACAAGCTAAGATTGTTTACAATATTTACAATGAGATAATAGAAGAGAAAAGAATGAGAAAAACAAGCAACCTGATAATACCCTGAGTAATTACACTAAAGTCTGGGAATAAACTTGCCACATGAAAGAAATAAAATCATACAAAAAGAGATAACTAAAGTACACTCAGTTGCCACAAATAATAATAATAACAATAATACTTGCAATTGGATGCTGATACGAAGTTAAAAGATGTTCAGAAATATATATAACACACAAAATATTGCTTCTCCTCCCTCATTGATCTGCAGTCCAAATACTCCCTCTCCCGACACCAGTCCCACAAAAACTCTCTCCATTCAAAATTCTCCACCTTATATACGCTCTGGCTGCGTGCACGCGTCAACATGCTGCTGGAGGCCAGACGAGAAATATACAGAAAAGAGTTAAGCAAATTAATCTCTCCCCCATACTCCAAATGTTATAATTATCGCTGGTGAATACAAATCAGTGTTGTAGTCAAGACCAGGCACCTTGAGACCAAGACCAAGACCAGACCCTCTGCGACCAAGACCAAGAATTTATGTGTCTGCTGAACGAACAAAAAGTAGCTGTAGCCTGCAGGTGCTGCACTGCTAGTTAGTTTTCACTGGCGTCTGGGCACCTCGAATGAGTGCACTAGTACCCGAATCACCCAGTTGCAGATTACATAATGTAAAATGTGATTTTCAAAACCTTTTAACCTGCCGCATGCCAGCTATTTTTAGCGCTATAGGTCGCCCTAGTGCCGGCCATTTTTCAACTTTTTTTTTTTTTGGCTAAAATGATAGATTTTGATGTGGAAACAACGAATTTCACCATTAACCCCTCTGCGGCCGAAGGCCCGGAATTTTCCGTGCACACCAGGCCGACGCCGGGGCCATTTTTTGAAGTTTCAGAAATTGATTTTTTTTTTCTTGCCATATTGAAGAGAAAGTCCAGATGCATCTAGCGATGCACATCCCAGCTTCCTAGACGTATTTTATTGCATGCAATGGAGCGCGGAAGTTGCAGAAATATCGGCAACCGATATCGCCGCCCAGGAGCGATGCTGCAATGCAACTGGACAGGTGTTGTTATTTTTTTTTTACCTCCCAAAAGAATACAAATGGTGCTGAAATGTTGTGCATATATGAGATATGATGATATCGAATGATTTCAGTATATAATCTGTTAGGAATGGCTGGAAAGAAAATTGTTATGAATACTTTTTCACCTTTTTGATATAAAATATCTTTATGGTAGTTTCGAGTTATTTTTTAAATTATCGTTGTGCCCATGCTTCGAAAAGGGAGCGAAAGAGTTGAATTTTCGTTCCTAAATGAGAAAACTGCACGTCCTTCAAGGTTAGACTCTGCCACAGGAGAATAAAGTGGAGGGTCGGATCCGATTAGCAATGTGGAGGTTGAGTCGCAACTTCCTGCTCCCACACCACAAGCATGGCTAAAAATAGAATCGTAATGCAGTTTCAGAAGTCTAATTATTACGAATACAGATACAAAGCAAAAATAAATAAGTTTACAGACGGGGGAAAACGTATTTTTTCCGTAATAACATGTTCATCTTTCTCCATCATTTTACATTCATCTTTATTATTTTACCTTGTTATTTTCACAATATATATTGCTGTTTCGTAAACAAGGTGGTTGTATGTGTTTTGCAAGGGAGGAAAAAGATTGTATTTTCTGTCTGGGTCGAGATAATGGGTGTAACTATGTGTTTTTAGGCATGGTCACGAGCGAAAAAATCGTACATCCACTCATGACACCAGCTGGTGAACTGACAGATGATATGTGAGAGGGTGAAGTCAAGGTCAGTCTCATGTCCCAGATTTTCGTTCACTTCCCGAAGATTTTCACAGTTTTCTACAAGTTGCACTGCATCAAATGATCCAAACCATTACAACAAACCTGAGCAAATAGGTAAACATACCAAGACAAAAATGTATTTTTCACTTATCATGCCTTTTTTGTATGTGCCTGTATTACTTCATAATCATAAGCAGGTGGTTGTGTGTGTTTCGCAAGAGAGGACAAAGATGATATGTTTTGTCTGGGTCGAGATGATGGGTGTAGTTGTGCTTGATTACGTAGGCATGGCTAGGAGCGAAAAAATCGAAAATCCACTCATCACTGCAGCAGGCTTTGAACTGCTTGAGTCGTATGGGAGTGTAGTGTAGGTCAGTATTAAGACGTTCAGAACGTTCGCTCACTTCCCAAAAATTTTTGCAGTTTTTTATAGCCTGCACTCAAATGACGCCTCCGGCCATTGATCAGCTAAATGTCATTCGACGCCGGCGGCCATGGAGGGGTTAAAATGCTCACCGAGGCTCGGAAATGGGTTTTATTGAGTCCTGCATACTCGTATACAGGTATAGCCACTCTCTCACGCTCACCACATAGGTGAGAGAAAAGCAATTTTCTAAGTAAGGTATACTAATGTATTTATGCTGGGAAGGTAAAGCAAGGTTCAATGCACTTTTCTGATTACTTGAGGTGCTGAGTGGAATAACCTCTTGTCCATTGCAGTGGCCATTTTGGAGTTAAATACACCAACGTATTCCCCAAGACCTCTTCTACTAGTACAATAACAAATCATATGATAAAATGCCCCCAACATGGGTGAAAATCCAATTTTAGAGAGTACTGACTGACCTTGCTGCACATGAAGGTGTTTATACTCTACTAGGTGGACATTAGGTCCTTTTTGCCTGAATAATCCAGTCAGAAAATCGTTGTGGCTTAGCATTGTCTTCCCCAGGTCTTGAACCTTGGAAACCAACATCAGGCTCAGTTATCCCACTGGTGTTTAGGCCGATTTTTCTTATGTATTCACGTTCAGACATGCATCTATAATTAGCTCCATGTGGGGGAAGTCCCAGAATCTATTAATAACCACTCGAGCGCCACAGGCCACCATGGACAGATTTTCTTAGCTATATTTTTTTTTTTTTTTGCTGCTTTTGTGCTATATTAATGGATATTGTGAAAGTACATGCATACATCGTAAGGTTGGCTTGCAATAACACACATTGTTGGGAAAATGCAGTTCATTATTGTCAGGCAAGAGGAGAAAGACGCTGTTAATATATTGTTCTTTCAAAATGCCATTGATTTACATATCTAACATGCAAGCAGATGTTTTCAGCTACATTTGAAAAAAAAATCACCAGAATATCTTTAAAGGTTGAAAAGATATGGTCTTTTGAAAGTAAACAAACTTTAACAGCGTTTTTCTCCATTTTCCATATTTGGCGCACGAGAGGTTATTCCACTCAGCGCCTCGCTTATTACTTCAACATCTATTACAATTTGTGTGTCTTTCTCACTGTGAATGCATTGTCTTATACTTACTTCATGATATGTACAACCTGACTTTATTATGTAATAATCCTGGCACTTACAAGAAGATATTTTCAACTTGACTTCACTATATTGTCCTAACAAAGAAAATATTTACAACTTACACTTCCATGAAAATATTTACAAAATGCCTTCACTATGTACAGCATTGGATGAGGCACACAGGCAGAGTGAGGCAGAGTGAGCGTGAGGGGGGATCCAAGTGAGTGTATGGCTTTGACAGCCTGGGGGATGGTAGGGAACAGTTACCATACATGCTTGCTAATTTTTATCAGCGACTCTTGAAAAATGCGGTCACAGTGGATTTATTTATTTTAAACTGTTTTAAAACGGCACTGGCACTGGCCACGGAATTATGTCAGACCTTTTTAAAACGGCACTGGCGCACAGTGAGTTAGACAAATTTAAGTTGATTATCGTATATGAGTTGAAAGAGGTCAAGGAGTTTCTGGGAAGACAATCACTACGAAGAATGAAAGAGAGAAGAGGGCAATGAGGATAATTTCTGACGCCAAAACTTAAGAGTATGGAGTGACCAGGGCCCACACCAGGACTGTGACAATTTTGCTTCTTTTTATGGCCTGTGTCAAACGTTTTTCAGACATCCAAGGGTGCGGTCAAAGCTCTCTACGGCCCTGCACACCGATATTATGGCTTTTGAAAGTTTTCAAGTTTTTAAACTTTTGAAAGAATAGTTTTGAAGGTATAATGTATGGTGTTGCATACTTTGTCAATGTCATCATATTCATGAATAGCTGTATCTTCCTCATGCGAAAGCTGGTTTTTTTAAAACTAATTTTCGCACTTCTCTCCGGGCTTTACCCGTGCCCATAGGTTCCATACACAACATATTCATCTTTCGTTTCTCGTGAACAGATGAGCGGAACTACCTATTTTCCAGGATAATTACACATGAGACTGAAGGGGTTTCAGGATACAGAGGTGGGAAGCAAAAAACATTCATAAATATAAAATATATGTTTTACTTCCATAAGTGCTCCAAATACTTCATACAGTCGTACTTACTGTTTGTTTAACCCCCCTCCATCCTGATCAATTTTCCACCACTAACTCCCCCCCAGTCCCGAGCAATTTTGGAAAAAAAAAAATTTTGGCTGAAACCTTTGTTTTTGGTGAGAAACATCGAGAATTCAAAGAGAAATCGCTCACCTGAGGATTAATATACTGGATACAGGTAGCAGTACCCCGTACCTTACTGGGTTTTCTATCAGGCTGGTTCCAAAGAAAACGAGTTCTATGGGAGGGTAACTATGCCACACCACTCATAAACAGTATTTATTTATTTATTTGGTATGAATTTATATGTAGTACGAGAGTATATTGGTTTTAACGCAGTAAAATAGGCAATATAAGCATTGTTTCACTCACCAAACACATCAACATACCTGACCTTCTTTGGTGACATTACCTGATCATCAGTTCTGACTGTTTCGTCCCCTAATGCTACGTAAACTTTGTCCCCCACATTGTCATCGACTGGGGAATCACTCTGGCCTTGAATTTCGTACCGTGGCCCGACATGTCTTTACTGGCCTGGTCACTGGTAACACGTGAATTGCCGAGACAATGGCGTGCGGGAGGGGGAGGTCATGCAGGGTAAGGCATTGTCCCTGCCTGGCATTTTGTAGAGGAAGATGTCCCGTGTATACCTACCAAAAATCATGAGCGAGATTTGAAAAATGTGCAAATGACAGACTTTGCAATTGCTACACATTTATATACCTCATTGGGAGTCAGTGACAAAACCTTCGGATGTATATATACATCAACGGGATGCGGTGGGTTAAGAGAAGTTTTCACTAACTTTCTGTTTTGAAAAGGGCCCTCATTCGAGTCTGCTCACTGCCCTTCCTGCTACTACAGATGATTTATCGGCCCCCAGGTGGCGCCCCACTTTAGTGGAGCTAGAAACGCAACTGGGCCACATGGCCATGGCCCCCCACTCATAGGTGATTAAGGTGTATGAATTACGAGGGTGGCTGTGAAACACAAGAAAATATTCTGGTTTCTTCTAAAATAGTCATAGAAGTCACTGCAGGCCTCTGTGATAGCCGTTTGGAAGCTCTGAAGGGTCATAACTCTAAAGGATGGAAACCACTAATGTCTGACTTGGCCCCCATTGCTCCAAAATCCTGGCTACACCCCTGTAAGGGGGAAAATGTATTTATATATGTGAAAAACTGAACATCTAGGTAAAATATTTCTGCTTTCATTGCTTCATTGGCATGAAGAAACAAATATAGGAAAATAGAAATTTTTGTGGTTGTGTTTTCCGAGCGAACTAAGCCCATGAAGGGTGTGAGGATTGCATAGACCAATAACATATATGAAGTACATGGAGGTGAACAGAGCTGCAAACATGCGTGCATGTAAACAGAGATTATCACTGCGAGAATGGCCGTGTCATGCATGCTCTCTCGACTCGCATGCAATCTATTGGCGCTCGCTGGCTCAGCTCATGCATCATCACCGTAGTGCCAGCCAGGCAGTATCTATTGACAGTACAACACTGTATGGAATTAATCAAATCAGCCATAATTTTTCTCCGTGTATGATCATAAATTCCGAGCTTCCAATGCCGTGATGCACTTTTTAATGCTGGTCTCGACCTGGTCTCGAACCAAAACTCCAACACCAAAAGCTTCGAGACCAGGATCAAGACCAAGACCACGTCAAGCAAGACCTAAATCAAGACCTAGACCACATCAAACTGGTCTTCAGACCAAGACCGATCTCCACCACTGATACAAACCTTTATGTCACCAGTTTAAGCTCCACCCTAAGTCATTAATATTAAAAACAATTTTAGTCACATCTGCGCCGAGAGAGCAAATAGAATTAACAAAGACTTTATGTGTACGCAATAATCAGGTAACAACATGAGTCAGTGCATGTGCATAGATGTCGGCATACACAGCATTGACACACATACTCGTACACACACGTCCAACGACACGCACGCATGATACATACATGCACAATATACACAAAAGTATATAGATTCTTTCACACGTAACATGCCCGCACATAAGAAAGAATTTTCCCTTAGGAAATTCGTTCTTAAGAACGTGACAAACAATCAGCGATGATATTGTCAACACCTTTGATATATATAACATCCAAATGAAATTGTTGAAGGAACAAACTCCGTGTCAATTGCTGATTCTTTATCTTCAAATTATTCAGAAATTTGAGTGGGTATCAGTATATACAATGAAAGCGGGTCCAAATGCAGGGACTTACACAGAAAAGTGCTGCAGGACGAGGATCAGGGCTAATAATTCCTTTTCCATAACAAAATAATTACGCTGAGAAACAGAAAACTTCTTAATGAAATAACAAACAGGATGCTCTATGCCATGATCGTCGTCCTGCATTAACACAGCTCTTGCATCCACATTACTAGCATCTACATGTTTAAATGTCATATTAAAGTCTGGTGGAACCATAGTTGGATAATTACATAAGATCTCCTTGGCTGCATCAAAACTATTCTGACTTACATCAGTCCAGACGTATCTTCTATTTTTCTTAAGCAGTTTAGTGAGAGGGTCCACTACTGTTGCAGAGTTCTTAAAAAAACGACGGTAGTAACCAATACTGCCGAGGAATCACCAAAGCTTGCACATGTTTTGTGGTGCCTTAAAACTTTTTATTGCCTCCACCTTAGAGTCAGTGGGACATACACAACCATGATCAACCACATAACCAAAGTATTGAACTTGTGCGCAAACGAACTCGCACTTCTTTAAATTTACTACAAAGTGAGCCTCGGAAAGCCTGGACAGCAAAACACCTAGTTCTCTTTATTGGCTTTCCCAATCATTGGTAAAGACTACTACATCATCCAAGTATACCACAGAATGCTTCATAGCCTACCACCGACAACCATGTTTATTAATCGCTGGAACGTTGCCGGGGCATTTTTCATACCATATGGAATCACATTACACTGATATGTTTGTCTGTCTGTCACAAAATGCGAGACTTCCTTAGCCCGTTTAGTCAAAGGCACTTTCCAGAAGCCTTTCTTGAGATCTAACTTGGTGATATAACCAGATGAGCCTATGCGATCGATGCAGTCCTCAAGCTGGGGCAATGGGTACGTATCAGTCTTGGTTAGTGCGTTCACCCGTCGGTAGTCTATGCAAAATCTTGCAGTGCTATGTGGTTTAGGCTGCCAGGTCACAGGGGAACTCCACGGACTAACACGGGGAGATAAGCCCGAGGTCCAACATATAATTACGCTCCTGACACAGCATGCCAACACACTGAGGACTGACTCAATAAAGAGGCAACTTCACAGGAACGGCATCACCCACATTCATATCATCCTGAATCCAGTCGGTCTTCCCAGGGGCACTGCTGAATACTTCCTTGTAAGTTAACAAGAGGGCATCCAACTGAGATGCTTGGTCTCGAGGCAGATGTGCTAACTTGGAGTTGAGAGTGGACTCTACCTCATCATTCTTCACCCAGCTACAATCTGGAAACTCACAGTCCACCTCAAACAAACCGCTATCAACGTCCTCCTCAGCAGCAGCAGCAGTGGTGGAGACAAGGTGTACAGGAGCTGGAGAATCTGATGCACGATGATTCGGCTTCAGCATGTTCACATGGCACAATTGGTGCTTCTTCCTTTTGTCGGGGGTAGCGGGTGTCTCCAATACGCTGCACTACAGGGTAAGGACCACTAAACTTTGCGGCCAACAACTGACCCTGCAGTGGCAGAAACACTACGAGTAAAACCTCATCGCCGACCTTAAACTCCCTCAGCCTGGCCTTTCGATCGTACTACATCCTCATGTTTTCCTATGCCTGCTTGAGATTTTCCCAGGCCAGCTCCTGAGTCTCACTCATACAGGTCTTGAAGTCCTTAACATAATGGAGTAAGCTCTGGCTCTCAGCGAGGTTACTGCTCCAAGTCTCCTTAACCAAGCTCAGGGGACCCCGAACTCGATGGGCAAACACAAGCTCATTAGGAAAGAAACCCAAACTCTCCTGAGGTACTTTCCTCATAGCAAACAGGAAGAAAGGCACACCACGATCCCAGTCCTTAGAGTGCTCCAGACAGTACTAGCGGGGCATATTCTTGAGAGTCTAGTGGTAACACTCCAAGGCACCTTGCATCTGCGGATGGTAGGCACTGCTCTTGACGTGTGTGATGCCAAGTTGAGCTAATGACTCCTGAAAGACATTTGAAAGGAAATTAGACCCTCTGTCTGACTGAACCTCCTGGGGCAAACGAAACTTTGTAAAGAAATCTAGCAAAACTTTAACCACTGCCTTAATAATTAGCCTTGGTAGAACGTTGGCATTGCCTCAGGGTACCTCGTGGAGGGGTCAATGATAATGAGCAGATGTGAGTTACCATTAGAAGTTGGGAGCAAGAGGGGCCTTGGGTACAGACTGATTTGACCTACCCACTACTTGACACGTATGACAATGTTTGACAAACTTGCCACATCCACTGTCATGTGGGGCCAGTAGAATAATGCACGCAGTCTCTCCATGTCTTCCTTACACCCATGTGACCTGCAAATGGAGTAGAATGGGCCAGTTGAATTAACTCCTGCCTCCACTCATTAGGTATTATGATCTGATGGTAGTCCCACATCCCATCATCTACATTCACATATGGAGGTCTCCAACGTCTCCACAAATTCTCATCTTTCACATAAAAACATCCACCCATCTTCTCAAAATCAACTGCTGCACACAACTTCAACCTCTGAATCTCCTGGTCTCCAGACTGCATCTCCTGTAACTTCTCAATGTTCACCTTCAGTGGAACAGGTGGAATTTCTTCCAAAGAACCCATAAACGTATCTGCCAAAGATATCTCATTGTCCGATTGTTTCGTGTCCTCGGATATAGGACTAACTGTTCCCTCTGGTAAGATAATACGGGGCACACTACAAGCAATCATCTCCTGTCGACCCCTCTCTGAAAGTGATATTGACCTAGTCACTGCACAAACTGGGAATACCTTTGCATCATTGGGATCAACCTGCGAGGGAACTTTGGGCACTGGCACCTCTGACAAAACTGGAGTGGTAATCTCCTCACCTCTCACTAAGTCACTGTCAAGTATTAAATCAACACCACTCTCTGGTAAATATTCTACAACACCATATTGTGCCAATCCATCAAACAACCGACATTAAACCTCACAAGAAAATAGCGGCAGTCTTTGCACCTGTTACTCCCCTAATCAGAACAAACTCTCCTCCTGCAACATCAAGAACTTCATATTTGGCCTTACCCACAAAGAAATTGAAGAACCAGTGTCACGAAGAATGTGTACCGGATGCTGCACGTTATTCACCTTCACTGAAACAGAATACCGGTAGGGGGCATATGAAGAAGCAGGGGCAACACTGCTCGTCACCTCCTGTAACACACCTCCTGAAACAGTGGGCTCCAACACAACTGTGGCCTCCTTCTTCCCACCTTGCAGAACAACAAACATCAGAGTTTCCCTGACTGACAACTAGGGAACCAACTGAAGGGGTAACCACGGAGCTCCACGAGAAACAAAGCTCACTGGCTTCACAACACCTGACTTTCGCCAACATCTATCTACAGTGTGACCTGGCCTCTTGCAATATGAACGAATAAATGGGTGGAGTGTAGGTTCTGTGGAAGTGTGAGGTGTATCAGGTTTGGGTGTGGAGTAATTCGTGGAGTTGGGCTTCTGAGACGGTTGTTTGGGGAGCTGAGAGGAGTAACACTTCCGAGGAACACTGCTAGGAACTTCCTTACCTTTATTCAGATTCTTAAATAATAAATAATCATCTGCATAAACTGCAGCTTCAACAGCATTCTTAACTTTCTTATCAGCAAGATAAGTTCTTAAATCTGTATCAGTCCTATCAAGGAAGTTCTCAAGGATAACAAATTCCTTAAGCTTAACATAAGATTCTGAGAGATTCTCACATCACATCCATTAATTAAATGGATCAGTCATCTGCCAACTGAAATCTACAAAAGTGTCATGAAGGCGTTTTCTACAATTCCTAAACTTCTGTCTGCAAGCTTCAGGTCTCATCTCGTATGCATGCAGTATGGCTTTCTTTAAAACCTGGTAATCCTGTGATTCTTGGTGCCTAAGATTGTCATAGGCCTTCAACGATTTACCTTTGATTTCTGTCAGAACTAGAGTTGACCAGCTGTCTCTGGGCCACTTGTTACCTGTAGCAGTCTTCTCAAATCAGTCAAAGAACTCCAGGACTAAGCACTCCTCGAATAGGGGAACTAATTTAGTGGGCTCAACTGCTCTAAATTCGGAAAAAGAATGGAGAAAATTGGTTGGGGCACTTAGGCAATTCATACGCATTTCATAGTTAAGCTTCATCTGCTCCAGTTTTAGTTTCTCCTGTAGTTTAAGCTGTGACATCCTATACTCATGATTGCACTTAGCCTGCTCTGCATCAATAGATTCATTCTGCTGGATTACATTGACCTCAGTTAAATTTTCATGGGATGAATGAACTGATATAGAAACTGATTCAAGGTCTGGCAAGAATCCTGGGAGTTCGTATGGGTCTGTGCCAAACAGTCGGTGGCAGGTTAAGTTAATTAATGGGAAGGCATTACCTGACTCACTCTGAATATCAAGAGCTTGAGCAACTAAGTTAACTCTGCACCCTCCTACCCTTATCCTTCGTTGGTCATGAGTTGATGAAGTCAACTGCATGTTGCTGAGTCACGTTGTTACAGGCGCCACAGTAACATCGCTAGTTCTACCCTCCATGATGACACACTCAAAATGACTCAGTAATAAATATAATATCAGGGTATTATCCTGGCGAGTTCGCCAATTTATATGTTACGAGATAGGAGTATGCAACACAAGATAACAATCTGACTGCGTAAAAACTGAGAAAAACAAAGTGAAAAGGGAATTGAACAAATAATTAATGAAAAACAATAAAGAACTCTAACTCGAATCTGGCAACGCAGGTTCGAAAGTAAATAAAATTAGCTGACGTTAGCAAGGGCAAAATAAACACAACGAAAAATACCTAATATAATACAAGCTAATAATATTTACAATATTTACAATGAGATCATGAAACACAAAAGAATGAGAAAAGTAAGTAACCTGATAATACCATGAATAATTACACAAGTCTGGGAAGAAACTTGTCAAATAAAAGAAATAAATGCATACAAAAAAGATAACTAAACTGCACTCAATTGCCAGAAATAATAATAATACAATAATAATATTACTTGCGACTGGATGCTAATACGAAGTGAAAATATGTTCTGAAATATATACAGCACACAAAATACTGTTCCTCCTTCCTCTGATCTCCAGTCCAAACACTGCCTTTCTCGACGCCAATGCCACAAAAATTCTCTCTCCATTCAAAATTCTCCGCCTTATATGCCCTCCGGCTGCGTGCACGCGTTAATACGCAACTGGAGGTCAGACGAGCAATATGCAGAAAAGAGCTAGGCAAATTAATCTCTCCCCCATACTCCAAACGTTATAAATATCACTGGTGAATACAAATCTTTATGTCGCCAGTTTATGCTCCACCAAAAGTCACTGATATTCAAAACAATTTTAGTCATACCCGCGTCGAGAGAGCAAACAGAATTAACTAAGACTTTATAAATGTGTACGCACTAAACAGCCAACAACATGAGCGAGTGCATGTGCGTAGATGCTAGTGCACACACAGCATCGACGCACAAAGACACACACATAGTGACAAGCACGCACTATATATACATGCACAATATATATATATATATATATATATATATATATATATATATATATATATATATATATATATATATATATATATATATATATATATATATATATACACTGTTACACACGTAATACTATTCCTGATACTCCCAAACTTTATGTATTTTTTTTATTATTCACTTATTTTTAAGTCCACAGGGGCTTTTAGAGATGGAGGGTTTAAATTAAACTCTTTTTCTATGTTCTTCATTCAAAGAAAAGAATGGCAGTATAACACACACACACACACACACACACACACACACACACACACACAAAACAGCCATCACAGTGAACGGGTAACATCTCCATTCACCCATTCTGTACGAGAGGTCTTTCCCAAACTGAAAACAATCCCTTGGAAATAAAAATAAAAAGTCACAGAAAAAATGAACTCTGCTCGATATTAATACATTTTATTTAACAACAAGTAGACCGAAAGTTGAACCCCTAAGAATATCTGGCTATTAATATCGGTATAATCCTAAGTCTTTAAGACTCTACCGACACTGCATTTGAGATATGCTTGTATAAGACGATTTCATTCGGCTCACAGAACCCCCCCCCCCCTAGTCAAAAGGGTCAACTCTCCACAGAACCCCATAAACCGTATTTCAGAACTCAAGGCTCTGATGACCTATTTTTAGGAGAGAGAATTGTAAATGGAGCGGAGTAAATAAAGTTCCCCAAAGTTACGTGAATTGCGGCTAAAATATGTCGGAGACTGCTATTATTATCCTAAGTAATAGTAGTAGTAGCAGCAGCAGTTGTTGACTTGTTGTGTTTGTAACTCTATGTTCATCTGAAATGCGAACCCAGTGGACTGCACGCTGACGCTGTCTTCCTCCTGCATTCCACCATCCTCCTTTTAGCGGCTAGGAGGGTACTGAAGTATGTTTGTATAACTGGGCAGTGGACCCTCCCAATTATATAGGTGTCACCATATGAAGGCGTCCCTCTCCAGCACCATTATCCTATGCAGGAATGTTACTGCAAGGCCAAACCAAGAAAATTATATCAGACGATTCAATATATTTAATTTTAATGTTTAAATCTAAAATATAAAAAGTAACAGCAGTTTAAAACAGGATCAGCGATAAAAGCTAACGTAGTAAACATAAAAATACACGTCTCAAAATATACAAAGGTGTTCGTCTAAACTCCTTCTGTTTATCATTTTTTTTTTATTCGTGATTTTTTTGAGACGTTTAGGGTCAGACTGGGAGAGAATTTTCGAAGTAGAGGGATTACATTTAGTTTTCATTGACCCCTTCACTGCTAAAGGTTATTCCTAATTAGAGAAAATTAATTAGGAAAAAGGTTTAAGTCTTGCAAATCTATCCCCTGATCAGTAAGGCCTGCAATGAACACTGCAACATCTGCTTTGAATATCTCGTCCCAGTTCTACTTGACATGTCCACGGCTTGTCCTTCATGCTATACCTCCCCCCAAGCAACCTGTCCTTTAATCCACGTCCTTCCTCACCAGCTCTACGGGCGGTGGGTGAGGAGGGGCGGGGCTTAAAGCAACTTGTCTCTTTATCCCCGCCCTTCCTCACCAACTCTATCGGTGGTGAGTGAGGATGGGCGGGGCTTAAAAGACACGTTGCCTGGCGGGAGTTTAACTGTTTATCTCTTTATCCTTGTGATGTATTTCTTTCTTATTCTTGCTTGCTCCATATTTTTTTATTCAGCTTAGGAAAGAAATTAATAAGTGAAGGACTTCTGTAATTCTGTAGCTAATCCCTCCAGTTCGTAAGTTCCCTCTTAAGATGAGTAAAATCTTCTTGAGATACTAGGACCGGGATTACAAAGATGTCCTGATGATCAGTTCCCTGTCGTAACTCTGACTCTGATTTGCAGGAAGAACAAGGGGGCTGTCGAATCTTCCCCTGTCTCCTATTCTAAATTCATAAATAAATCTTTAACTGTTTTCTGCAGGACGATCAGGAAAAGGAGTGCAAAATCTTCCCTTGTCTAGTTCTTCCTGTAAAAACACACCAAAGTTACGAAGGGAATCGAGAGTAAATATGTTCGAGTATCCCATCCTAGGAATAGAAATCATGTCCTCTGGCTGAAGGGATTAATAAGAGAAAGGGAGCAGGGCATATTACATACCGTTCTCTTTAACTTCACCTAAAATTGCCATCTTTCCAACTTGAATGCTGAGGTGTAGCAAGAAATTAACATTAAAATATGTTTCTAGTCACGAATAAGTGCTTTGGCGAGGATATACAGCAACATTATTGTATTTTTCTGCCACTCAGTTACATGAGATAAGCTGCAAGAGGAAGAAAATCTGAACCAAGTTAAAGTAAAAAGAGTGTAGTTAAGAGCTACTGAAGGCTCTGTCAAACCCCTCCATTCCGGAAAATCCCACCCTCTTAGCTGAATGAAAACATCTGGAGACAGCTAGATTAAAGCAGAAAAACATCCTCTACCTAATCATTCCAACAACTTTGTTCTGAATTTTGTCTAGTTATTTTAATGCAACCTCATCACATCCATTCCACAAGGGTGAGCAGTATTCAAGCTGAGAGCGCACATTACTCATAAATTATAGCTAACTGCTCGTCAGTGAAGAAGTTACGGACTCCATACTATAATCCAAGTCTCTTTGAGGCGGTTTTAACAAGTGATCTGACATGAGAGGTCCAGCTGAGGGCATTGTTAAGTGAGACACCGAGAATTTCAATACTTTTGGAGATGGGAATATTAGTAGCATTGTAGGTAATACACGAATCTGGCAATATCTGTCTGTTGGTTAATTGTATATATATTTGCTTTTACTAGCATTAAATGAGACAAGGTTGTTTTGTCCCCATTCACTGATCGTAGATAAGTCTTGATTTATGGAGATGGCTGTATTGAATTGAGAGTTAGAGATATTAGACTTTGTAAATGGGTGTTTGACTGTGAATGAACTGTGAAGTGTTGAGTCATCTGCATATGAATGGATGGGATTGTGGGTGACAGATAAGAGATCATTAATATGAACCAGGAACAGGGTTGGCGCCAGGACTGATCCCTGTTGCACGCCGGCGTCAATTGAGTAGGAATTGGAATATACATCATCTACTTTTACTCCTATTTTTCTTTTCGCTGAGATATGAGGAGATCAAAGGAACAAAAGATAATAGGCCATAGCAAGGGAGTTTGGACAGCAGGGAACGGTGCCATACTCTGTCAAAAGCTTTAGAAATATCAAGGGTTACTGCATGAGTTTCTCCATTTAGGTCGACTGATGGATGGATGGTATGATTCAAGAGACTGAGTATGTCAATGGTGAATCTTTCGTGGCAAAAACCATATTGTTTACCACTAATTAAGTTGTTGGATTCAAAATGTTTATCTATATGCTTATTGATTAAAATTTCAATTACTTTACCAAGAGAAGATGTGACAGATATTGGTGTGTAATCAGAGGAGTCAGAGGAACTTCCTTTCATTAGCATTGGGTAAATATTGGCTTCTTCCCATGAATTAGGGAATGAAGAAGTACGTACGCATAGTCTGAATAATTTAGCTAGAACGGAGGCAAGTTCTGGGGAACACATTTTCAAAACAATTGGCCGAATTCCATCTTGGCCTGGAGCTTTCTTGGCTGGTAAATTGTCTAGGATAGATTTTACATATATTGTCTGTATTTTAAGTGGAAAAATTTTAGGAGAGTCAGATTCTAGTACTGGGACGTTCTGGATGACTTCCTCTATGGTAGAATTTCTGGCAAATGTACTTGCAAAGTTGTTTGCTTTCCCACGCGGATCATTTGTAATGTTGCCATCTCAAGATTTTAGTGGGGGAATGATGATGACTTGTTAAAGTTATTACTGAAAGAATTGAGAGTTGACCAGAATATTCTATTGTCATTAGGGTTGTTAAGCAGTTTTGATGCTTGTTTTTGAAGAACATTTGATTTAGCGAGAGCTATTAAAGCATTTGCATGGTTTCTAGCAATTTTAAATTGACAGAATGATTCAGATGCTTTTGATTCTAAGTAAGAGTTATATGCTAATGACTTATGGGCTGTTGCTCTGGCACAGTTGCTATCCAACTACTTTGGAGAGTTTGATCTTTTGGTGAACTGTTGACTTGGCATGAATAAATCCATACCATCTGGTGTCTATCTATCTATCTATTGCCGGACTCCATAATCCTGTAAAGGGTGGCCATTTGACTTTGAGTTATTTTTTTTTACGGGAAGGGGCACTAACCCTCCACCAACCCACTTGTTGACACGTAGGGAGCACGTATGGGGTTATATGGTTACCACCCGGCGTTCTAATGGTTTCTCGGCTTACAGGAAACCATTTGGCTTGTCACTCTGTGGGACTGGGTAGAACTGGCATCACTTGAAAAGAATGACTGCCATGGAATGTCAGCAAGATAATTTCTAAATCCATCCCAGTATGCCCTACCAAAGTGCCATTGGGTCACATGGACAGGTTAAGAACGAGGAGGTTTGGTGGGAGGGGGAGGCTAACTAATGAGGCTTTGATGAGATTGTGGTCAGAGGACCTAAGTGGTGACAGTACTTCTATCCTGTATTGATCTGGATTATTTGTCAGGAATAGATCCGAGATGGGCATTATTGCCAAGATTATGTTATTCTGGTTGGTTGCTTTACCAGCTGCTTGAGATTGAACGATTCTGCAAACAGCTCGCACTCTAGACCAGCAGCGTCAGTCCTGACAGAGTGCAATAACCATTCAACATTATGTATGTTAAAGTCACCAAAAATGGTAATTTCGGTGTTAAGGGCAAGGTTAAGGTTACGCAACTGTGTCGATATGGAATCAAATACAGTGGGTTCTGAAGAAGCATTGGAGGAGAGATAGACTATACGGATATATTTCGTAATATTTAGATTATTTAGTTTATACAGTAAGTAATCAAAATTAATTGAAGTGATGTTTAAAAGTGTCAACTGTTTATTGAGATTTGATATAACAACAGGTCCTGCCTTTGTTACGGAAGTTTGTGAGGGGATGGTAACCAAGAAAACAAAATGGGAATATTTCGGTAGAGGGAGAGATTTGTGGTTCTGTGAGGAATAGGGCCAGAGGGGATATGAACTGTAGGAAAAAATTAACTGAGTTTAGATTGGTGCTGAGACCATGGATATTGGTGAGGAATGAGGCCGCACCTACACTTCCCCGCTAATGAGCATGACTGGAAACTACAACAGTCGCTGCCAACGCAGTTGCTTGATGGCGACCGGGAGGACCCTGTGCCGCCAGCCGTACCCTGCCTGTGATGGCAATCTGAGATACCACCTCATTTGCTAGTAATAATGCAGTGGCCATTGTTAAGGGGAGTGGGAACAGAAGGTGTGATGTCTTATGTGTGGTGTAGACAGTTGCAGGTAGAGGCATTAACCCCTCGTGGGCAAATGGGGTCCTTGCAGACCCCAGCATGTTTTTAAAATGTTGCTATTATGCCATTTTTTACTTTCACAGCCTGGCCTCTCATGACTTTTATTGTAGATGGTTATTTTATATCCTCATAAAATTTGACCAAAAATCTCGCACAATTAAGGAGTGACATTGCAATAAATGTCAGCCAAACTTGTGTTTCGTGTGACTAATTTTTAAATATATTTTTTCAGATATTTCAGATAATAAACATTAAGACAATGTCAATACCAGTAGCAAAGTTTTATGCCTCAATGGGGGTGGCAGAAGCTGACCAAGAAGAAGAAAATTATTCAGATGGTGGTTTATCTGTATCCGACGCTGATGATTATGAAGTGCTTGAACCATCGGACAAAGAAATTAGTTTGAGTAGTATTGAGTCTCCTATGAGTGTTGATGATAATTCTGAAAATGCAAGTGGTGGTAGTAATACAGACGATGCTCATCAAGAGGATAAAACAAGAAATTGTTGTACCAAATTTGAACATTCTAGGTATAGTTTTATTTTATGATCATGCTACTTAATTTACAAAGGAATTTGTTATTATTTTCAGAACCTGTTCCAAAAATACTGACAATCAGACATTCAAAAAAAGTGTAGAATCAGTACTTCCACACTCAAACTTTAATAAAATTGTGATAAAATGAAAATTTTTTGTTCAAATAATATTTAAAAAAAAAAAAAAATGAAAGGGACACTAGGTGGGTTGGTTCCACGTGCCGTGTCCTGGGCAACATATGTACAAAGTTTAGAAGATATAACTTTATGAATATGGCAGAAACACACCATTAACGTTTGGGGTCCGCCGGGACCACACCAGCCTTTGGTGTAACTTGGTAACCCCTTGCCCACGAAGGGTTAAGAGAGTATGCTGGCCTACTCTCTGTGTAAATGAAAGCACTGAAAATGTGCAGCAAAGGGAGATGATCAAGATCAAGTCCTGAGGGCTGGTGAAACGGGACCTCCAGCTCTCCCTATCACCAGCTTACCGTCCACCTCGGGAGTACTACTATGTTCGACTGGTGCTGCAGTCTTCTCTCTCTCTCTCTATATATATATATATATCCGGAGATTAATAGGGACCCTCCCCCATGCCTAAAGATTCGCTTTGTTACGGACTGTTTTTTTAATATCAGTGCAAAAAGAGATACTCTCCGTAGTTAAATTTTGTGCTGCTCTGAGCATCGCTTATACATACACCCAGAGTCCCAGACCCTTCCATAACAAGCATGCAGTAGTCCTTTGACTACTGCAGTATGCAAGTCCAGATTTAGTAGAAAACGACCCCCCCCCACCCACCACCCCCACCCCCACCCCCCCCACCCCCACCCCCACCCCGTCTTCGAAATGTCTATTGATTATATTAATTATATACGGGCCAGAGAGAGAGAGAGAGAGAGAGAGAGAGAGAGAGTCATCATCATCATGCAGACCTTGCCCACCCAAGGGCAGGGTGAGGAGTAGAAATGTCCAAACAGCCCAAATTTGCCCAGTCTAATGGGCCACGTTTCCATTAACTCATCACTCAAGCCCCCGGAATCCTGGCTCTATCGGATACGTCAAAAACATTCACCACGTTCTGTAGCTTCACGTAAACGTATCCGATAGATAGATAGATACTGGGAAGGAGAGGAAGGAGCATTCAGTATTCTGCGTGACATTCTCATATATACAGTAGCATAATTATCTGAGTTACGACTTGGCCTAATATTGCTGATTCATACCCAGTATCTGGTTCGTTGATCAACAGACAGGAAAATTTGTTGTAATTACAGTGATTTTACAGACACCCTGACTGAAGCATCAAGTAAACACTAAGATTGATAAGGGTCATTCACCTTTATCTGGTATAGCTTAAATTAAAGAAATAAATCCAATAATGAAATTACTTACAAGTTATCAGAATCAATAAAAGGCCTATCTCTGGGGACATAATTAATCGCTGTAGGCACAGTACTTGTGATGTCGAGTATATTTAGGATACAGTTGTTTATACTAAAATAATACCGTTTTCTACAATACCGTAAAGAAAGAAAATTTCTTAATAGTAACTAAATTACAGATTTCCAAGTTCAGTAACAGAAGTTATAATTAAGTTACAAGACTGTACCATAGGACTGCCATGTTAAAGTGTATGGGATACGGTAGTATAGTGTGCGTTAGTGTGAAGTATTGTGGGACAGAACGAAATAGTGTGGCATAAAGCATTTAGTCTAGCCTGACCAAAATCCCTAACTCGTTCAAGATCAGATGATGTCCAAGTGAAGTGATTCTCGAGGAGTAATGCGACCAGTAACCAAGGAGACTCATTCCTACCTTACAGCCAAAAGTCATTATGGAACCACGAAAGTTCAGAAGTTAAAGGAATGTCCCATTTAATTCAGATGTACTCAAATAAGCCTCTCTCAGAGAGACTATATTCCACTTCGTTACAACCTGTAAACCTCTCTGTTAAAGCAGAGGAGATGTAAAGGATTTATGGTTTCAAAAATAGAAAATTGGTCATAAGTCGGATATAATGGAATTTTTATAAAATGTCGGAAAGACGGACATCAGCATCCTATATGACCCTACTGCATAATCACACAAAATATGAAAAAAAAAAAAAAAAAAAAAAAAATCCCAACAACTAAGTTCTGACATACAGCGTGGAACGGACGGACATGACCTAACCTAAGATTCTATTTCGTGAGAAACGAAGTGGAATAACAAAGCCCAGTCGGCCAAATGTAAGCCTCTTGGATCATCTCGCTACTACCAGACGATTTTGATTAGCTTAGGAGAGACTTCTCGAACTGAAGGGGTTAAAAATAGCCTTGATGAAGTCCTTCTGTAAGAAAGGCCTTTGCTTAGTGAAATTAAGTCGTCTGGCGGGAGCAAGAATAAACAGAGCAGGATGTCAGCCGGATTTACGGGACTGTATAAGTAGGTAGGAGAGAGAGAGAGAGAGAGAGAGAGAGAGAGAGAGAGAGAGAGAATTACATATGGATAAATACATAGATTAATAGAAATAATAACATGGAAGAAGGACAGATAGATACAGACAGACTGATAGAGGGATGTAGAGACAGTTAGATAAAGAGATGGATAGATAGAGAGAGACCGGCAGACAGACAGACTGATGGATTGATAGATAGATAGATAGACAGATGCAGCCAGAGACATGGTATTGTTACGCATCCCTATCAGTAAGGATTTTAGTGTTTTTCAGTAGCCCTGTTACCTGTATTTACTCAATTAGCTGATTTCTTGGTGTCTTGGTCTGGTGAGGGACGCCTTCATGTGGTGGCACTGATATAACCCGGTAAAGGAGCTGCCCGGGTGTAGATTTCCTCCCTGTACACAATGTTTTCACTACACGCTAAGTTTGATTTTTCCCATCCGTCGAACTTTCTTAGATTTTTTTCCTTTGTCCTCAAACCTAACTTAACCTATACTGACCTAGTCCAACCTAACAGATTAAGCTCACTGACTAACGAACTACCCTAACCTGAGACTAAGATAATAAAGCTAATCCAATCCAATCTTTTCCTGATAAAAAAAAATAGTGCAACAATCGTAAATCAGCTGTACTGCTACTACTACTACTGTTACTACTACTAATACTAATACTAATACTACTTCTATAACTACTACTACTTCTGCCACTACCTCTACTACTACTAGTACTGCTCTTACTACTACTACTCCTACTACTACTACTACTACTACTACTACTACATCTACTACAGCTGCTACTACTACTAACACTACTACAACACCTACTCGCGTTCTCCTCAGTTCTACGATAGTTTTCTTTTTTTCTTCTTTCTCGTTTTTTGCTTCTCCTCTTATGACATAGCTTAAAAAGCAGGTCGACAAGAATTTCCTACAAACCTGTATATCTGCCTATCTATCTGTCTATCTATCTGTCTATTTATATATATAAAGATGGATAGCTGTTGTTTTAGGACAACGTAAAGTGAAAACAGTATACCCCACGCACACACCATGATATGAGATCCTAAATCTTGGTATGTACCTTTATTACATCTAATGGATATAAAGAAGAAGTAAGTGCCTTATTTTGGTGCAAGGAAGCGCACGCACACACACACACACACACACACACACACACACACACACACACACACACACACACTATATCTCTAACTATATACCTAGGCTGCTTCTCCCAAGGAAAGAGAGGTAGCCGAGACAGGACGACACACTCTCAATTTACTTATCCACTCAACACATTCATTCGCATCTTAGTCCCAAAGGGGAGAAGGGACAGATCCTCACCACACCACACCGCACGAGGGTCAACTGCGCAGTACAACCAGTGATATCAGCAGCAGGGCCCGACAGCAGAGCTGGTTTACCCCTGCCACATCATAATAGACCCATCCCCTTACCCGCACCTGACCTGATCAGCTGATCAGACAAAATGCGGGAGAATATCCCCTCAGGGCTGCGTCATCATTTATTCATTCACAGTTTCTCTCCATTAATTTCTATCACGCACAGCACTCTTCCTTGCTCAACAGACATACCTCTCGAATCCAATGCTCTCTTCACACTTTCAATCCATCCTATTCTGGTCTTCCTCTCAGCCTTACACCTCTCACATCAGATTTAGTTATCTTTTTTTTAACCAGTCACTCATTATCCATTCTCTCCATATGCCCAAACCATTGCAACACCTTCTACTGAACTCGAGCAGCCATCTCCCAAACAACTCCAGTCATCCTTTGCACTTTATCATCTCTCACTCGATCTATACGCGTCACTCCACACATACTCCTCAGACACCTCATCTCCATTACATTCAAACTTTTCCTCTCTGCTACACCCATATTCCATGTTTCAGCCCCATATAACGCAGTCAGTGCCACTACACCCTCATACAGCCTTCTCCTTACATCCATTCTAAGCAAAAGACATCAAAACACTTTTTTCATTCCTTCCAGCACCATTCCTACTTCATTCATTCTAAACTTCACTTCTGCATCTATTCTTCCATCCACAGCAACATGTGACCCTAAATACTTAAAACACTCTACCTCCTCAAGCAACTCACCATTCAAAACTATATTCATCCTCCTACCATCTACCAACCTCGTACACTTCATTACTCTACTCTTATTCTCATTTACTTTCAATTTCCTTCTTTCACACACCCTTCCAAACTCCTCTACCAACTGTCTCAATCTCTTCTCTGAATCAGCCACCAGTGCAGTATAATCTGCAAATAGCAGCTGCTTCAGATTCCACTCTCTACCATCAACATTCACCAAACTCAGACCTCCACCTAACACTCTTGCATTCACCTCCCTTACAACACCATCCACATAAATATTAAACAACCAAGGCAACATCACACATCCCTGCAGCAGCCCCACTCTCACGGGAAACCAATGAATCACAATATTTCCCACTCTTACACATGCTCTACTATTTACATAAAAACTTTTCACTTCTTTTAGTAACCTACCATCAAGTCCATACAATCTTAAAACAGTGCACAAAGCCTCCCTATCAGTTCTATCATATGCTTTCTCTAAATCCATGAACTCCCCAAACACATCCTTACCTTTCGCTAAATACTTTTCACACACCTGTCTCACAGCAAACACCTGATCCACGCATCCCCTCCCTCTCCTAAAGCCACACTGCTCATCACCATTCACTCCCTCTGTACCCTCTCTAACTCGCTTAATGAACACTGTACCGTACACCTTACCTACAACACTCAACAGACTTATGCCCCTAAAGCTAGTACATTCATACTTATCACCCTTACCTTTATACAGGACCACACAAGCACTTGCCCAATCAATTGGCATCATACCTTGCACAAAGCACACATTCAACAATCTTACTAACCAGTCAACAATAGTCGTTCCACCTCTTTTCAGATATTCCACAGCACACCCATTCATACCTGCAGCTTTCCCTGTTTTCAACTCCTGTACTGCCTCCTGCACTTCCTCCTTCATGATCAAAGAATCATTCAACTTTCCCAACACATTTATTCCCTGCACCCTTCCATCTGCCACAATCTCAGCCTCCCCTTCCTCCTCTTCATTTAACAATCTTTCAAAATACTCTAGCCATCTCTTCCTTACTACATCCATCTCAATTAACATCCTTCCATCCTCTGCTTTTAATCAATCTTCCTTCTCAGACTCTCCCTTTCACACCCTTTTCACCTCCTTCCAAAACATTTTCTTATTATGTTGAAAATTCTCAGTCAACCGTCTGACCCATCTCTCATCTGTTGCCACTATACCATCACACACAGCCCTTCTCGCCCTATGCATCTTTTCCTCATACCTCTCATATGATACCTCATCCTTCCTCTGCAGACACACCTCATATGCACGTCTCTTCTCAGTCACAGCCATACTTACTTCCTCAGAACACCATTCACTTCCTTCTCTTACACCACCACCCACTCGTCTCACACCACACACCTCTTCTGCATGCCCCACCACAGCACTGTTAAACAACAGCCATTCCTCCTCCACACTGCCATTCTCCTGATCTTTTAATTTCTCCTGATACGCTATCATTTTCTCTCTTTTATCCAACTCACTCACTTTCAAAACCTCCCTGACACATCTATCTCTACTAGCTCTCACCCATCTCTTACCTACTCTCAACTTTCCCTCCTCCAGGTAGCGGTCAGACATACCTCCACCCTCCCCTCTCAAAACTCTCACATCCAACAATCTTCCTATTACATTCCTGGACACAACCACGCAGTCCATCAATGCTCTATCAACAACACTTCCACCCTCCTGTCTCACCCATGTATAGTTATATCATTCTTCTCAAACAAGGTATTTCCAATCACCATCTCTCGCTCAACGCACATCGCTATCATTCGTTCCCGATTTTCATTCCTTCCAGGCACACCATGCATACCAACTACACCTTCAACTGCTACATTTCCCACTCTAG
>NC_136997.1:43956213-44003713 GCF_032717465.1 Coenobita brevimanus | reverse complement strand
TACATCAACCAACTGAAGGAGTTTCGGTAGGCATAATAAACATCCCAGAAAGTATAATAAAAAATAAACCCTTTTAGACAAATAATATCCCTGAACAAAAAATATAGTACAGTAAATAAGTGTTAAGGAAATCATACATAAGGGACGATGGTCAGAAGTACTATCGCTCATAAAAGTTCATGCGTCTTCGCCAGCCAGTTTTACCCCCATTCCAGCCGCCTGGATCTGGTAACAGTGTAAACCTTACAACCTGAGTTCCGATGTGAACTGTTTTCTCAATATGAACACTGCTCTCCAGTGAAGAGTACAGACCTTGGCATGTAATATTATGTGAGTTGAACTGAATACATCTCTACAAGTTGCATATCCTGTGTGTGTGTGTGTGTGTGTGTGTGTGTGTGTGTGTGTGTGTGTGTGTGTGTGTGTGTGTGTGTGTGTGTGTCATTTCATACTGCACTCAGTTATTCAAAGGTTTAGTATAGTCATGCTATCCATACCAATGAATGCATTCCTGCTGTATTTGAGCCTGTTTCGAAGCCTAGAGAAAGTAACGTAAGATTTGCCACCCAGTCACTCTGTAGTGTGGTCGGTATCAACGCAAGGTAAGAATGTGTTTGTTGGTTACCGGTGATCCTACCTACTCTAACTGATAAGATAAACTTGTAGGGGTGGGTAATATGAAACAGTACTGAAATATTTTTTAAGAAGCATTATTTTTTCACAATATTGTCGATAAAATGAGAGAAACGAGTCATGTTGCAGAAATCATTATATACGTTATTGCATTATAATTGATGATGCTTTTACCCTGACGAAACACCCATAGAATACACTGAATGAGAGTAACATCTACTGATGACAAGCATATTTTTTCCACCTATAAAAAATGTAATTTTCACCTCTTTCGAGGAGCATTGACAGGCGGGCTATAATACTTCCCCAGTATCCCTGCCTGTCGTCAGAGCCGACTAAAAGGGGATAATGCCTCCATTCTTTCTTTCCTCATTGTCCTCTTCAATTTTTCTGGCTCACTCACTCACTCTCTCTCTCTCTCTCTCTCTCTCTGATAATTTCTTGTTTCCTCCCTCCTTCCGGCGGCATATGACCCTGGCGGTTGGGCCGCCAGTTCCTCTACTTAGTCACTTTTCGGCAAGCAGCGCCCAACAGTAATCTCACGTATATTTACATAAATTTAAAAATATGCGAACGATATAAGACCATAAAATCATGAATGATAATTGAATTACATTAAAATACGAATGTAAGCAACTGTTAGAAGAGCTGCAAGCATTGCTCATATCGGCACTCTTTACATTAGCATTTTATACAAGTATATTCAACTTTCAATCTTTACCCTCATTCACTCCTCCCTCATTTTTTTTTTTTTCATTCACACTATTCCCATCATCCATACTTGGGTCGTCCACTCAATTACTCCTTCATATCCACGCTTTCATTTCTACAGTCGTTCATCCATCCTTTCACAAACATTCGTCTACATACTCTACATTTAATATTATCATACTAATGCAGCTCTTACACTCACTCCTTTTGCTATGCATTTATCTTAACCTTTCACCCACTCTCTCATTTAAACCGAATACCAACGGTAGTATTTAGCATATTATAGCGAAGACTGAAGTGATTAATATATAAATTATATTAATAATCATCTACTATTTCAAGATGTGGAACGGCAACGTATTAGACAACGTGTGCACAAGCCATCAGGACGTGCTAACAGGCCCGAGGTCATTGCCCAGCGGTCCACCCTCGTCGGCATGAGGGACGCCGGAATGACCCCGTCAGCCATCGCTCGGCAGCAAGGCTTAGATGTGAGGACTGTCCGGCAAAGCTTACGACGATCAGATGAAGAGGGAAATGCAGAGACGCGCCAAGAAGAGAACGACCTCGGGTTACGACTTCTGACGATGATCAACGTATCGAGAACGCTGTTCGCGAAAAACCAAAGACCACAGCCGTTAAGACAGCAACTCAACCTCCAGTGTCCTCCTGAGACTGTTGGACGGCGATTAAATGAAAGTGGAATTAGGTGTCATATTCCTGAAAGGAAAGAATTGTTGACTCAGGGAAATAGAGATGCTAGGCTTCACTTTGCACTCCATTACAGCCAGCCACATTATGATCCGGATTACTGGAAATCCGTTGTTTTTACGGATGAAAAACATTTCACGACAACAGCATCAAACAAACGCACTGTCTGGCGGTCTTACAACACAAGATATGAGGCACCTAATATCCAGGAAATTAAAAGAAGTGGTCAAAACTGTTTATCATTTCACGGGTGGATGTGGGCGGGAGGTCTGGGAGATTTGACCAGGATCGAAGGTTACCTTAATGCACAAAAGTATATAGATATATTGGAAAACATGTTGCGATCTATCCGTGCTAATGCCATTCCAGCACCAAGGCCTATTCGATTTGTTCACGATCGTTCGCCAATTTATACCAGCTGTATAGTGAGGGAATGGCTAGCTCAGCATCAGGAAATAGAGGTAATTGATTGGCCGAACAAAGGGTGCGATATGAACCCAATATAAAACGTTTGGAGTACGATGGTTCGCACGTGGGATTTAGGAAATGAGAGAACCAGTGCAGTCATCGAACAGCATGCAAGACAGGAATGGGATATATTGAAACGGAATCCAACCCATTGTCAAAGCCTTGTGGAATCTATGCCTGATAGGTTGGCAGCAGTAGTTACTAGTGCTGAGGGTTGGTCCAAATCTATCTATCTATATACCTAGGCTGCTTCCCCCAAGGAAAGAAAGGTAGTCAAGACAGGACGACACACTCCCCATTTACTCATCCATTCAAACACATTCATTCGCATCTTAGCCCCAAAGGGGAGAAGAGACAGATCTTCACCGCACCACACTGCACAAGGGTCAACTGCGCAGTGGAATCAGTGACATCCGCAGCAGGGCCCGACAGCAAAGCTGGTTTACCCCTGCCACATCATAAGAGACCCATCCCCTTACATGCACCTGACCTGACTAGCTGATCAGACCAAATGCGGGAGAATATCCCCTCAGGGCTGCGTCATCATTTATTCATTCACAACTTCTATCCATTTATTTCTGTCACGCACAGCCACTCTTCCTTGCTCAACAGACATCCCTCTCGCATCCAGCGCTCTCTTCACACTGTCCATCCATCCTATTCGTGGTCTCCCTCTCAGCCTTACATCTCTCACATCAGATCTAGTTCTTTTTCACCAATCGCTCATTATCCATTCTCTCCATATGCCCAAACCATCGCAACACCCTCTGCTCAACTCTACCAGCCATCTCCCGAACAACTCCAGTTCTCCTTCGCACTTCATCATTTCACACTCGATCCATACGCGTCACTCCACACATACTCCCCAGACATCTCATCTCCATTACATTCAAACTGTTCCTCTCTGCTACACCCATATTCCATGTTTCAGCCCCATATAACGCAGTCGGTACCACAACACCCTCATACAGCCTTCTCTTTACATCCATTCTAAGCGAACATCTAAACACTTTTTTCTTCCTCCAAATACCAATGCATATCATCTGTAATGTCTCTTGTAGAACACATTCGCCATCATTAAACTTCATGGTGCATAGACTTATGCACTGATTCATCCCAGGTGGGTCGAGTACAAATATCAAGATGAACTTATATTTGGAATTTCTTACATTAATATTTATTGATGGATGTATTAACTTTCTTTTATCCATTTTGGTTTGTTTTCATTGTGCTGTGAAAATTCATGTCGCATCCTTTATTTGCTCTGGCAGCCAGTTTCTCTAATTTCACACATATGTGTATGTGCATGCGTGTGTCTTGTGTTAGGGCGAGTGATCCACAATTTTTTTTGTGCGTATAGGTGAATACGCACGAATCGTGTGATAACATATTGAGGAATGTTGAATATTACTATAATACCTTTTATTTGTGTATATTTGTAAAATATGAATGCTTTTCCTATCACGCCATTATTATAATCAGTTATGTCGTCATGGTTATTTATGTATACTGGAATATTTACTATACATATTTGGAATGACATGAACAATTCCTTTTTTGCCTATAATGTATCCACTTTGCTACTATCATAATTATCTTGACACTTGTGGCACAGACACTGCCCATCGTTTATGTTTAAATTGTCTGTTTGTAATATTCACTACCAGCATAATGCACGGCATCCCTGCCAATACTTGTTTTGTTCTGCAGTATTATATTGGGAAATAAATGGTATGTTGTATGATTGTTTTTTTTTATACCATACAATAAAATTTGTTCTTACAAAACAGGTTAACATTAATTACATTTAATGTTTGTGTAAGCATGAAAAAGTAATGAAAAATAACCTAGGCTAACCGCTAACTTTACTTAGGTCACAACTATGACTTACGTAACCAACACACAACCACCAATATTCATTATTGACGATGATAATGCATTTTACAGGAACTTCCATCGCCGTTTTCGTAATGGTGAAAATGACGAAAATTATAGGCGAAAATGAACCTAAGAATAAGATCATCAATATTATGTAAGATTATCTCTTAAATGATATATTACAAACGCACACACATTCATTCGATAAAAAGATTATACAGATAATATACTTAACACAAGTTTCTTTTACTTATCCCATTCACTGCTCGTTTTCGATGCACGAATATCAGACAAAATCATCATTCAGCAACTCGAGTTGTAAGGTTTACACTGTTATCAGATCCAAGTGGTTGAGAGGGGGGTACAACTGGCTGGCGAAGACGCATGAACTTTTTATAAGCGATAGTACGCTTGCTGCTACCAAAGGAATTTATCGATCTTGGGAAAAGGAATGAAGACGCCCTCTGGTCTCTTATAAACTACTACGGTAGGCAGTAACTATGGTGAGTAAACCCCTAGTTCAGCGGGTTTAAAATGTTTCGTTCATATACCGTTAAACAAATAATAAATGACGTCACAGTTATCAATATGGCGTCCCTCTCCAGCACCAGCCAATAGTTATCTCACATACACCTTAAATACGAATCACTTTTAACTAAATCACATCTTAGCACAGGACATCAATAAGGACGACGAATAAAATTAAAAATAAAAGAAAGATATCCACAGTAAAAATAGAAAAAGCAATTACCTCACCCCTGCTCTCCATCAGCGTGTCTTCCCTCTTTCACGTCAGTCGGGCAAATGAGGGAATCGAGAGGGTTCAGAGATTCAGAGGATTCGAAGCAGGAGGATGAGCATCGCCGTGGAGGGTTCGAGGCCCTGATACCAACTCGTTCACTGTGACGTCTCCTTTCTATAGTATATTTGTGCTATATGCAGTCTAATTACACTAAGAGGGATATTTCGATCTAGAAGAGTTAGATATAGGGTTCATTGACATTTTTAGTAGGAGAAGTCTTACTTAAATAACATAAAATCGTCTGGAGGTGAATGAGACGGATGAGAGACGTTGGGGGTTCGTGGGATTGGATGTAGGAGGGAGTGGATTTGAACAGCTGATATTTCCTCCTTTTTCATGATGTTCGCTGCTTCCAGACGGTTTTTATACAAATTACGAGATGTATTTCGAGCCAGAGGGATTAGACATAGTCTGCATTAACCCTTATTGTACGAGAAGCCTTTATTAAAATGAATAGAAGCATTTGGATTGTGAGGCAGAGTTCGAACAAATGTTGCGTTCTCCTTCATGGGCGTGGGTGAGGCAAGGTTGCTGTTTCATGGAAATCGTCTGCTATTGTGGAAAAACAAATGAGCGATCGACCTAAACGTGGAAGATAAGGACGTCCTTCCATACCAGTGTGGAAGATTTCCATACTGCCCATTTATGCAAGTTTTGTGCAATGAATGAAATATTAACATGGTTAGGAGATTATTAACCTGCATTGTTATTTATACATACCATAGTTAAGTATTTGAAAATGTATCGTTTGTGCTTAATGAACTTATTTATAACAAGGAAAAATACGTCGTGGACCATTGTCCACCTGTACCTGGCCGGCTGTTTCGTTGCTACTTTATTACTTAGCAAAGTATTCACAAGACAGTGCCAAACACTGGAAATCATACTTACTTAAAAGTGTTCAGGAACAGCAGAAGCAATTCTCGAAGTAAATCGTGTGTAGATTAACTGCGAACGAGTTTGGCATAGATTGATGGCCAGCATGACCACAGATTAGATGTGATAAATTAATGTAATCTATTTGTTGTTGGTTACCTGTATATATACTTTTATCGTGTAGAGATAGACTAATGAATGTAAGAGTACCTGGTTAGTTTCTTTAAACTATTTTTGGGGTGTGGAGAAATTTATTTGTCTCTTGTTTCATTACTTTTCAGCACGTGCTGAAGATTTCTTTTTGCACATTAACCATTTAACTTCTGTGCACATCAATCAGGATATATTTAAATTCGTTATTGATACCTATTTTTGCAATAATCTTATCTAATATGTATGGTTTCAGTGGTACCAACATCACATTTTCTATCATCTTTGCCACTAAACGAGAACGTGTGCAAAAATAACGTCAATTCCTGTCTGGATTTACGTGTGAATTTACGGCAACGGTGGGATGAGGCAGTGAGGGTAATAAGTGGAATGATGCAGGACAGACACAACAAACGATATAGCACCCGGCGGAGTGTAATGGAAGCAATAAATATGTGAACCACCCTGTATGCCATTCTGACGGGATATTTCTCTTGTGCTGTGTGGACGGCTCAGTGTTATCACTTTTTTTTTTTTAATGCCAGGAAGAAGGAACTAAAGGCCACGAGCCAAAAATAACTGTTCCTTCCAAGAGAAAACAAAATACAAGAGAGAGCCAAATTCAAGATCCGATCACTTCGAGATGCTTGGACACACTGCGTTTGAAAGACTGGAGTTCATAGCTAGCATTAAATACAGACAGAGGGAGACAGTTCCAGAGTTGATCTGTTGCATAAAAGAAGGACTAGGAGTAACGATCAACTCTTGCATTAGAGAGTTGGACAGAAAAGAGAGTTTGCTTCTAGACGGGTGCTACGCTCCCGTCGTAGACGTGGAGGAATGCAAGTAGACAGTTCAGAGGAGCAGTGATAATTGAAGTAGCGATAGAAAAGAGATAAAGATGCAACAGTGCTGCGAAGAGACGGAGGTTGAAGGAAGCCAGTAGGAGGTGGTGAGTTAATGAAATGAAAAACATTTGACTCCACCCCATTGAGAAGAGCTGTATGTGGGGAACCTCCCCACACATGAGAGTTGTACTCTATATAGGGGCGGATAAAACCCGTCGACAATTGTGCAGGGGTAAGGAAGAAACGGAGTCGGCTTAGCACACCTATACTCCGCCTAAAATATCGAGTCACGTTAGGTGTGGCCGCCTGAGGCGTATGACCGCTAGCTGTGTTGCCACTTTATCCCCGCCACCTACTCTGTTCTTTCACACACGTTGGTGCTTTGGTCGTACGTGCAACTGCTTTAGAGGCCGCTATTAAAGGTCCTTCCTTAGCCTTCTCTTCGAAGCAATATTTATTTACTTTGTAATTTCCTTGGCTTGGCTGTGGAGAACACATATGCTAGTTGTAGGGGAAGTTTTCATGACGGACAAATGACCCGGAATGAATGAATGACTGCTACTGGCCACCGGGTCAGGTGGTAAGGCGTGGCACTTTGACCTTTTCACCCGACTTGACAACGTCGCACAAGCAACACTGCCACAGCTTACAGGGATGTTTACAAACTCATTGTTTTGTCCTCACAAAATGAATCGTTCATAGAATTATATGGTCTTATCAATGTACACAGAGAATTTAAACTCATTTAGAAGTAGTTAATAGTTAACAATATGAGAGAGAGAGAGAGAGAGAGAGAGAGAGAGAGAGAGAGAGGGTGGCGGCTATGATGCGGCATATCAGCTAAGCCCACCAGCCACTCCTAAAGGGACTCGATATTTTAGATGGAGTATAGTTTCTTGGAAGCAGATTTTACAAGAGATGTAAAATGATCTTTCCAAGATAAATCCCAAGTGAATGAAACCCCAAGCATGTTCAAGGATGATTTTTTTTTTTTTTTTTTTTTATGCGAGGAAGAAGGAACCAAAGGCCATGAGCCCGCAGTAACAGTTCCCTCCAAGAGAAAAACAAAATACAATAGAGAGCCAAATTCAAGATCCGATCATTTTGAGATGCCTGGACACACTACGTTTGAAAGACTGGAGATCATAGGCAGCAGGAAATACAGACAGAGGGAGACAGTTCCAGAGCTGACCTGTTGCATAAATGAAAGACTGGGAGTAACGGTTAACTCTTGCATTAGAGAGTTGGACAGAAAAGGGATGAGAGTTTACTGCCAGACGGGTGCTACGCACCCGTCGTAGAGGTGGAGGAATGCAAGCAGACAATTCAGAGGAGCAGTGACCATTAAAGTAGCGATAGAAAAGAGATAAAGATGCAACAGTGCGGCGAAGAGACAGAGGTTGAAGGGAGTCAGTAAGAGGAGGAGAGTTAATGAGACGAAAAGCCTTTGACTCCACCCTATTGAGAAGAGCTGTATGTGGGGAGCCTCCCCACACATGAGAGTTGTACTCCACACAGGGGCGGATAAAACCCCTGTATACTGTAGAGTCAACAATTGTGCAGGGGTAAAGAAAGAGCGGAGTCGGCTTAGCACACCCAATCTCTTGGAAGCAGATTTTACAAGAGATGCAATATGATCTTTCCAAGAAAAGTCCTGAGTAAATGAAACCCCAAGCATGTTCAAGGATGATGCAGGATTAAGCTGAATATTATTAAACATTAGTGGGTATACCTGTGGAAGATTTTGTCGGGTTGATAGGTGTAAGAACTGAGTCTTAGATGCATTAAAGACAACCATATTATTTTTACCCCAGTCAGAGATATGAGCCAACTCAGACATTAGGTGTGCCATAGCCTCATCCCTTGTTTCTTGAAGTAACTGTTGAGATGGGCGTTGCGGGAACCGAATGGAAAGGTGAAGGGTGGAGTCATCAGCGTATGAGTGGATAGGGTTAGATGTACAGCTTAGAAGATCATTGATGAATAAAAGGAAGAGAGTTGGTGATAGGACAGAGCCCTGAGGAACACCACAGTTGATAGATCTAGGAGAAGAACGATGGCCATCTACAACAGCAGCTATAGAACGACCAGAAAGGAAGTTAGCGATGAAGGCACAGATAGAAGGATAGAAACCGTAGGAGGGCAGTTTGGAAATTAAAGATTTATGCCAGACTCGATCGAAAGCCTTTGAGATGTCAAGTGCAATGGCAAAGCTTTCGCCAAAGTCCCGAAAGGAGGATGACCAGGAGTCTGAAAGGTAGGTGAGAAGATCGCCAGTGGAGCGTCCCTGACGGAACCCATACTGACGATCGGAAAGAAGGTTGTGATAGGAAAGATGCCTTAAAATTTTTCTATTAAGAATTGACTCGAAAACTTTGGAAATACAGGACGTTAAAGCAATTGGACGATAGTTGGAGGGTTGGGAGTGGTCACCCTTCTTTGGGACTGGCTGAATGAGAGCAAACTTCCAGCAAGAAGGAAAGGTACAAGTTGACAGACAAAGGCGAAATAGTTTGCCTAGGCAGGGTGTAAGCACAGAAGCACAGTTCTTGAGAACAACAGGAGGGACCCCATCAGGCCCATATGCCTTGTTAGTACTGAGGCCAGTGATGGCAGAAAATACATCAACTGAAGAAATTTTAATGTCAGCCATGAAGAAGTCAGAGGGGGGGAGTGATGGAGGAACAGCACCGGAATCGTCTAAGGTGGAATTGGAGGAGAAAGTCTGTGCAAAGAGATCTGCTTTATCAGTAGAAGAAATAGCTACAGAACCATCAGGGTAGAAAAGAGGAGGGAAGGATGATGAGGTAAAGTTGTTAGAAAGATTTTTGGCAAGGTGCCAGAAGGAGCGGGAAGAATTCGAGTTGGAGAGTTGAGAGCATTTAGTATGGATGAAATTATTTTTAGTAGAGCGAAGAACAGACTTAGCACGATTCCGGGCAGAAACATAAAGATTATGTGATTCAGGGGTGGGTTGGCTCCGGTACCTTTTGTAGGCCTTCTCCTTGTTGCGGACAGCATTAGAACAAGCGTGATTAAACCAAGGCTTTCTTGCGTTAGTCAAAGGATATGAGAAAGGAATGTATGCTTCCATGCCCGAGAGAATAACCTCCGTAATGCGCAAGGCACACTCAGATGGCTCACGGCCATGGAAGCAATAATCATTCCAGGGAAAATCAAAGAAGTACTGCCTGAGCGCCTCCCAGTCCGCAGCTCCAAAATGCCACAGACGACGTTTCCCTGGAGGGTCCACAGGCCGTACCGGAGTGATAGGACAGGTTAAGGTAATAAGGTTGTGATCGGAGGAGCCCAACGGAGAGGAAAGATTAACAGAGTAAGCAGAAGGATTAGTTGTGAGGAAGAGGTCAAGTATGTTGGAGCTCTCTCCAAGGCGGTCAGGGATACGGGTAGGGTGCTGTACAAGCTGCTCTAGGTCACTAAGGATAGAAAAGATGTAGGCTTGTTCACCAGGTCGATCAGTGAAAACAGAGGAGAGCCAAAGGTGGTAGTGAACATTGAAATCTCCTAGAATGGAGATTTCAGAGAAAGAAGAAATGGATAGAATGTGTTCCATTTTTGAAGTAAGATAGTTGAGGAATTTTTGATAGTCAGTAGAATTAGAGGATAAGTAAACAGCGCAGATATATTTAGTCAGAGAATGACAGGAAAGCCGAAGCCATAGTGTAGAGAATTCAGTAGAATCGAGTTCAGGAACACGAGAGAAAGATAAGTTATTGTGTATATATACACAGCAGCCACCTTTGGCTTTGAAAGGAGTATAGAGAAAGTAGGAGGATACAGAAAAGGGTTTGCTGTCAGTTGCCTCAGACAGCTGAGTCTCAGTTAGGAAAAGGTGTGGTTTGGAGGAGGAGAGGTGGTGCTCAACAGAGCGAAAGTTTGAGGAAAGGCCGCGAATGTTGCAGAAATGAAGAAGAAGAGAGTCAGACAGTGGTTCCAGGACGCTCGAGTCGTCACCGAGAGATGGGTGGAAGGTGGGGGCATTTATGGTCCTCTCCCCCAGGGGACTCCGAGGTTATGTGTTGTGAAGAAGCCATTATTTGTTTTTGAATTTTGGAAAAGGAAGTGTAGTGTGTACTGTGCATGTAGTGTTGTGTTCATAGAGAAACTTGTATTGGAGAGCATGCTGGCCTACTCTCTGTGTTACTGAGACACTGAAAAAGTTCAGCAGAGGGGGATGGTCAGGAACTAGTCCCGAGGGCTGATGAAACGGGAGCTCCAGCTCTCCCTGTCATCAGCTTTCGATCCATCCTGGGAGTACCGCCGTGCTTGACTGGTGCTACAATCCGCTTCTCCCACCTCGCAACACATAAGACATTGCCAAGAAAGTTTCTAGTGTAATACCATTTACGGGTTTCAGAAATCTTTAAAGCTGTTGGCAATATTAAGTTTTGAACTTTTTTTTTTTTTTTGTATAGAGGGTGAAAAATTAATATTCAGCTGAATAATATCGTCTGGAGTCCGTAATAAAAGCTTTACGAGTTAAATATCTAAACGTTATAGAGAGAGGTCTGTAAATAGCGCTCCACTACTCATCTGGCAGTATTTTGTGTTGCGGGGACGGCTGAGTCTGCTGGTGTGGGCGTGGATGCTGCACTGGGAAGGGGAAATGGATGATGCAGGAGAGACATAACGCTAACTGAACCGTCCCTCAATACACAAGAAATTGCCCAGCTGAGTATTAGAGGAGCGTTATATATGGACCGCCCTATAGGTTGTATTCTAAGTGGCTTTGGGGATATCTTAACATTTCTTCCTTAGCGATTTAACCAGCACAATACACCTAATTTTTCTCTCGCATGGTACTGATTCACAAAATGTCTATGTCAGGATGATAGAAGATGCAGGAGGTGGACGGACGCCTCACTATCTTAAACATAGATTAACCCTAAACTACGATGCTGGTCACGAAGAAGAGCTATGGAATGGATGCATAGCCATAACATCGTCCTTTTCTGCCATTCTGCTACATGGAAAAAGCTACAAATGGGCGAAAATCTGGACCTAGTTAAGGTGAAAAAAGTAAGACACTTCTCCATGTTGAATATTGAATTGCAGCAATGCATTAACATTAGAGTATGATGCTGGTCACGAAGAAGTGCTATGAAAAGGATGTATAGTCATGGCATCGTCTTTTTCTCCTGTTACCTAAAGGAAACTGCAAACGGACGAAAATCTGAGCCAAGTTAAGGTGAAAAGAATATCAAACGCGACTCCCACGACCGTAAAGCTTTTCAGTTCGATGGCATTTACATTCTGTTTTATTATTGTTATCTCCAGACGGTTCTATTAAGTCAAGGAAGGATGTCTGGCAGTGGAGAGGTTAGTGAAGGCTGAATGTAACCCCTCCGGCTCGAAAAGTCTCTCCTAAGCTGATTAATTTCGCCTGAAGTTTACAAAAATAAAACGAGAAATACGTCAGCGGAATAAAGGGGTTGGCTCACTTCGCTACTGTAGCAGCAGCAGCAGCAGCAGCAGCAGCAGTAGTAGTAGTAGTAGTAGTAGTAGTAGTAGGGCGATCTTTCCGTGATTGTTGCTGCAGTAGTTGTAGTATAAGCAACAGCAGCATATTAGTAGTACTAGTAGTATGGTAGTAGGCTTATCGCAGCCCCAGGTTTGTCTGTAACGTGAACCCGGTGGACTGTAGGCTAAAGTTGTCCTTCACCGCAGTTCACCATCCTCCTTTCGGGGGCAGGGAGGGAGGGAGATGAGGGACGTTAGTGCAAGGGGCAGTGGATCAACCCAGTTATATCGGTGCCACCACGGGAGGGCGACCTTCTCCAACTCCCCGCATATGGCGTGCTTGGGAAATTTAGGCAAACACACCAACATTTTTTCTTTTAACTTAGTAATATCGTATCAGTTACAGGCTTTAAAAATATTACAGAGTAAACCTGTCTGTGTTATTAGTACATCTAGATATTTCCTTCAGGCTGACAAGACGATTTCTTTCAGTGATGGGAAATTCTCTGTCAAAGGATTAAAACTTAGAGTGAGGGTTTATGTTTCAAGCTAAATTTAGACGATTCTCTTAAAGTTACAGGAGACTCAGAGAACTGAAGGGGTTAGATCTTCAATAACCTCTCCATTACTATGTTTGTTTTACGCTAACTTGACCTAAAATTGCCACCTCTCCATCCTGAATTCTGGACCGTAGCAGGAGATTAGTATTAGAATATACTGCTAGTCACGAGGAGGTGCTTTGAAAATGATGCAGAATCGCATCAGTGCCTTATGTTATTTTGTCACTGGGGACTGGCGTGGCTCGGTAGTGAAGCGTGTGACTCGAGATGGTGAGGTCGAGAGTTCCCGCCTCGCCCTAGTGGCTGCCTTTGCTGAGAGTGGTAACGCTCTCCTTTAACCCTAGCAGGGCTATATGATCTATCTAGGTCTAGATCGGGGGAATAATCCCCTTATTCTGTTGCTGAACTAGGTGAACTACACTACAAACGATCAAAATTCGAGTCAAGTTTGGTTTGAGGTAAATATAGCTAGAAGAGAAGCAGTAGTAGCAATAGTCATCATCATCATCATTTCTTTATTTCGTAATACAGTATACATATACAGATTACATAATATTACATAACCCAGAAATTCCCGAGGCCTGCGTACAGTACACAACATACTTAACAATTACATATCCTTTCGAAAGATGGAATTTGGTAGTCACTGAAAAAGTTATAGACTGTACACAATATACTCACATATATACGTATAAATACATATACATGTACAGTACACTCACATGCACATACTGTACATAAAAATAACAAATCACGGCTGCTCTCTTAGGGCAATAACAACTATAATTAATTATATAAAAAGATTACAAATTAAGCTTTAAAACACAGGAAAGAATAAAAATAAGTAAACCATAATGCTAAGACAAAAAATATAAAGATAAAAAAAATCATTATAAATATCTGCAACTTATAAAAACAGAAAATCTACAGAAATAAATAAAAAGTTATATAAGCATGTACTAAGAAATAAGAAAAAAAAGTTAAAATCTGAGAAAATAATAATAAAAGGCCACATATGACTGTACATAAAAGTTATCAAAAACTAAAAAATCTAAAATATAAGCAATACTAAAAGTGAAACTAAAAAAAATTATATAAAACAACTATACATATACAGTATACGCACACACACACACACACACACACACACACACACATATGCATACATATATACACACATTCATATATACATACATGTACACACACACACAAACACACATATATATACACACACACACACACACACACACACACACATATATATATAAAATGTGGGATAAAAATCATGATAGAATTAAGATAATAGCCATAAAACATACAAGGATTGCGTCTGTCCTCGTGCCTTTGTATCCAGTCAATCCGAGATCTCAGAATATCCAGCTCTTCATGAAAAATATTAACATTATATACATCTCTGAAGTATTTAAAAAGGTATTGCATAAAAAATCCCTCCTTGATAAGTGGGATATTAATCCTAAAGATAGGGTTTAGCAACCTGAACACTCTCTTACAGTACCTGGCTTGGACCAGTGCATTGTGATGCCTGTGCAGCAGTTGATTACACCGAGCTGCCGTGATGTGACTGCTGGCAATCATCGGTACTTCACACATACGCTTTAATGCTTTGCTAAAAGCAATCTCAAAAGCTTTAAAAAATTTTGAGTTAAAAGAAGAATCATGGTTCCATAATGGAAGTCCGTAGTCTGGTAAACAATAAGATTTAAAAAGAAATAAAAATGTGTCCCTGTAGTTGTAGTAGTAGTAGTAGTAGCAATGTTAGTAATGGTAATAGTAACAGTAGAAGTAGCAGTAATATTAGTGACAGCACTAGCAACAGTAGAAGTAGCAGAAACATTAGTAATAGTAGTAGTAGTTGTAGTAGTAGTAGTAGTAGCAGTAGTAACGTCCATAAAATCGTTTGGTGGTAGCAGGATTAAAATGATTGGTACATTATCAGACTGAAGGGCTTGAACTCATGATAAGTGTTAAGGTGTGACTGCTGGACCCCGCTGCTGAACGCACTCTATAACGTGGCATGCAGGCTAAACACATCTAATGCTTAAGTATAGGTGTGTTTGGCTTCCCTGCCTCCTTGCTGGACGCACTGTATAACGTGACATGCAGGCTAACCCACCCCATCAAATACTCAGCAGGTGTTCCATATAAACCCTTCACAAAATTGGCTGTTTGCATACGAACGTCAGCCTTTGAGTTGATGCGGCTGTTGTTTTGGCTCCTGTGGCCCAAAACAAGATCACATTTCCACCAGACAATCAAGAAAATGTCAGCAGTAATCGTTCAGCTATTTAATTCATTGTTTTTCACTGTACTAGCTCTGGTGAGGGACGCCTTCGTGTGGTGGCACCGATATAACTGGGCGGCTCAACTGTCTGGTTATACAAACATCCTCCTCATACAATTGGTAAACTGGGATTCGTGTTTACTGAGGATTTTATGTCTCTCAGGTGTGGAGCGGGACGCCTTCACGTGGTGGCACTGACATGACTGGGTGGTGGAGATACCGGTCATACAAACGTCCCCCAATTCCTGAAATACTGCTGCTACTACTGCTGCTGCTGCTACTACTACTACAACTATTACTACGACTACTACTACCACTACTACTACTACTACTACTACTAATAATAATAATAATAATAATAATAATATCAATAACAATACTAGCAATAAACTAATATTAATAAATCACACAATAAGAAATTAACCATATGTGTTCGTTCATGAATTTGCCCTTCTCCCCAATTCCACATCCTCCCTCTCCTCCTCACCCCCTTACTCCTCTCCCTCTCTTCCTTCTCTCTCTCTCGCCCTTCCTCTTTCTCCCTCCACACGCCTGCGCCAACCCCCTGGTGCCGGCTATAAGGTGCTGCTGTTTGTGAAGGTGTGGTGGTGGTGTGGCGAGGCAGGTGTGGTCACTCGCCATGGCGCCTTCATACACACAACACTGCCTCTGCTTCTCTCTCCTCGCTTCCCTCGCCGCACCTGTTGAAGTCCAACGCAGCTTCCCAGTGCCATCCGGTGAGAGAGAGAGAGAGAGAGAGAGAGAGAGAGAGAGACTAATAATACGAGAAATTACTTTCCGAAATTAAACATAATCATCTGGCTGAGGTTTTGTAGCATCTGTTCCTTAGCGATTTATTCTGCCCAATACACCTTAATACCCTCCTGCATACTGCTAATCCAAGCTGCATGGAGATTCAAATGGTTTAAAATGAAAAAAAAAAAGTAATGTAAGGATTCGGAAGGAATTTAAGTGCATAGCGGAGGGAATAAAAGAAAATGTTCTGGATGAAGGTAAAGAGAGTTAGACAGGGTGATAAAGAAGTTAGTAGGAGTGTGAAAGGCAAAAATGGTAGATGACTAGTGGAGAAGGGAGAGAAAAGTGAGCAGATCGGGAGAAGACTTTAAGGAACTGTTGAACACAGAGAATGAAAGTAATGCGGGTATAAGTGGCAGGGGAATGGCTGGGATAAGGAGGGATGTGAGAAGGGAGGAAGAGATCAGTAGGATGGAAGTAGTGGAGACAATGAAGAAAGAATGGAAAAAGCCCTCAGAATTGATGGAGTGTGTGGAAAAATGACGAAGCATGGAGGAGAGATAGTAATAGAATGGATATGGAAGATGTGCAGATCAGCCTGGGAGGAAGGTAGAGTCCCGGAGGATTGGAAGTCAGGTATAATTATTTCGCTGTACAAAGGAAAAGGGGAAGAAGTGTGCGGTAATCATGGGGGCATTTGTCTTCTTAGTGTAATAGGAAAAGTATATGGTAGGATACTTATTGACAAAGTTAGGGAAATAACAAAGGAATTAGTTGGAGAAGAATAGGGAGGTTTAAGGAAAGGAAGAGACTGTGTAGACCAGATATTTATCCTTATGTCTTTAGTGGAAAAGTTTCTAGAGAAGGGAAAGAAGTTGTATGCAGCCTTCATGGCTTTGGAGAAAGCATACGACAGAGTGGATAGACAAGGAATGTGGAAAACATTAAGAATATACGTAGTAAATGGGATGTAGCTGAATACTGTGAAGAGTATGTATCAGGGTGCTAAGGCTTCAGTGCATGTGGACAGTGAACTGAGATAATTTATCTATCTGAATGTTGGATTGAAAGAGGGATGTGTCACGTCTCCATGGATGTTCAGTCTGCATAGGGATGGGGTTATACAAGAGATACAAGGTAGGGAAGTTGATGCTGGAGTAACTCTAATGAGGGAGGGCAGCATTTGAAAACTTCCTGTATTGTTGTTTGCAGATGATAATGTACTGCTGAATGAGTTTGGGAGAGTGTGTATGAAACAGAATCTAAAGGTGAATGTAGGAGAGAGTAAAGTTATGGTCTTCCAGAGAAATGAAGTCAGTGAATGTACAGTGATGCTGGATGATGAGGAAATGGAAAATGTGAGTGCATTTACGTACTTGGGTAGTGTGATAAGTAAGGCTGGAAGTTTGGAGGATGAAGTGCTTGAAAGGGTACAACAAGGAAGAAAGTTTGCTGGTTCTCTGAAAACCATGATAAGGAACAGGGAAGTGAGCATGGAAAAAAATAAGTCATTGAATGATAGTATTGTGATACCAACTATAACGTATGAAAGTGAAGCTTTGACCTTTGGAGGGACACATGTCTAGAGTGAGTGCAGTGGAAGTCAGTTATCTGAGAGAAGCATGAGGAGTTATATCAGGGGTGGGGAATGTTCGGCCTCCGGGCCGTATAAGGGCCGCAAGACCATTTGATTAGGCCTGCTAGGTAATTCATAAATGCAATTTCTTAATCTCATAAAAGAAAATATATATATATATATATATATAGATAGATAGATAGATATATATATATATATATATATATATATATATATATATATATATATATATTGTTACGGAACAGAGAAAGATAATGTACACTTTAAGTGAGAATACTAAAAATCACTACTGTCCCGTAAAGTTCCAGGTTCAAAACAAAAGAGTTAGGTAAAATTACAAGTTAAAGTTTAATGCTCAAACTAACAACAAAACATTCAGGACTCATAAGGATAATGTAATGGCAAAAAACAGGTTAAATATATGGTTAACTGCAATAGCCTCTATTAACACGAAATTAGCATGAGTAAATTTATCTAAGGCAGCCCTGTTAAAATGAGATACCAGATAATACTCAGTGAATGCCAGATATATTATTACAGATACAAAATATTATTAATGATGGCTGACAATAAGAACCCTACATAAATTACAAAAACCTTACTAGGCCTAAGAACCAACCTCACGCTACACAGTACAAGAAAAAATGCAACAACAGTTATACTCAAATTACACACAGCTGCTAGATGGCTGGAGACTTCCTGAGCACTCATAATAATAATAACTGTACAGGGGAGGACAGAGATGTGAACAAAATGAGGAGCAGATCTAAGTGGCAATAATGCAGAGACTGAGCTCATTATATAGGGGCCAGCAGAGCTTGATACAACTTGTAAGAAGGACGCGCAAATGAAGCCATAGGGGACAAAGAGCTGACAATCCTACTCTGAACAACAGAAAGGACGACTTACTCTACTATAATGGTAGAAGGGGGGACTGAGGCAGAACACGCTCGTGATCAAACATGCAGCATACTGTGCGTTAAAATTACACAAAGGATGATGAAATCATAGGCTATGTAACACCTCCCCACAAAGAAAAAGAAATTTACAAAGGAAATTTCTTACTACTCTAAAACAATCTGTCTAAAGTCTAGATAAGCAATCTGCAATAACATTTTCTTTCCCTTTGACATGTTGTATGTCTAATGAATACTCCTGAAGAAGTAGACTCCATCTTGTCAATCTCTGATTTTTATCTTTAAACTTACTAAGGAATTTCAGTGGGTTATGATCGGTATAAATGACTATGGGGTCAAAACCAGAACACAAATAAAATGAAAAATGCTGTAAACCCAAAATCAAGGCCAAAAGCTCTTTCTCAATAGTTGAGTAGTTCTTTTGAGGTGGAGTGAACTTCTTACTGTAATATGATACAGGGTGTTCAATACCCTGATCATCCTCTTGCAGCAAAACAGCCCCAGCTCCTGTATCACTTGGGTCAACAGCCATCTTAAAAGGCTTAGCAAAATTTGGAGTAGCGAGCACTGGCTGACTTAATAGGATAGTTTTAAGTTTGCTGAAAGAGGATTCACAGTTATCGGTCCAGACAAATATAACTCCCTTTTTCAGTAGGTCTGTAAGTGGTGATACAAGAATAGAAAAATTAAGAACAAATCTCCTGTAATAACCTACCATTCCCAAAAATCCTTGTAGCTCTTTCCTACTTTTAGGTCCGGGAAGATCACTTATAACCTGAACCTTAGCTCCTGGTGGTGCAACATGTCCATCACCAATTACATACCCAAGGTACTGAACTTTAGCTTGACCAAACTCACACTTTGATAAATTAGCTACAAGATTAGCATGAACCAAACGCTCAAGAAATTTACTGACATGGCATAGGTGATCTTTCCAGTTGTCACTGAAGATTAATACATCATCAATATAAACAACACACCCTGCCAAACCCTCTGTTACAACATTCATGAGCTTCTGAAATGTGGCTGGTGCATTCTTCATACCATATGGCATTACAGAACATGCAAAAGTCTTTCCTAGTGTTACAAAACATGAGATCTCCCTAGCACGTTCAGTCATAGGTACTTGCCAGTATCCCTTTAACAAATCAAACTTACTTATGTACCTAGCCTTTCCGATCTTGTCTATGCAATCTTCCACGCGAGGGAGAGGGTAAGTGTCTGTTTTGGTTATCTGATTAACACGTCTGTAGTCGATGCAAAGCCGCTGTGACCCACCTGGCTTAGGGACTAGAGTGACAGGAGAACTCCACTCGCTCTGACATGGCTCAATCATCTTGTGGTCCAACAGGTAGCCAAGCTCCTTCTGGATGAAAGGAACTTTCACTGGGTTCACACGGTAAGGAGGCAATTTAATTGGCTTTGCGTCTCCAACATCGACATCATGCATCAACACAGTAGTTCTTCCTGGAGTGGCACGGAACACTTGTGGGTACTCCTTCAGTAATGCCGAAAACTCCTGCCTTTCCTCGGGAGGTAGATGAGAAAGCTTAGTCTGGAGATCATTCATGATATCAGGATTCTTCCCCAAACTATCACTCAGGCTCATACTGCATGGGAGAGCTTCACTTGCAGACTCGGGTGGAACAGCTACAGTGCAGACTGGGTTATTTTCGTCCGGCCTGTGATATAACTTTATCATTTTGATGTGACAAAGTTGCTTGTTCTTTCTACGATCTGGTGTGGCAATGACATAGTTGACATCACTGAGTTTCCTCTCCACGAAATAAGGACCACTAAACTTGGCTTGAAGAGGTTGCCCATGAACTGGTAGCAGAATCAAAACCTGATCTCCTGGCTGAAAGTGGCGTAACCTGGACTTCTTATCATACCAAGTCTTCATCTTCTCCTGAGCTGCTCCTAAATTCTCTCTCGCCAGCTGTAAAGCAGTGGACAGCCATTCTTTGAACTTCATCACATACTCCAGCAGGTTGACGTCATCTTCCTCTGACAGCCAGCATTCCTTGAGTAACTTAAGGGATCCTCTTACTTCATGGCCAAACAGTAGTTCAAAAGGTGAGAAGCCCAGTGATTCATTTGGAGATTCTCTTGCCGCAAACACAACGAATGGAAGACCTTTATCCCAGTCTTTCTGATGTTCCAAACAGTATTTCTTGAGCATCGATTTGAGTGTTTAATGATATCTCTCCAACGCTCCTTGGGTCTGGGGATGGTAAGCTGAAGACGTCATCTGGGTGATGCCCAACTCTTTCAGAGAATGCTTGAAAACGTTTGACATGAAATTACTTCCCCGGTCTGACTGTACTTCCTTGGGCAGACCAAACTTTGTGAAGAACCCTAGCATTTCCTAACCCACGTTCTTTGCTGAGATATTTCTAAGTGGAATGGCTTCAGGATAACGAGTAGCCATATCAATCAGGGTCAACACATAAGAAAATCCTGAAGAAGTCTTAGGAAGAGGGCCCACAATATCCACCAACACACGGGTGAAAGGGGCCTCAAAAGGAGGAATGGGAACTAGAGGTGCAACCTTTTCGGTCTGATTACACTTCCCCACAACTTGACAGGTGTGACAAGACATACAATACCAGGAAACATCCCTGAAGATACCTGGCCAGTAGAAGTGTTTCAAAATGCGTGCCACAGTCTTCCTCACTCCAAGGTGTCCTGCCAAACTGGAATCATGAGCCACTCTAATGATATCCTGTCTACAAACACGAGGGATGACAACTTGATGTACAACCTCCCATTCACAGTCGGCTGACGCTGTTGGGGGTCTCCACTTCCTCATAAGTACTCCTGACTTTATATAATAACAAGTAGAAGCACCAGCTGACTCTTCCTCACTGCAAGCAGAGTTAGCTAGACCTTTCAACTCAGGGTCAGCAACTGCAACTCAACCAACTCTTGACGAGACAAATTATCAACACTACGGGGTACTGCCTCATCTGGTGAGTGGTCCAAATTAGCAAGAAAATTGTCAGCTAGGATAACATCATCATCATCATTATCCTCTAAATCACCAGTAACTTTAGACTTAGCCCTAGTGACAGCACATTCAGGGAACACATCAGGGACATCACAATCCTGGGTCGCAGCCACTGGCTCACTAGACAACTGAGGAGCTGGACACACTTGACTTCCACCAATATCATTTCCAAGTAAGAAAGTTACACCTGACATTGGGAGTGTCTCAGCCAACCCAACCATAACGGAACCATTAACAAAACCAGACTCTAAATTCACTCTGCACAGAGGGACAGAGAAGTAATTATTCCCTACACCTTGTAAGATTACAGTTTCTTCAGAGGAATTAACATTAGAGCCTAGAACACTGGTCAGCATAAGGGATTGGCAAGCACCTGTATCACGATATATTTTAACTGATTTCCTGTCATTACTGTCCAGAGGACTGACAAAACCATCAGACAGGAAATTAGCACATGAACTTTTGAGAGTGTCACCCACGTTACTACTCAAAAGAGGAGCTCCATCATGAGAATTTAAGTTACCCCTCAAAGCAGGTTCAGTTAACTCAGTTAAAGAATTCTGGGAACTCTCAAGGGTGGACACTAGACCAATTGACTGAATATTTAAAGACTCCTTTTTGTTCACATCACGCTGTCTCCTGAAACATTTCTCTGTAGTATGACCAAGCTTACTACAATAAGTACATTTACTTTTCTGAAATCTAGAGGTGAAGCTGGTGTTTACTTCCTGAGAAACATCATCTTTATTCTCCTTCCTGTTACCTGTACTCTGAGTAGAGGCAACGTACTTACTCTCAGCTTTCCTCTTTTCTTTAGAATATCTCTTGTGAGTGAGAACATATTCATCAGCTAAAACTGCAGCATCAGACAAATTATCTATTCTTCTCTCATCAAGTTATAGGCTTACATCTTTATTAACACACCTCTTGAAGTCCTTCAGCAAAATCATCTGCTTAAATTTACCAAAATCAGAATCCACATTCTTAGAATTTAACCACTGCTCTAACAGATCTTCTTTGATTTTTGCATACTCAGCATGATTGCTTATCTTGCTTATAAGTTGTCCTAAATTTTACTCTATAAGCTTCAGGAACAAGCTCATAGGCCTTAAGAATCAAGCTCTTAACTACATTATAATTATCAGATTGATCCTGAGGCAAAGATGCATAAGTTACTTGAGCTTTACCGGTGAGAACAGTTTGAAGGAGTACTGGCCAATACTTTTTGGGCCAATTAAAACCTGTAGCTACCCTCTCAAACAACTAAAAATACTTTGTTAAATCAGATTCATTAAAAGGAGGGACAAGTTTAACATTTTTAGCCACATCAAAATCATCAGAGCTAGATGATCCAGTTCCACCTTGTTTCATGCGATACTCATGGTCTGCCTGAATCCTAGCTAGTTCAATTTGTGCCTGAGCCTGTATCTGTGCCTCCTGAATCCGAGCCTGAGATTCAGCCTCTTTAGCATTTGCTTGAAATTCAGCCTCCTTAACACGAGCCTCCTGCAGGGCTAGCTGTAACTTAGCTATTTCAATCTGCGTTTGCTCATTTGGAGGAGTTACATTAAACAAGCTCTTATTAATCATGCCAACAATTTGATCTTTAGAATGATGAGAGTGAACTGCAATTCCCAATTGTTGAGCAACAAGCTTAAGTTCATTCTTTGTTCTGTTTTCTACATCACACACTGTTTGCACATTTGACAAGAAATCTTTGGCTGCATCAAGTTTAGTAATAGTAGACATCATGAATAAATCACAGTCACAAAATATAAAGCAATATCCTTATGATAATATCCTGAATATCCTGATAAGAGGTCGCCAAATTTATGTTACGGAACAGAGAAAGATAATGTACACTTTAAATGAGAATACTAAAAATCACTACTGTCCCGTAAAGTTCCAGGTTCAAAACAAAAGAGTTAGGTAAAATTACAAGTTAAAGTTTAATGCTCAAACTAACAACAAAACATTCAGGACTCATAAGGATAATGTAATGGCAAAAAACAGGTTAAATATATGGTTAACTGCAATAGCCTCTATTAACACGAAATTAGCATGAGTAAATTTATCTAAGGCAGCCCTGTTAAAATGAGATACCAGATAATACTCAGTGAATGCCAGATATATTATTACAGATACAAAATATTATTAATGATGGCTGACAATAAGAACCCTACATAAATTACAAAAACCTTACTAGGCCTAAGAACCAACCTCACGCTACACAGTACAAGAAAAAATGCAACAACAGTTATACTCAAATTACACACAGCTGCTAGATGGCTGGAAACTTCCTGAGCACTCACAATAATAATAACTGTACAGGGGAGGACAGAGATGTGAACAAAATGAGGAGCAGATCTAAGTGGCAATAATGCAGAGACTGAGCTCATTATATAGGGGCCAGCAGAGCTTGATACAACTTGTAAGAAGGACGTGCAAATGAAGCCATAGGGGACAAAGAGCTGACAATCCTACTCTGAACAACAGAAAGGACGACTTGCTCTACTATAACGGTAGAAGGGGGGACTGAGGCAGAACACGCTCTGATCAAACATGCAGCATACTGTGCGTTAAAATTACACAAAGGATGATGAAATCATAAGCTATTTAACAATATATATATATATATATATATATATATATATATATATATATATATATATATATATATAGAGAGATATATAGATAGATAGATTTTAGTTGATAATTTTGTATAGCCCGCGAAAGATGTTAAAAATATCCTAATGGCCCTTCATAGGAGAAAGGTTCCCCACCCCTGAGTTATGTAGAGAGACAGAGTGACAAATGAAGAAGTGAAGGAGCATTGTGGTGTGAATGCGGATATGACAGAAAGCGTTAGGAGATATGCGCTGAGGTGGTTTGACCATGTGGAGAGGATGGAAAGCGAGAGACTAACGAGGAGAGTGTGAGTGAGGTGGAGGGGGGGAGGCTAAGGATGAGCTGGAGGGATTGAGTGGAGATGTATATGAGAGAGGGGGGGGGGAGGGTGAGCTGGGAAGGAGGTCAATGAAATGGCTGGGGACAGAGCGACATGTAGGCGATTTGCTTGTGGCCACCTTTTACGTGATTAAGGCATTTGACAATAGATATATAGTAATACGAAAAATCAGTCACTATGGAAGAGGTGCTACGACGCTTCGTCTGTCACGTAGAATCGACTCTATCTAGTAATAGTAGTAGCAGTAGTTATAGCCCCAGGTTCATCTGGAACGTGAACCCATTGGAGTGCAGGCTGAAATCGCCTTCCTCTTGCAGTCCACCATCGTCCTGCAGGGGAACACGGAAGTAGTTGTGGGATGTATGTATAACCTGGCAATTGAGCCGCCTGGTTATATCGGTGCCACTACGTGAAGGCGTCCCTCTCCAGCACCACGACATAGGAGTATAAAGAGTAAAAATGACCCAATATGTTAACGATCTCGGGGAGATTTTCATTTAGCAGCTTTTTTCCCGTAGCCCATGGGTAGAAAAAGGCAACACTGCGGCTTAACATCCCTTTTTAAGCACTTCTTTGTGACTAGCACCATATTCTAGTGTTAATCTCCTGTTACTGCTCTGTACTGAGAATGGAGAGAGGGCAGTTTTACGGTTATTCACTGTTCACTTCAGCTAAGTGTAAAATGGCCATCTCTCCATCTTGAATATTCAGCTGATACGAGAGACTGACCCTAGACTATGATGCTAGTCACGAAGAAGTTCAATGTGAAGGAAACAAAGTCGTAGTCTAGCCTTAGTCTGTCAGTGAGTTACGGGATGAAAATATCCAAGTTAAAATGAACGAGATATAGGTGAAGTTTAAGATATATTTCTCGTCCTCCTAACTTCAGTCTTCCCTCTTGAGCTTCAGATACTTCAGCCTCCTTCAGAAAGTCTTAGCTTCTTCCGGTGACAGTGGAACGTATCCTAAGTGGTACAGGAGGCTTCGTAGCACCCCTTCCTTAGCTATTTAGCCTGAATATTTCACTTAACATTTTCTTTCGTGCCATTTTTTTTCATCGACACGGGCGGTGGAGAGGGACGCCTTCCTGTGGTGGCACTGATATAACATGGCTGTGGAGCTGCCCGGTTATACAAACTTCCCTCAACTCCCTCGTTATCCTCCCAAAGAAGGATGGTGGACTGCAGGAGGGCAACTTAAGCCTGCAATCCACTGGGCTCACATTTCAGATGAACCTTGGGTAACGAAAACAACAACAACAATTACTACTACTACTACTACTACTACTACTACTAATAATAATAATAATAATAATAATACGATTACTACTACTACTGCTACGACTACCGCCATCGACAGTTTCCACAAATAACATGCAAGGACATTGAGGTGCAGTGTGCAGACTATATCGAAAAAAAAAAAAAAATTGTATCTTGATATCTATAGTCACATTTAAATATCCTCATACCAGATAATTTTGAGTTTAAGAGAGTTCCCCCTACTAGAGAATAAAATATAGTCTTTCACCCTAACCTGGTCTAGATTTTTGTTCAACGGTAGCTTATTTCACGTAGCTCAGTGGCAGAAAACGGCAATATTATGGCTTTACATTCTTTTTATACCACTTCTTCATGACTAGCATCATGTTTTAGTATTATTCTATAGATACTGCTGAGTATTCAAGATCGAGAGTTGTTAATTTTCGGCAAGTTAAAGTAAAAAGAGTATAGTTCTTTTAACTTGGCCTAGATTTCCGTCCTCTGGAAACTTAAGTGGTACAATAAGACAGTACACTGGTTTACGTCATTTTCATTGAACTTCTTCGTGACTAACATTGTATTCTAGTCCTAATCTACCGTTACAAATTAACAATCAAGATGGGGAGATGACAGTTTTAAGGCAACCTTACCTACAGTGGGTCCTCGAAGTTCATGCAACCACAGCTTAGTATTCAAACAACAGAAGTGACCCAGTTCCCTCAAATGAAAGCCAACCAACTATAATTAATTCTTTCTCCCCCAGACAGCCACATCCTCCCAACCAACACTCTGTCATCGCTGGTCGGGGGTCCTTTGTTTGGGCAGGACCTCCTGGTGGTGAGCGAGGACCACAACCATCACGTACTAGATCTGAGTCAGGTGGTGTCAGTGGCAGGACTCTCCCTCACTCCCGTGTACCTCGCCAGCCATCACTCACTCCTCCACACCCACCGACCCCAACACCACATCAGGGGATCAAGACTCACCGCTGTCATCATCTTCTACAGCGATCCTACTTCGTTTTTCCTCCTCCTGGCACTCAACAAAGACTGGAATCCTCGCTACCTGGTCCTCTTCTGTCTGGACCCATATCTCAACACGACCTCCATCTTGAGTCAACCTGTCATCCAACGCTCAGAATTCATCCTACTTCTGCAGTCAGTCGTTCAAGCGGGAAAAACACGCATATATTCCTATACCAGCCTGCCCACGCAGCGCAACAGACAAGGACGCTCACATACAAAAGCGCCAATGGATGTTTGGAATGCTAGTAAACTTTACACGCTCAAGTCTCTTTTCCCGCCTCGCTTCCTGGATTTCGGGGGCAAGATTTTGCAGGTTTCGGCCCTGTGCTACGATAATCCTTTCATTTACTATGGCAAAAAGGGTAGCTGCATCGGGGGGAATGTGGACGCCTTGAACATCATCGGAGACAAGTGTGGGTTTGGAGTGAACATGATTCCCCTCCATAATGTTGAGTTCGCTCGTAAAATAAACGGTACCTACACGGGAATGCTTGGCCAAGTGATGTACCACGGGAAGGACATGACCATCAACAGTCTTCAGTCGAACACAGATCAACTTCACGACTTTGATCTCACCTATCCTCACTGGGGCACGGGATACGCCTTCATTTTACGCGTCCCGCAGCCACTGGCGCGTTGGAGGAATGTTCTGTACCCTTTTTCAACGCTCATGTGGGGACTGCTGGCCGCTACGACCATTGTGGTGGCTTCGTCCCTTGCCTTGCTTCTGTATCAACAACATGTTATCAGTGATCCTGTCAACGTTGCTCTCAAGGTGATTGTATTGGAGTTGAATGATAGATGGAGAGATAGATATAGATAGACATATGGATAGACAGACAAATGGACAAATAGATAGTCTGTGTGTGTGTTCTTACATAATTGTTCATATATAATTTTATCTTTACAGGAATGAGTCAAGCTCATACTGTCCCATGTATTAAACCATCTTTATCATACATATCCTTAAATTTGTGAATGGTTTTGGCACACACTATTTCATTCGGTAGTGCATTCCACTGATTAGTTGCCCAATTTGGGAAACTAAATTTCCTTATGTCTGTTTTCTCCTTCCCTGATATGCATTTATATAGCATAATCATGTCTCCTCTTTTCTTTCTCTCCTATAGTGTTGGCAGATTCAGTTTCCCTAAAATTTCTTCATAGTTTAGATCCCTTAAGCTTGGTACCCATCTTGTTGCGGCTCTTTGAACTTTTTCAATCTTATCTATGTATTTATTGAGATGAGGATTCTAGCTTACTGATCCATACTCCACGGTTGGTCTGATGAATGATGTTATTATCTTTCTCAGTATATCTTCATTTATGTATGCGAATGCTATTCTCATGTTTGCAGGCACTGTACAGTATACATCTTCCTTACCTTCTCACTGATGTGGTCAGCTAGAGATGGTCTGTTATTGATAATCACACCTAGGTCCTTCTCTCTTTCTGATATGTGTAGGGTTTTACTTCCTAACTTATAATCCCAATCTGGTCTTTTTCCACTTTTTCAAAACTTGATTACATGACACTTGTCCACACTGAATTCCATTTGCCATGTATTACTCCATTCATGAAGTTTATTTAATTCTTCTTGTAGCTCTTTCCAAGAGTCTGTGTTAGTAATTCTCCTTTGTATTTTGCATCATTAGCAAACATAATTATTTAGATAGCTTTCATTTCCAATGTTACTATTTATGTCATTTATATACACTAAAAAATAACTGGTGCCAGCACTGAGCCCTGTGAAACTCTGCTAGTCACTTCCCTCCATGGTGAGTAATTTCCCTTAGTACTGTTATCATTTCCCATTTTCTGAGAAAATCTTGCATCCAACAGTACAGCTTGCCTCGGATTCGTCCTTGATGATACAGTTTCCATAAAAGTCTTTGGCGTGGTACTCTGTCAAATGCTTTCTTGAACTCTAGATAGATACTGTCCACCCACCCTTCTCTTTTCTGCAATTTTTCTGCAACTCCGTCACAGTAGCTTAATAGGTTAGTGACACATGATATTCCCTTTCTGAAACCAAACTGCCTTTCTGTTATCATATTGTGTTCTTCCAGATGGTTTGCACAAACTTTTCTAATCAGCTTTTCCAGTACCTTACTTACAACACTGGTTGGTAGTAGTAGCTGTAGTAGTTGTTCCCTAGGCAGCCTGGCCGAACAGCCCCGAGTCCCTTAGGAAGGCCATGGCCGAGACCGGGCTTTCCCATAGAGCTCTCGAAGAGTGTATGTTGTGTTGTTGGCGTAGATGATTGTGTGCAATCCAGTCTTCCATAATGTGCTTAATAGTATGGGGTGCTGTGTTGGATCCTGGACAGGCATCAGCAACGGAGTCATCCAGCCTCTTCTGGTAGCTTAAGAGGGCTGGATGGTGCCCACATCTCAGCCTGGCCAGGTGGACCCTGTCCTCACGAGGAAGATAGGATTCAGAGGGGTGGATGTCAGGAGGCCGTGCATGCAGCTGTGTGTTGTCTTTAAGTGACTGAATGGAGCGGCGAGTGATCTGAGTGTGGATATGCTTCTGGAAGCTGGTCTGAGGTGGGCGAGGAGGGAGAGATGACAGTATTTGTGTATGGTATCGTGTGCTGGGTGTTGTTTTGATGTTCTTTGGTGTGGGTGGATGTGCTGCCATGTACTGTAGTGGATGTTGTGGGTTTGTGGAGGCTGCAGCAAGAAACTGGGTGCCTTTCATGTCTAGGTGATCCTTGACTTTGAGGACTTTGGTTTCTTAATGTAGGTGGTCTGTGGGTGTAGTAGCTGTAAGGCCTGTGATTATTTTTATGGCCTTGTTCTGTATGGTCTGTAGAGTGTTGTAGTGTGTTTTGGTGAGGTTAGAAGCCCAGGCAGGGCTTGCATAATTCATCACTGAATGTATGTATTGTTTGTATACTGTGGTGGTGGTTTCTTTGTTGTGTCCGAATGTTGTATGGGCAAGTGACCTCAAAGCATTGAGTCTTGGTGTTATTTTATTTTTTATGTTTGTGATGTGTTGTTTAAATGACATTGATGTATTGTATGTTGCACCAAGGATTTTGTGTGTGTGTGTGTGTGTGTGTGTGTGTGTGTGTGTGTGTGTGTGGTAGGGGAGTGTTGTTTATGGTGAGGTGTGGGATGTGACTGTGTTCTGCTGTCCAGTTTGTGAGAAGAGTCACTGTAGATTTGGCTGGGGCTATTTTGAGCCTGTTTGTGGTGAACCATTCGAGTAGTGTGTTGAGGTAAGGTTGAATGATGTGTGCAGCTGTGTTTGCGTTTTGGTGTGTACATGTAAGTGTTATATCATCTGCATAGGAAGCTATGTGAATCTGTGGTGTGTGGGGTGTGGGTACGTCGTGCAGGTATAGATTAAAGAGTGTAGGGGACAAAACACATCCTTGGGGGACGCCGTTTGTGAAGTTTCTGATGTTAGAAGACTGACCGGCAAATGTTATGTGTGCACATCTGCCTGCTCCAGCCATCTTTTTGTGTTATTGTGCATGTTTGTGTTGAATATTTTGTTTTTTTGACGTTGTGGCGGGGGATGGCATCAAAAGCTTAGCTAATGTCTAGTGTGACTAGGAGTGTTCTGTGTGGTGGCCTAGCTGAATTCATGCCATCGAAAACTCTCTGTGTAAGGTCTGTAAGAAGGGTGTTTGTGGAGTGTAGTGGCCTAAAGCCATGTTGTGACTGGGCTAGGGGAATGTGAGGTGTGACTAGTTGTAGCATCAGTCGTTCAGTGACTTTAGTGGGGGTGCAGAGGAGTGTGATGGGGCGATGTGAGGAGGGTAATATGGGATCTTTGTTGGGTTTAGGGATAGTGATGATATTGCCATGCATCCAGATGTTGGGTATTATGTTGTGTGAGTAGCTGTAATTTGATATGTTGGTGAGTGCTTGTATGCCTTGTGGTCCTAGATGTTTAAGGTGAATGTTGCTTATGTTGTCTGGTCCACAGGCAGATGAGTGCTTGAGGTTGTTAATGATGTGCTTCGTCTGAATGTAAGTGAAAGGTGCGTAGTCTGGGTCTGTGGGGAACTGTCTCTTACGTCTGATGATACGTCGGTCTTCCGGATGGGGGGTTAGATGGCTGACTTGTGAAAAGTGATTGATGAGAGTGTTTGCTTGTTGTTTGTTTGAGGGTATGGTGTCTGTTGTTGTGATGGCAGCGTGTGATTGTGTGGTGTTGCTGTTGGAAAGTGTGATGCTGTTTAGTGTTTTGTAGAGTTTGCTGATGTTTGTTCTGTGGTCAAGTGTTTGGAGGTAATTTTTCCAGTTTAGTGTTTGCTGTTCTGATATTTTACTGTTTATCCGAGTGTTGAGTTCTTGTATTTGTTGTATGGTGTCTTGTGTATGGGGTGTTGGGGAGTGTCGCAGTGTGTCCCATTGTCTGATGAGGCCTTGAATTTCTGGTGTGAAGTTGGGGTTGTGTCTCTTTCTGTTGCCTTTAGGGATGTGTCTTTTGTCTGCATTTTGTATGATTGTATTGAAAGTGTGCACAGCGGTGTTGATGTTTGTGATAGGTGTACTGTTTAGTGTTTCGAAATGTTGTTCTGTTTCAGTTACAAAGGCCTCCCAGTTGGCTCTCTTATAAATAGTGTATGTGTGTTTGTGGCCAGCTGGGGCGATTCTGGTTTTGGTAGTGATGATGACTGGGAGGTGATCAGAACCTAGGGTTCTGACCACTCTCCATGATGTAGTGGGAGCGAGGTTTGGGGAGCAGAAGGTGATGTCTGGAGATGATGGGAGGAAGAGGGCTTGGTGTGGGATATGGGTATGTTGGTCTAGACTGTTTAGTATGAAAAGATGATCTGTCTGGGCTTGTAGTACCAGCCCTCTGTCTGTGTCAGGGTTGTTGACATGCCAGGCCGACGACTTGGCGTTGAAATCACCACCCAGGATGATGTTGGGTATGTTAGTGATGTGGTGTATCTGTGAAGAGTATTTGTGTGGTACTGTGGGGGACGATTGGGGGGGAATGTATGTGTCAGCAATTGTTATGTGTGATTTGTTACCAGTGCGTATTTTAATTGATTGTATTTCTGTTGTGGTGTCATGTGGGGGGAGAAGTGACTTTGTGTGTGCACTGGTATCTGCAAAGTTGATGGATTTGTGTACCAGGGTGATGAGTCCACCGCCATCGCCGTCAGCCCGGTCTTGTCGAATGGTGGTGAAGTTATGAAATGTCGGTGTTTTCTGTGCTCTGTGTAGCTTTGCTTCTTGTAAGATGGCAATGTGTATGTTCTGTTGTTTGATGAATTGTGTGAGTTCATGTATTTTGGTGTTTATGCCATCTATGTTTAACTGAAGGATGTTTATGTTGTGTGTGCGATGTGTGTCGGCTGCTGCAGCACAGGGGGGAGGTGGTGTGGGTGGAGGGGAAGGGGTAGGAGGAGGTGGTGATGGAAGTAAGGGTTAAGGTGGATTAGGATGGGTTGGAATGGGAGGAGTTGGGGGAAGGGTCAGTGGGTTTGGCTGTGAAGGTGTGAAGGAAGTAGGAGTCGGATTGGAAGAGGGGTTGATGGGTGGGGGAAAGGAGCATAAGGAGCAGGTCCAGGTGTTTGTGTAATGTTTCCTGGATGCAAGTGTTGTGCAGGTGTAATGGGTCCAGTTCTTGCAGGAGTTGCACTGAACTGAACCCTTTGTCTGTCGGCTCGACGTGATAGGTTTTGAGCATGTTGGACATATGTATTTGTTGGTGGGTCCCGGACTGCTCTCAATGTCCCCGGCTAGAAGAAGTTGTCGAGAAATGACAGCCGGGGAGTCATTTCTCGGTGTAGAAAAAACGGTGTTCTTGTGTGTTTCGTGTTGAGAGATGTGGTACTTGCCCAGGCGACCGTAGCCACTCCCAGGTACTCGAGCCCCGTGAGGGGCCGGAGGGGTTTGTGGTGGTTTGGCCCCCATGCAGTCCTCCTCTTCTCTTCGACAGCCTCTGAGGGGTAGACCCACGGCGAAGACGCCACCGCTCCAGGTCCACACTGGTTAGTGATACTGGTCGGTTGTTGAGTGAATTTTGTCTATTCCCTTTCTTGTATAAGGGAACAATGTGTCCATTCTTCCAAATATCAGGTAGTTTACCTTGACCAAATGATTCCTTGAATATTAAAGATAATGGTCTACTTAACTCCTTAGCACATTCATGCAGCACCCAACATGAAATTTCTTCAGGACCATTTGCTTTTCATTTGCCTAATTGACTTAACTCCTTCTGTATTTCTTTTTCTGATATTTGTATATCTGATAATATGTGTGGGCATGGATGTTCCGTATCATCCCTCTCAAAATTATTTCTTTCTGTAAAAACTGATTGGAAATTCTTGTTTAGTGCTTCAGAAATATCTTTTTCTTGTGTATAGATGATCCCTTCATCCGTAATGGACTGTATTTTATTTTTTTACTTTGGTTTTGATGTAGCTGTAAAATAGCTTCGGTTGATCACTACATTTATTTTTGAAGTCTTCCTCAAACTGTCTTTGGGCTTCCCTCCTTATTCTTGTATAATCGTTTCTTACCTGTTTATAGTTGTTATATGCCCTCTGACTACTGTGTCATCTGTATCTATTCCACAATAAGTCTCTTTTTTTCTTTTGATTTTTTATTTTCTTTATTAAACCATTTCTTTATTTCATTTCTGCTTCTTTGTGCGGATGAATGTCATCTTGGACTCCCATTTCATAAAGTTCACAGAATTTTCTATAAATAACATTTAAATCTTGTCCTCTGAGATCTTTCTCCTAATCTATTTCTAAGAAGTATTTCTTTAGGTCATTATAGTTGTCCTTTTTAAAGTTTAGGCTCTTTTTGTAACTTTCATTCCTGTTAACTCTGTCATATGCAGTCCTGAAGTTGCAATTTAACACTGCATAGTCGCTTTTACCGATTGGAGGGTGCTACATTATATGTCAATACCATTTTCTTGCCTGGTAAATATGAGATATAATACTGATGGTACACCAAGTCTTCTTTTTCTGGTGCTTTCCTTTACATGTTGTGTTAGGAAAAACTCCTGCACAAGACCCAGGAGCTTTTGGTTCCAACAGCTTTCCTGGCTTTTTATATCTAGCGTATTCCAATTTATATTTGTATTGAAATCTTCAGTTAACATAATTCTTTCAGATTTCTCCTCCATTTTATGTAGTAATGCTCTTAAACTCTGAACTGTACTCTCTCCCAAGTCTTCATATTCGGCTCTTTCCTAAGTGATCGATCTGTGCGACATGCAAAAACCTGCCACAATTAATTTCCCCTCAGATGTATTAATCTCTACTGCAGTCAGTTCTACTTGTGAGAATTTATCTATTTCTGTTTCTTTGACCTATAGATTTTTCTTTGTAAATATTATAATTCTCCCTCCTTTTTTAAAGTTCCAATCTCTTCTCCATATAGTGTATTCCTCCAGGTTTAGGGTATCGTTTGATATCCTTGGTGTTAGTTTTGTTTCAGATAGGCAAATACTATGTGGTTCTTTCTCTTTGATATAACCATTCATCTCTAATAATTTAGATACCATTCCATCTACATTTGAGTACATCAGCTTAATCATCTTGTTTACATATTTGTCATGACTTGGGTCTGCTACCTTCCTCAATTTTATTCTCTCCTTGTTATGTACCACTTTCGTACCTGCAATCCAATTACGTTGTAAACAAAAAAAGTATTCTTCTCTTCCTCTGATCTTCCCTCGTTCTTTGTTTTTGTCTCCTCCCTCTTCTCTTTTAGTAATCCCAGTTCCTCTTGAGTTAGGCATCTTTTTATCCACACATTTTTAAATTCCTCTTTTACCATGAGTTTGTTTGCATTTTTTAGTATCTCCTCCGAGGTGTTTACGCTCTGGAAGGTTACTTTCACAGCCCTATACTTATTTCTCTCATATTTCCCAAGCCTTTTGCATTCCCCTATGTTCTTATTACAGATTTCCTCTGATACTTCCTTCAATATGCTCATTACGTTTGCCATCTCCTTTTTGTCTCTGGAAATCTTGTGTGACAAATATTTGGAGGTTCTGGTAAACAAATCGGGGCTCCTCCCTCAGGGCACCACAATGTAAGAAATTTCTAGTATTTCCTAGTAAACAACTCGTAGATCCTTACTCGTCCTTAGAATTGTCTTTAAGTAATTTCAAACAAGTCTCATAGAGTTAGGTGAACCGTAACTTAACATTAACTCACCTACAGTAACTATTTCTCTTCTATCTCCTAGATAATCCCCCATTGAACTGGCCAATTCTTAAAGGTTACTTAGCTAGACAGTTCGGACAGCAGATGACGATGAGGCTGCTTTTCTGTAGTTACTTGGGCTGTCAAGCGGCCTCGAGTGTGTATGTACAAGCTAACTCGATGAGGACTAGGAGCACAGTGAGTGAAAACGGCGGACCCCTAGTTCCTCATAGAATTGTAGGGGTGCCAACTATTAATTACAATGCTAAATACAGTTAGATTACATCATGATATATACAGGGCGAATCTAACAAATGAATCTTAGTTGTAATTAAACTAAAGTTAAACCAAATATTCCCTCTCACTATGTGACTATCTTATATCCACATCTACTTTACATGAGGACCTTTTCATCCTCGCCATGTCATCTAATGCGCAGACGCAGTTTAGGTCTATGGTACTTTCCATATAATTACATGTACAGTATTTACAATATAGTAGTCCACGAGGGTTAGGCGCAGCAGCATTTCATTTATCAATAGTAAGAATTATGAAACAGAAATAATTTCTGGGTTATAAAAACCGCTCAAACAAGTGACAACGATCTCAAGTTTTCCTCTGCTTCTAACTAGGGATGAGTATTATAAAAAGTAGAGAGCGCAACTGCTCTGGGGGGAAAATATTTCCCACAGTTTTGGGGCCGGGCAGAAAATGATACTCTGTATCATGTAATATGACCCTTAGCCAGGAGTTCCCTCCCTAGATCTCGAGAACCCTGTGCTGCGGCGCTTCTAGGTCGCGCATCCTGACCCATTTGATCTTCACCATCCCCCGCATCTGGAGTAGACGCTAACTTAATGGGTGCCAGTTTATCAATAGTTTTTATACAGGTATGTCCCCTACATTTTATTTTTACGAGTCTCAGCACCCCCTCTGAATCTGGGTGCATGGAGATCATTTTCGCTAATGGCCACTGGGATCTTGGTTGTTCTGTTCTCACTAAGACTATATCCCGTATGTTTATAACTGACTTGTTACTGGCAGCCTGAGCCCCATAAAATCTTCCTCGTAGGCTCAAGAGATATTCCTCGCTCCAATGCTTATTCCAAGTATCCAACACCCTTTTCAGATATTGATATCCCTTCCTCAGATGTTGTTCTAAATCATTATTTTCTATGGGAGGATCATCTACTTCTTCCTGGATATCCATACAAGGCACCGGAGGGAGCTTCCTGCCACATAACACATAAGCCGGTGTTAAGGCCTCTAGCAAGACGCTACTGTCATCTAGATAAGTCAGGGATCTATTATTAATCCTGGTTTCAGTTTCAGTTATTACTGTTCTTAATTCTTCTCTCATGATCTTAGTTCCGTGTAATGTTTTCCTCAGGCAGTTCTTGACAATACCAATCATTCGTTCGGTAAATCCATTTTGCCATGGAGCTCTTGGAGCTGTGAACTACCAGGTACAATTTTGGATTCCCAGTGCTGACTTAACCTTTGGGTCATTCATTATGTTCAACAGTAAAGGTGCCGCTCCAACGAAATTAGTTATGTTGTCGCTTATTAACTTGCCAGGGCAAGACCTTCTAGCAGCAAATCTTCGACAGACGTTGAGGAATGTCTCTAAGCTCAGATCTTCCGCTATTTCTAGATGGACTGCCCTTGTGTAGGCACAAGTATATAGACAAATGTAAACCTTATGGGGTGTTCCCTCACCCGTAACAGTTATAGCCTCTGTATAGTCCACTCCTGTTACTTGGAAGGACCAACTTAAATTTACCCTATCCCTTGGTAGGGCCGGTGATCCTGGATAGTCATATGGTCGTTGTTCATACCTCCTACAAATGATGCAGGCTTTGATGTATTTTTTTATGACCTGTCTACCCTTAGGAATCTAATACCTTTCCCGAATTTGGGCCAAGGTCTGCGGCACACCTCCATGGAGAGTGGAATCATGGGCTTCGTTTATAATTAATTGTACAAAGTATTTGGTCTTGGGTAATAGAATGGGGTGTATGGTTTGGTTATTAATCGGCCCCGACACCAAATCGGACTCTTTCCGTCTAAGAACAAGCCTGAATCCTTGATCAGCTTATTCTTGTTCCCAGTGCCTTGGCCTAAAAGGTTTTATATCTCTCCGTAATAGAGACGGGAGAAAAAGTGAGCAGATGGAGAGAACACTTTAAGAAATTGTTGAACGTACAGGATGGAAGTAGTGCGAGTATAAGTGGCTGGGGAATGGCTGGGAGAAGGAGGGAGGTGAGAAGACAGGAAGAAATCAGTAGGATAGAAGTTGTGGAAGCAATGAAGAAAGTTAAATCGGGGAAAGCCCCAGGAATTGATGGAGTGTGTGGTGAAATGCTGAACCATGGGGGAGAGATAGTAGTAAAATGGATGTGGAAGATGTGCAAATTGGCCTGGGAGGAAGGTAGAGTCCCGGAGGATTGGAAGTCAGGTATAATTATTACCCTGTACAAAGAAAAAGGGGAAAAAGAAGTGTCTGGTAATCATAGGGGCATTTGTCTTCTTAGTATAATAGGAAAAGTGTATGGTAGGATACTTATAGACAGAATTAGAGAAAGAACAGAGAAATTAGTTGGAGAAGAACAGGGAGGCTTTAGGAAGGGAAGAGGTTGTGTAGATCAGATATTCATTCTTAGATCTTTAGTGGAAAAGTTTCTAGAGAAGGGAAAGAAGTTGTATGCGGCTTTCATGGATTTGGAGAAAGCATATGACAGGGTGGATAGACAAGGATTGTGGAAAGTGTTAAGAATATATGGAGTAGATGGGAAGTTGTTGACTGCTGTGAAGAGTATGTACGATGGTGCGAAGGCTGCAGTGCGTGTGGATGGTGAACTAAGTGAATTTTTCTCTTTGAAAGTTGGTTTGAAACAGGGATGTGTCATGTCTCCATGGTTGTTCAATCTGTACATGGATGGGGTAATAAAAGAGGTACAAGGTAGGGTAGTGGATGTTGGAGTGGCCCTGGTGAGAGAGGACAGTGTTTGGAAACTCCCTGTACTGTTGTTTGCAGATGATACTGTGTTGTTGAGTGAAGACGAAGGGGAACTGCAAGGCTTGGTGGATGAGCTTGAGAGAGTGTGTAAGAAACGGAACCTAAAGGTGAATGTAGGGAAGAGTAAAGTGATGGTCTTTGAGAGAGGTGAAGTTAGTGAATGTACAGCGAGATTGGATGGTGAGGAATTGGAAAATGTGAGTACGTTTAAGTATTTGGGTAGTGTGATGAGTAAGGATGGAGGTTTGGAGGGTGAAGTGCTTGAAAGGGTACAGCAGGGAAGAAAGGTTGCTGGTTCTTTGAAAGCAGTGATAAGAAACAGGGAAGTGAGCATGGAAGTGAAAAAGTTACTACATGACAGTATTGTGATACCAACTCTAATGTACGGAAGTGAAGCTTGGACATTGTTGGAAGGACACAAGTCAAGAGTGAGAGCAGTGGAAATGAGTTATTTAAGAGGAGCCTGTGGAGTCACGTGGAGAGACAGGCTGACGAATGAGGATATAAAGGAGCGTTGTGGTGTGGATGTGGATGTGATAGGAAGCGTTATGAGGAACACACTGAGGTGGTTTGGCCATGTGGAGAGGATGGAGGGTGAAAGACTGACGAAGAGAGTGTATGTGAGTGAGGTGGAGAGGGGAAGAGGGAGGGAGAGGCCGAGGATGAGATGGAGGGATGGGGTGGAGAGGTATATGAGAGAGGGTTGTGTGAGTTGGGAGCAGGGCAGTGAAATGGCGGGGGACAGGGCGACTTCGAGGAGATTTGTTTGTGGCCACCCCAAACGGGATTGAGGCGTCTGGCAATAGGTAGATAGATAGATAGAATAGTTTTTTTTTTTTTGTATTCTTTCCAGCCAATATTCCAGGGGATCTAATTTCTGAAACCTCACTTTCTTATTCAAAAATTCAACAACCAATTTAGTAGTGTTTATAAGTTGTCTTATTGACGAGAATCGGCTGATGTGATCCAAGTTCACTACACTAACCTCAGCAATACTGTATTGTTTCTGCTCAGGCCAATCCTTAGTGAGTAATCATTTTGGACCTTTAAACCACACGTTATCTTTGATCAGTCTTCTCACGGTCGAATCTCTCGAGAGCAGATCAGCTGGATTTTGGTTGGAGGATACATGCATGAAATTAAATTTGGAAGACAGCTCTTCAATAGTCCTCACTCTATTACGGACGAAAAGAATTTTACTGACTTCATTTTTTATCCAGTTAAGACAAATCTCACTGTCATTCCATATGTAGGTATCCTCAAACTGAGTATCAAGAGTAGTGGTTATATATCTGGCCAATTTAGTTCCTACTTCTATGGAAGCCAATTTCATTTGAGGTAGTGTTCTTCCTTTGATTGGCGCAACTCTGGCTTTGGAAATAATAATCTTACTATCCTCTCCTGTTGCGCAATAAGCTACTGCTCCATAGACCCTTTAAGAAGCATCACAAAATATGTGTAAGTGCGACTTCTCATTACTGTTTATTTCCCTAGGAATACATATGCTTGATATGGTCTCAAACTCCTTTCTGATCTGTTCCCATTGTTCCACATATGTCTCACCCAATTCAGTGTCCCAGCCTAACTTTTCTCGACAAGCCTCCTGTACTAAACATTTGCCCTAATAACTATAGGACTGACCAATCCTAATGGGTCAAATAACATGGAGACATGACTTAACAAGGACCTCTTGGTGAGAGTGACATTAGAGAACTTAATTGGTTTCAAACTTATTACATCAGCTATGTATCCCAGTTAAGTCCTAACACATTTTGAATTTCAGAAATATCAGAGTCTGGATTGTCCTCTTCTATTTTATTCCTCAAAAGCGGTGAATTTGTATTCCAGCTCTGTAACGGGAAATTTGTCTTCCAACATTCGGAATTGGCTATTTCATAAGCTTTCAATGCTCCCGACTCTGTATCAGCAACACCTTGCAAATTATCTATGTAAAAAGCCTGCTCTATTTCTGGGCATTTGGCATTTTCAAAATGATGCTTTAGAGTGTTGCAAAGTGGGAAAGGACTAGCACAAGAGCCAAAGAGCACCGATCGGAAACAGTAAGTTTTCAATGGACTATCCCCATTTTGAGGATCATGAGGGCAGAGGAAATTAAATTTTCTATCCTCCTCTCTCAGTCCTATTCTAAAAAAAAAAAAAGCCTTACTAATGTCTGCTGTGTAAGCATAAGGTCTCTCTCTAAATCTTAGTAACACATTCCCTAACTTCTCTGTTAGTGTAGGTCCAGAGTATACAGTAGGCAATCGTTCAAGCTTGCTGATCCCTTGGACGCTTTACTACTACAGTTGAATACTATCCTTATGGGGGTAGTTACTGAATCCTTGCTTACAGCATGATGTGGTAAATAATGTCCTTTGTGGTTAACAGGGAATTCTACCTTTTATATAAATTTATTCTTCAATTGATCCTTTATAATATGATCATATATGGTCAAATGTTCCGGTCTATCTCTCAACTTCCTTAGAAGAGAGTTTAACTAAGCTTTAGCTGCTTGGTAATTTGTTGGTAACTCCGAATGGTATAGTTTCCATGGTAATCCTACCCGATACTGTCCATCCTTAAATTCCACAGACTGATTGTACAAATCCGAGGTTATTTTATCTTCAGGGGTTGGTTCCTCAGAGTGTATTCCGTCTAGGTCCCACAATTTGTGTACAGGTTTAATATTTTCATCCAACAAGTCATTTATCTGAGTTGGTTCTAATTCTGCACCTATTCTAGCTACCATCAATGACTGTGTGGTGGTAACAAAGACTGAGTCTACTACCTTAGCCTCTCCTGTAACTTGTTTTGGAAAAGGCAACTGACCCATAATAAGGTTACCTCCTGGACTCTTCAACAACTGTTCCTTATTCTTCTTGAAAGTCCTGTGTAGGAATCTTCTACAGTAATCAGAACCATTTATCATTTTTATGGGACCCACAGTATCTGATTCCACATTCCGTTTAGCCAACTTTATCCCTGAGCTTTGTAAATGATCAGAGGTTTCCTTCAATCCCTTTATATATATACTTGTCTCCATATTCTCAAGCACAGCTGCTTTTATACGGCATTTATATCTGCCCAATTGTATTACTGGTCTAACTAAATCAAAAGACTGAGCTTTCTTAGTTGTTAAGAATCCTGTAATGGCTAGATTTACCTTGCCAATAATAGGTAACTTTAATTTCTTGACAATGTCTGCAGAAATGAAGGTTTTCTGAGCACCCGTACCAAACAGGGTACTTGCTAATTGGTTTCTATTATCAAACAATACCTTCACATCCGCTATGGGAACTGCAGCTGCCATTACTACTGGAGCATTCCCTTTTCCAATTGTCATATTAATGCTTGCAGGTTTAGGAACCTCAGTCTTCATCCTAGGACATACGGCACTATGATGATGATCCCTTGGCATTTAAAGCAAAGATTTTATTTAGTCTTACAGTCCGCGGAAGTATGTTCAGAGTTCATACAAATTATACAACATCCCAGTTCCAGAAGTTTTCCTAATCTAGAATCATAATTAGGATACTGTTTTCAAGATGCACTGGGATGTTGCTCACCACAAAATACACAAATTTCCCTGTCGTTTGCCATAGAAAGTTTTACTTCCTTAACCCTAGATAGGTAACGTGGGGTATCAGAAACCCCAGTTCCCGAAATTTAATGTGTAAAAATATGAGCATAAGGTCTACAGATCTGTCCGTCTCATTACCTTCCTGTCTAGTGATGCTCTTCATGGGGATGATAGGGTCATAGCTGTACCTGGCTCTGATTTTGCTCTATAGAGCCATAGGGGTATGTCATACCGCAGGTTACCTATAAAGTAACCTCAGTTGAGCCCTCTTGTGATTTTTTTTATTTTAATTTTCTGTCTTTCTCCTTTTGTATACAGAAGGTTCCAGCATCGGTCTACTGCAGGCCAACCAAGGAATCATGATATTACTTTTCAGTTTTGCAAGATTTAATTTTAAAATTTGTATACCTAAAATTTAATCATTTTTGTATAAACTTTAAAAAATACATATTTTTTTTTTTTCAACTAAACTCTTTTTTTGGGGGGGCCCTGTTTAAAGATAATGGGATGAATTATTTGTGTACTGAAGCATTTTGAAATATCTCAAACGGAAGTTTTTTTTTTTTTTTTTTTCGTGGGGTACGTCATGCCCCGCGTTACCTAATATAGTAACAAAAAATGGTTACCTATCCAGGGTTATCCCTAGCTTGTTTGTTCCTTGTCTTTAATACTTTATTCTCAGCCTTTAAGGAGCTAAGGAAAGTACCTATCTCTTCTTTATGCACATACTTAGTCTTCTCTGACTTAGTTTTCCCAACCAGGTGGTTATTAGTTTTTTTCTGTATTAAGGTCTTCTCTTTGACCTCAGTAGGTTTTACTGTTCCTTGCAAATGTTTACAGAGTTGCATCAAGCCTTCCTCAATCTCTTCGCAGGAGAAATCATCCTTTTGATACCTACCATACAAAACATCCTCGGTTTTCGATAGAAGCTTTAAGGACACGAATCTTGAAAGCCCCCAATCTGATGTCTTAATATCTTCGTAAGTACCTAAGGCCTTTAAGTTACAACTTACTGCAATTCTAAATTTTTGCAAGGAATCAAAATCGTGCCTAGGCGTGGGTAAATCAATTAGAGCCTTCAGTAATTCAATAATAACTTGCTCTCCTCTTCGTAGTATTGTCTAAGGATGGTCAAGGCCACCTCATAATTATTTTCTTCTATTGGTAATTCTTTTACCAGCTGATATGGTGTTCCTTTGACCTGTCCTAACAAATATGTGAGTTTGCTGACTTTAGGGATATCTGTTCTATCGTGTACTAAATGTCTGAACTGGTCCCAGAAGGATTTCCAGTTCTGCTCCCCATTAAACTCCGGAAGCGTTATTTGTGATAACACAACTCTACTCTGCTGTTCCACAACTTGTGTTTCCGCGGCTGCCTCAGCTAATTTTGACTCTAGTGTCTTTACTACAATTAAGTATACTTCTAATTTACCTTCAAACTTCGTAGTTTCTGACTCTAAGAGTTCCTTATCATCAGCCTTTACTATAGCTGCTTCTAAAGTTATAACTTTCTTCATTCTTGTTCCATCTGTCTTTCAGGATATTTAGGAGAATATTTAATTTCTCCTTGGACAGAGGTATTTCGTCCAACGACTGTTTGTAATCATTTATGGCTCTAGTTACCCATCCTGCCCTGCTGCTAGAAGATATTTGCAGTAAAGAAACAGACATGTTGACTGGTTTCTATTTTAATAATTTAATTATGAGTCTCAATCACAATTTTACCCCAGCTTAGTAATTCTCTGATTAATTTAAATGTCGAAGAGGGTAGGGATTAGGTCCTGTATATCAACCCATCCCTCTGGGTTGCTAAACCTCTAAGGTTGTATTTATCCCCCCTCTCAATTTCCAAATATTCATTACAGCTCAGCTAACTAATCATTTTATTTTCAAGAGTGTAGGGATTAGGTCCATAATATCAAACCTATCCCCCTGGGTTATTTAACCTCTAGGGTTATATTTATCCCCCCACTCAATTTCCAAAACATCCATTTTCCCTGAATACGCTATGTACGTATTTCCACATCAACCACTGCAGCCGAACGTGGTAGTAGCTATGCCCATTAAAAGCAACCTTCAACACATTCAGCGCTTTGGCACACATCGGCTATCCTCACTCGATTAGGGCACCAAAATGTGAAAAACATTTGGAGGTTCTGGTAAACAAATTGGGGCTCCTCCCTCGGGGCAACACAGTGTAAGAAATTTCTAGTATTTCCTCGTAAACAACTCGTAGGTCCGTACTCGTCCTTAGAATTGTCCTTACGTAAATTCAAACAAGTCTCTTAGAGTTAGGTGAACCGTAACTTAACATTAACTCACCTACAGTAACTCTTTCTCTTCTATCTCCTAGTTAATCCCCCCTTGAATTGGCCAATTCTTAAAGGTTACTTAGCTAGAGAGTTCGGACAGCATATGACGATGAGGCTGCTTTTCTGTAGTTACTTGTGCTGTCAAACGTCCTTGAGTGTGTATGTACAAGCTAACTCTATGAGGTCTAGGAGCACAGTAAGTGCAAACGGTGGGCCCCTAGTTTCTCATTGAATTGTAGGGCTGCCAACTATTAATTAATTACAATGCTAAATACAGTTAGATTACATCATGATATATACAGGGCGAATCTAACAAATTAATCTTAATTTTAATTAAACTAAAGTTAAACCAAATATTCCCTTTAACTATGTGAATATCTTAAATCCACATCTGCTTTACGTGAGAACCTTTTCATCCTCGCCACGTCATCTAACGCGCCGATGCAATTTAGGTCCATGGTACTTTCCATATAATTACATGTACAGTACTTACAATATAGTAGTCCACGAGAGTTAGATGCAGTAACATTTCATCTATCAATAGTAGGAATTATTAAAGTGAACGTAATTTCTGGGTTATAAAAACCGCTCGAACAAATGACAACGATCTCAAGTTTTCCTCTACTTCTATCCAGGGACTACTATTATAAAAAGTAGAGAGTGCAACTGCTCTTAGGGAAAATGTTTCCCACATCTTGTTTTTTATTTCTTCCTTATCTATACCAGTCACTACTATAGATATGTTGATATCTGGTAAGTTATTGACTTATTTTGGATTGTTTTGGATTATTTTTTTCACTTCCTTTTTAATGCTTCTTTCTTCGACTCTTGTTTCTAAGTCTTTCTTTACTTTCACCATTTCAGCATACACAGCTTCCACATTATTTTTGTAGCTTTGCATCGCCTCATTTATCTGAGTTATCTTCTCAATATCACTACTCTGATCCATCAGACTGTTTGTTTGCCTAACTGTCTCTGTATCATTTCTGAACTATTCCATAATACTCTCGTGGTTGACAACTGAGCTTGCCATTGCACTAATCTTCCTTCTCAGCGAACCCACCTCAACTGACAGCTCACCTATTGTTGTGTCTTTCTTGTTTACTTCCTTTATTAATTTTTCATTTTTCTCCTGCTTGTGCAATTGTTTCTTAATTTCATCCATTTCACTCTGAAATGCCTTCTTCAATCTGTTTACCCGTTCTACCAGCTTACTGAACGTCTCCATTTCAATCAGTTCCTGGTAGAAATCATCCTCCTCCTTTCTACCCTCTTCCAAATTTGCTTTACTAATGATGGTGGTCATCTTGTGGTACAAAGAGAAAGATTCTGCTTACAAGTATGCAATCCTTGGTGCACTCCACAGACAAAACACTAATCAGCTGATCAGCTTGCTCGGCGCAGTCCTGCTCTACTTTGCTTTACTTTGTTATCTGAATAACACTTTTACTTAAACTTCCTCTTTTATATTAGCACACCAGTTGGTTTACACTAGTACAGAGCTTGACTCTTATAAAGATCCTATTTAGATATGGCCAATTGTGGCCAAGATTGGCCAAGCGGGGAGCAATATGTCGTATATCTTCTCCCTGTGATACCTAAAGTGTGTGTGTGTGTGTGTAGATATATATATATATATATATATATATATATATATATATATATATATATATATATATATATATATCAATCTATCTATCTATGTCTGTCTGTCTTTCTGTCTAACAATCTATCTATCTATTATCTACCTGTATATATATATATATATATATATATATATATATATATATAAAGTGGACCCTCACTATAACAGACTATTGGGGGGAAATCCAGTAAAGCGGATACTCCGTTCTATCCGATGGTCACCCTTGACATGGGATTTTAAATATATGTTAGAATATAAATTAGTAAAATAGTACATTCTAATGCTAAAAATGAGAACTATACCCCTTTTAACCTAACCTGGTTCATAATTTCACACTCTTGGCATAACACTATTTCATGACTAGTACAATATTACTAGTCTGTTTTCACAACTCAGCATTTATGATGAGAGGATGGCAATTTCAGGTCAGGCTGGGGAGTAAAGGGTAGGAAACTCATGCATTGTTCCCTTCACCTGTATAGATGGATGCAGAGTGGTCACACTTCCATTCTTCTTGTATGCTTCAGATTGAATTGTTATTCATCGTCAGTGTTGGCAAAGATGATTTTTGGTGGCTCTGATGTCACATCTGATACAGAGAGTCCTGAGGTGTTGCGGGTTGGGATCTTGAAGGCTGTACTGCTGGATCCAGAGGCTTTGTGGAGGCTGGCTGAGGATGTTGTTGTCCTGGGCACATTGGAAGTCTCTGACTGTGCAGAGCCTCTTGGCAGCAGATGGCACATACTTGAAAAACTGGAAAATCTTATCCAGGATTTTCCTTGGCTGCTGCAGTTGTATTAACTCCAACCTGGTTAGCCGCATGACTTCATAATGTTGAGCCAGATGCCCTCCGACTTTGTCTTCATGGCCAGGATGGTGTTTACTACATCAATGGTTGCATCTAGAGACGGTTTAGATGTCTTCTCTTTCTTCTTTTCAAGTTCCTCCATTGCCAGTGTCCAGTTTCGCAGTTCATCCACAGTCTCCTCTTCTGGCTGATGAATGTAGCTGGGTCCACCAGCCTCCTCATCCAGCCACTCTTGCAGCCTCTCCTCAGCAAGATCACTCTGCCCTGCAGCTACCAACATTTCTGCCATCTTCAGTGGCTCAAACTCCTAAAAACCCCTATTCTTGATTCTGGCAAGAGACTTTCTTCCACGCCTATGCCAGGTTGAAGTTGGTGTCTTTGATGTTGTACATCTTGAAAATGTACTGGGTTTTCTTGCCTCTGGTGTCTTCATAGTCTTCCTGGTCCATCCCATCCACAGTCACAATGATGCACTGGTGCCAGTAGAGCTTTCTGAAGTGCCTCTGCACTCTGTAACTCCATGGTCCAAGATCTGGGTAAGGTCAGTGATGTTACTGGCAGGATCAAGGCTTGATTCGTCCATCCTTGCTGCAGAGTTTAGCAGAGGAAAGATCAGCTGGTGCGTTGTCTAGCAGCAGCATTGCCTTCATGTTGTCAGGACTGATGCTACAAGTTTTTGGTGCTGCTGCACGCAAGAGTCGTAGCTGTGGTAGAAACAGCCATGAATGATATCTTGGTTAAGCCAGGTTAACTTGTTACCATGGCACTACACAGGAAGTTTGGCCATGATGTCCTTCAGTGACCCGGGTGGCTTGCTCTTACCTACTATGACTGGCTATAGGCGATGAGAGACATCAGCGCTGGCACAGCCCAAAACGGAGAGATGCTCCTTCGCTGATTTGAGCCCTGGAGTCCTGCCAATATTATTATTATTATTATTATTATTATTATTATTATTATTATTATTATGAGGGAGAATTTAAGATGATACTCACTTGCATCTTCAATGTCGGGACTAACTTGCCTAGCCCCGGGCTCCTGA
>NC_136997.1:43911213-43953713 GCF_032717465.1 Coenobita brevimanus | reverse complement strand
GCCAGTAAGAGGAATAGAGTTAATGAGACGAATTTCCTTTGACTTCATTTTCTTGAGGGGAGCTGTATGTGGAAATCCTCCCCATACATGAGTGCTGTACTTGACAAAGAGACGAATAAAACTCCTGTATAAAATTAATAACTGTACAAGGGTAAAGGAGGCATGGAGCTGGCTTAGCATACCTAATCTCTTAAAAGTATATTTTACAAGAGAGGTAGTATAATCTTTCGAAGCTAAATCCCGAGAATGAAGCCCCACGTATGTTCAAAGGTCATGAAAAATTGAGATGGAAATTGTTAAAAAGTAAGACATACTCCTGCGGATAATTTTGACGGGTTGGCAGTGGTAAGAACTGGGTTTTTGATGCATTAAAAACAAGATTACTTTCACCCCAATCAGAGATGTAAGCCAAGTCAGACATTAGGTGTGCCATAGCCTCCTCCCGTGTTTGTAGAAGTAACTGCTAACATTGACGCTGCAGGATGCAGATGGAAAGATTAAGGGTGGAGTCATCTGTGTATGAGTGGATAGGGTTATATGTACAGCTTAGAAAGTCATTGATGAATAGGAGGAGAGCTGGTGATAAGACAGAGTCCTGAGGAGCACCACAATTGAAAGCTCCAAGAGAAGATCGGAGGCCGTCTACAACAAAAGCTATAGAACGACCAGAAAGGAAGCTAGAGATGAAGGCCCAAACAGAAGGATGGCAATTGTAAGAGGGCGGTTCGGAAATTAAAGATTTATGCCAAACTCGATCGAAATATTTTGAGATGCCAAGTGCAATGGCAAAGCTTTCGCCAAAGTCCCGAACAGAGGATAACCGAATGGAAGGTAAGAAGATCGCCAGTGGAACGTCCCTGGCGGAACCCATAGTGGTGATCAGAAAGAAGGGTGTGATAGGGAAGGGGCTTGATGTTTTTATTAGAATTAGATTCAATACAGGATGTTAACGCAATTGTGTCAGGACTCCATATTATAATTACAAATCATAATAGATAAATAGATAAATAGATAGATAGAGAGACAGATAGAAGCAGGAAGTCAGATGATGAGAAGGTATTGTGTCTGCGAGAATCGAGCAATGCTAAACATGCTTACACACTCTTAACTCAAGGAATGCTTTATAGGCACACGACAGCTCCTCGTGACCATACACACACATACACACATACTCACACACAGGCTTTTAGAACTTTCCAACCACAGTGTAACACACGTGACACGACCCCTGCTACACCAGAATTTAGGAAAGAGAGCTCAGAAGGAGAGAGGCGATAGAATCGGCAGGTAGTGGGGAGAAAGGCTTAGCAACTTGGAAAAGAGAGAGAGAGAGAGAGAGAGAGAGAGAGAGAGCGAGACAGGGAGGCAGCTAGCGGGACTCTACTTATACTCACTCGTGTGTGAGAGACTTTGTTAATATTTCCAAGACAAATGAAAATAGTCCCATACTATTCTTGACCTCTCCTGTCATTGCATGACAAATGGGAACCAAGATTATCTACTTACAAACAACTCAAGTATAACAACCGCTCGTCCATAAGTCTAATAGATAACTTCTCTATAAGTAACTACAAAGTCCTTTATTGTGACATTTTCTTTAGCATTGCTCGATTCTCGCGGACACAATACCTTCTCATCATCTGACTTCCTGCTTCTATCTGTCTCTCTATCTGTCTATTTATCTATTTATCTATTATGATTTGTAATTATAATATGGAGTCCTGACAATTGGGCGATAGTTAGAAGATTGAGAATGGTCACCCATTTTAAGGACAAACTGAATGAGAGGAAACTTCCAGCATGAAGGAACGGTGCGAGTTGACAATGGGGAAAGAGCTTAACTAGGAAGGGTGTAAGCAGAGATGCACACTTCTTGAGGACAACAGGAGGGACCTCGTCAGGCTTATGCACCTTGTTAGTAATATGGCTAGTGAGGACAGAAAGTATATCAACTGAAGAAATCTCAGTACCAGTCATGAGGAAGTCAGAGGTGGAAGAGAGGAGGAGCTGCACCAGAATCATCTAGGGTGGAATTGGATGAGTGTCTCTGAGCACAGAATTCTGCTCTTCAGTAGAGGAAACAGCTACAGAGTCACCAGAGAAGAAAAGAGGAGGGAAGAAGGATGAATTACACTTGTTAGAAAGGTATTTGGTAAGGTGGCTGAAGGAGTGAGAAGAATCTGAGTCAGAGAGTTCAGAGCATTTTGTAAGAATGATATTATTTTTAGCTGAGTGGAGAACAGACTTAGCACAATTCCAGACAGAGATGTAATACAGGCGAGAGTCAGCGTGTGTTAACTCCAGTACCTTTTGTAGGCCTTCTCCTTGTTGTAAACAGCATTAGAACAAGCATGTTAAAACATTTTTTTCTTTTTATCAGTAGTCAAAAGTTAAAAGAAAGGATTGTCTGCTTCCATGCCCGAGAGAACAACTTCCATAATGTGCAAGGCAAACTCTGATGGCTCTCGGCCATGGAAGCAATAATCATTCTAGGGAAAATCATACAAGTACCGCATCAGGGGCTCCCAATCAGCAGCTCCAAAGTGCCAATACTCCCTCTTCTTGGGACGGTCCATAGGGCTTACTGGAACGATAGGACAGATTAAGGTGATAAGGTTATGGTCAGAGGAGCCCAGTGGAGAGGTTAGATTGACAGAGTAAGAAGAATAATCAGTTGAAAGGAAAGGTGGTCAGGGATACAGGTAGGGTGCTGTGGGAGTACAAGCTGCTCTGTCATTAGGGATAGAAACGATACAGGTTTGTTCACCACGGTGATCAGCTGATTTGTACGAGAGCCAAAGGTGGTGGTGAAACATTGAAATTAACTAGAATGGAGATTCCAGAGAAGGAAGAAATTGACAGAATATGTTTCCATCTTAAAGTAAGACAGTCACAGAATTTTCCATAGCCTGTAGAATTAATCGATATGTACACAAGGTCTGAGAATGAAAGGCTAGCCGAAACCAAAGCAAGAGAGAATCCAGAGGATTGAAGTTCAGGAAAAGGAAAGAATTAGAGCTTTGCCGCACCACTGTCTGCTTATTCGATTTTAATGGAAAGCAAACGACTACAAAAAAACATCAAGGGAAAAGGTGAAACTATAGAGAAAATGGTGACTTAGAATAAAATTTGAGTTTAGTATCCTGCAATTTTATTTTATCTCAAGAGCTGCTCGACTCCGTCATGTTCCATACCTTACTGTGGACACCTGTTACCTATACTTATGTCACCTTAACCTGGTCCTGACTTTTGTCCTTTTGGAACGTTTCACGTAGCTCAGTGGCAGAAAAAGACAATGCCTCAGCTCTACATTGCACTTCTTCGTGACTAGAATCAGTTTCTAAGGTTAATTTACTGCTACAACTCAGCATTCAATATGACGAGATGACAATTTTAGGCCAAGTTACAATAAAAAGAGTTTGTTCCTTTTCTTTTGTTCGTATTACGGAGTGAGGAATAAAGTCTAGAGTGGTAATGGTAATGATGATGGCAACGACAATGATGATTCTCTCTCTCTCTCTCTCTCTCTCTCTCTCTCTCTCTCTCTCTCTCTCTCTCTCGCCAGGCCCGTGATGTACGAATATGGCAGCACAGTACCAGACGACTTAAGGAGTTCAGACGACCCCATCCTAGGCGAACTGGGAAGGAGGCTATACATCGACCTCAATATTACCCTCCACGATCCGTATGCGGCCACGCTGGAGCTGGTGATGGAGAGGACTCATACTTTGATTGCCCCCATTGATTATATGATTTACACGCAGCATCGCAAGAATTTGACTCGGGATACTTATATTATGAGAGAACAGGTGGGTGGTGTGGAGATAAACAGACAGCCAAACATACTGACAGAAGGATAGAGGGTTGGATAGATGGACAGATTTTACACACACACACACACACACACACACACACACACACACACAAATAGAATGGCATTTAGATGGATAGACACATAAACAGGTTGACATGGATACAGACGGACAGACAGAATTTTACAGGCATAGACAGATAAAAATAGATAGATAGATAGATAGATGATTAACACATACACAGCGGGATAATTAGAGAGATAGACAAACAAACAGAAGCAAAATATAAGCAATCTAACACACAGCTGGTGCTATAGTGTACTTGCTTCCACAGATATACAGCAACTTTATGATCTGGATAATACATCACAACACCCCCTACACCCACAGACAGGTATATATATATATATATATATATATATATATATATATATATATATATATATATATATATATATATATATATATATATAGACACACAGCTGGTGGTATAGTGTACCTACGTCCACAGATTTACAAACACTTTATGATCTGGTTACTGCGTCGCAACACCCCCTACACCCGCCTCATCTCAGACAACCTCATCCGCCTTCTGGAGACCGGCATCCTTTCCAAGATCTATCAACTGCACACCGGAAGCCTCCTGGGAAAAAGTTCCTCCGTAAGTGAGTCGTAGCACCTCTTCCTTAGCGATTTATTTGCAAGATTTATTATTTGCACACCTGAAGCTTCCTGGGGAAAAAATCGCCCGTAACTGACTCGTAGCACCACTTTCTTAGCGATTTATTAGCAAGATTTAAAACGTAATAAGCGTCCACACTGAAAGTGTGGAACGTGTTCGAGCGAGTAAGCGAGCAAGTCAGGCAGTGCTGAATATTGTGTCATGCGGCTCATCATCTTCCTCTGATTTCCTGACCTGAAAATACTAAAAAGAACTTATTAGATTATACCAGAAATATTCCCTCACGCTTCCTAAAACCAACTCTCTTAGCAATCGTCGGAAAATACTGCTGTGCTACTCACGCGACCTTAGACCGTTACTTCTTGCACCGCCGGCTGTTACGATGATCTACTTTATATAAAATCGTTTCCTCAATTTGCGGAAAGACTGTTGGCAATTACTGGTTGTCTATGAAATGGAAATAATTGAGGATATTTATGCAATTTCCAAATTGGTGTCTATCTTGCAACTTCAAAATTGGTTGAGATATCCAAAAATGTTCGCTACTGTACTACAGAGATTTCCTCGCGACCCATATCCCATTTCTTGCTGATGCGATCAATCTTTGGCTCGGGTACATATGTCGGGGGTCCAAACTGTGACTAGATTTGGTGTTCGAGCGAGCGAAGTGAGCGAGAACAATTAGCTGACAAATGCTAGCCCTTGATTTGAGAATGGGAAGGCGTATTTTTGTTCTACAGGAGGCTTTGTAACATTTTTTCTTAGCGAATTATCTTACTTTGTAGGTATTTTAGGTGACAAAGGAAGCATCGCAGTTACCCTTCCTTAGCGATATATTTGCAAGACTTAATAGCTGTACACGGAAAGTCTCGTTTGAAAAAGCTCGCCCTTCATTTGAGAATGGATAGACGTATTTTTTGTTCTAAAGGAGGCTTCGTAACACCTCTTCCTTAGCGATTTATGTGCAGGACTTATTAGCTGTACACGGGAAGTCATACTGGCAGAAGTTGGCCCTTGTATCATGGGTCTGATGTTAATTATGGTACTGATGTTAGTCGTGATTCTCACTGGCGTAAGAACTTATTCCTAAACGTTTATATTGCACAATTCTCCCTAATTTTATCTTGCAATTAACTTACAGATTTTAATTTCGACGTGATTTACATTGGTGACAAGAGGATGTTAAGATGTAATAGGGAAGTAAATCGCTTATGAAGAAGAGTTACGAATGTGCAACAACAATGAAAAAAAAAAAAACGTAATTTGCTCATTTTACACTAAGGGCGTTGGAGAGGGACGCCTTCACGTGGTGGCACCAATATGACTGAGTGGCTCAAGAAACGTCCCTCAGTTCCCTCCCTATCCCCCAAAAGGAAGATGGCGAAATGCAGAAGGGTAACCAGGCTGCAGTCCACTGGGTTAAGGTTCAGATGAGCCTGGGACTACAACTACTATACTCTTTTTACCTTAACCTGGCTCAGAGTTTCATCCTTTTGCATTTTATTTCACATGGCTGAGAGGAGGACAAAGACATGGCACTTCTTTGTAACTATCATCATATTCTGGTTTTATTGTTACAACTGAGGACTGAAGATGAAGAGATGACAATTTTAGGTCAAGTTAAAATAAAAGCAATATAGTATTAAGCTCCTTTAACTTTAACCTGGCCTAAAAATACCATCTCTCTATCTTTTAAGCTGAGCTATGGCAATAGATAAAGACTAGAGAATGATGCTAGTCACGAAGAAGTTCTATGGAAAATACGTCAAACAGTAGCCATGTATTGTCTCATTCTGCCACTGAACTACGAGAAAGAAGCAGCATAAGGGCGAAAATCTGGGCCAAATTAAAGTGAAAAGAGCATAACTTTCTCAGACTCTTATGACTCACACTCAGTTGAATAAAATAATGTAGAGTTATGTGAAATAAAAGTACTAGAGTTGTCCCGGCCATGACAGGGTGAAGGGAGACAGGATTAGCACATACCTAGAGAAGCATTCGATTTAAAATATGGGAGTTACCGCCTAAAAACATTCTCTGCCACTCAGACCTCTTCTCAGTATATGTAAAACTCTACGGATTCGTGTTGCCCCATTCCACTTAACATTTGACACATTAGTAATCGTGGTAGCAATTATTACACAGAATTGTTTTACTGTATAGCTAATGTGTACTTTGGTTGCTAACTTCGATAAATAATTTCATAAAAACGAAAAAATTTTGATTTTTTTTTTGTTAAGATGTAGAGATAGAGTGAAGAAACAAGAGATAAAACACACACACACACACACACACACACACACACACACACACACACACACACACACACAAATGCTGTCTTGTGTCTGTGCCTTTATTCATTTTTTGTTTCTGTGCTTTTTCTATCCCCATATCTTAACATTATTAAGAATACCTCTGTCTGTCTGTCTGTCTGTTCATTTTGTCATCCACACAGGCTCGAGGTGGTGGAGTATTGAACCTAGAACATCTACAAGGTGCCTTCATAGCGCTGGGCCTCGGAGTGGTCGCTTCTGTCATAATCCTCCTCATGGAACTCTCCTACTCAGTCTCTAAACACAAAAAACGCAGGAATTCATTGTTACAAGAGCATTCGAAAGCACAGAACGAATGTGCTTGAACCGTTGGGATTTGAAGCCGTCACAAGAGCACAACAGTGGACAAAGAAATCCCTCAGAGTACATCAATTTAATCTCTCTTTCTCTGCCTGTTTGTCTCTCTGTCTGTCTCACTGATAGGCAACGATAATAGACATGGCAACACACTAAAAAAAAAAAAATGGCTGAACATGGGAACAATTATAAATAAATAAATCTATGATATACGAAAAGAAACTAATCTGGAAGCTGTTACAGCTTATTATTATCTTTATTATTATTATTATTATTATTAATATTATTATTTTATTAGTGTTTCTTGAAGTCTCTCCTAGCTTTTATACTTTGCAGTGTATTTCTCTGACAGTATAATTGCTTCCTATGTATTAGTCTAATAAAATAATCGTTTTTATGTACTTGTCTATGTATCTCTCGAATAAAATAATCAGCTTTATGTATTTGTCTATAAAATCATCCCTTTTTTTCTTTACTGTTCTCTCGCAGCTCTATTTGTGTGTGTGTGTGTGTGTGTGTGTGTGTGTGTGTGTGTGTGTGTGTGTGTGTGTGTGTGTGTGTGTGTGTGTTTCTCTCTCTCTCTCTCTCTCTCTCTCTCTCTCTCTCTCTCTCTCTCTCTCTCTTACACTGGAACCCCAGACATAGCATACCATTTTTCAACTCAATATCCAGACAGGTTAACCGCTGCGACTCTACACCTTACACGCGGCACTTCTTCATGACTAGCATCATAAAGAAGCTGCCAAAGGAGTGTTCAAGTCAATGATCTTTACTAAGGCAATAAAGACTCCCTAATCAACAACACTGATGCTGGATAGGGGCGCCTTCATGTGGTGGCACTGATATGGCCCGGCTGTTCCACTGGCCGGTTATAATAAATCCCTCAGATCCCTCCCTATCCCCCGAAAGAAGAACGGTGGACTGAAGGAGGAGGTCAGCTTCAGCCTGCAGTCCATTGGGTTCACGTTCAGATAAATCTGCCTCTGCAGCTACCATTACTGCTACTACCAAATCACCTCCATCCATAGGGGAATTATACTGTGATCAAAACCAACCTTCCTAATACAGTTCACCATTTGGAGTTGTAATGTGAAGGTTAACACTAACCCTCATATTACAATCCGTTGGCCCCAAGCACGCCAACGGCTGTGGTTACCAACCATCTACTATTACTACTTTATTTTTTATTTATTGATATTACAGTGTAAATAAAGACATTAAACTATTGGAGTCGCTGATCTATGCGACTCTCGACCACTGTGGCTTCGTAATCCATACCCGCCAGAGAGACAGGCCTGAGGGCTGATGATCTTGTGCCCCTGAGACATAATAGAGCAGACCTCACGAGGGAGAATGACAGTCGACATCTCATCCAGGCCATAACAGAACTCTGCGGTTGACGTTTCTTCTCAAAAAGAACTTCTGCCAGTCTCGAATAGAATCTCACTGCATCTGGACCCATCCCACCTGATGTCGTGAACACAAGGGTAGTGAGTCGCCCGTGGTCCACATGTTGGATCCTTTCTTGATAATTTCTATTTTTTTCTTGTTCATTCCTCTTGTGTGCAGCTTCGAGAGACAGTTCACGATGACATGTTGCCATGGGATCGAATATCCTGATGTCGAAGAACGCCCTCTGTCCACGTGTCCAGAAACCTCGAGCACTGACATCCACTCTTGCATCATTTGATGTGTTTGCTGTTCTGTGGGTGAAGTGCTAGCCGTCCAGGGGTAGCAGAGCTGGCTCAATCGTGACATCATCGCATATTTCCTGCAGCATTTTGGCAGTGAGGTCGCGTACTTCATCGTGTCGGATGCAAACAAAGCCTCCCTTCTTGCATACCATTGCATGGTTTGCGTCAAAGGTAGTGCCACAGGCACAGTGTTGAGGTAGGTTCTCTAATGGTCACCCATATCTCAAGGCTATGGCGTCAATAAATTCTTGTTTGTTGAAGTGGAAGCCTTTTTCCTTGAGAGGCAGGGTTGTGAGCCAGTTCGATGCACCAACCTCCTGCGCAATTTCAACTCTTCTGCACTGGTCTGGTGTTAGATGTTCGATTATATGCTGCAGCTGGTCTTTTTGTCTTGCTTCACGCTCCTTGTTTATCTGTCTTTATGTCTTTCTGCCTTTGGTGGTCGATTTCACTCGTCTCAACCTGGGCACAGATCTTCTGTTACAAGGATTCGGTGAACCTGAGTGAATTTCTGTGTTCATAGCTTGCCATGGCTACTGGATTTATAATGTCAAGGCCTCCCATCCTGGGTGGTAGTGCTAGAAGGTCCCTCTCTTCTGGTGTGGGGATGTGGCCATTGGTTAGAGATGGGAGGAATGAATCCCTGATTGCATCCTCCAGTGGTTGTAGCAGCAACTCGATGTCTGGTATGGTCTTCATCATGAAGGCCCACTTGTGCTTTACACCATAGGTAAATGCACTGTATGCTGCATGGGGTTCTGTTTTTACGTGGCTGGATAGTGTATGAATTTCTTCTACCCATGTCTTTACCTTATCACTCACATATTTGTCTTTGAATTCCTTAGTTCCAATCACAGCCCCTAGATGCCTCTGACCTTCCTTGGTCATTATCACGTTTGTGCCTCTAAATGCTTCTTGTGCATCTTGACAGTAAGCTGGTTTCACGATCAAGATGGACTTACTTGCATTAGGGTAGTAACCTATTTCAGGGCCATGAGATGTTACAAGGTCCCACCATTTCCTCACATCCTCAACCTTGCCAGCACCCGTGAGATCATCTGCATAGGCTACCTGTTTTACATTTGTGGCCTCGTATTTGATCTGTTGTTGCAGCACTGTCATCGCCAGGGCGTACATAGCCATGGCAACGGGGTCCCCCTGGGTAGTTCCTTCTGTGGACTGGATTACACCGACATCGTGAGCTGTTGTCTTACCCACAATGTAGAGGTCTGCTGGTTCTTTGTAGGTGATTTCCACATATTGGGCAAATGCCGGGCATTGAACCTCGATATTGTGCAGGATTGCCTCCCGGTTGATGGAATTAAATGCATTTGAGGCATCAACTAATAATAATGCCTGACAGTCCTCTTCCCCAAATATATTCCTCATGGAGTGTATTGCTGCCTCACCTCCTGCCTGCTGGCCTGCATACACCTGGAGGTTGCCAACTGCCTGCTTCACATCATCTTTCACCACCTCCATGATGCATTTTCCTATAATCCATCTTGAGACTTCACCCACCCCGATGGGCCTGCATCCAGGATTCTTATCAAGGGGGATTAGTCTGCAAGCCGTCAGTGCTTCGATGTTACTGCACTGACTTGAAGCCAGCTTCCTCGCCAGTGAGGTAATGGTGTTACATAGGTCTGTTGCTGCCTCCCCAAACTTGATGTTACTGAGGATTACTCGCCAAGATTTTGCATCCAGGCCTGACGGTCCTGCCCCTCCCTGTGTGCGCATTGCCTTCCGCCACACCATATCTCCAGTTATCCTGTCGTATATGATGGGATTGGGAGGAGTGTAGTTGCCGTCAAGCTTTGACTGGGCACTTGCTTGTCGTGCAGTCGGATGTTTTTCTTTTAGTTGTTGCATTGTTTCACCTGTCAGGTCAAGTACTCCGTTTGGTGATTCAGCTGACAGGGATTTTGTTGCCATCGAGACCTTCCCCTGTCTCATCTTAGGCGGGTCTTGTTGAGGAAGAGATGTGGCATTAGTGCAAGGACATTAAGAGAGAATGAGGCAATGGGTGTGTTATTGTTGTAGTTGGCTATCAGACGAGTGATTTCCTTGATCATGTCAGTTGTGGCATTGCATTTGGGAGGTTCAAAAAGGTTACTTGAGGACCATCCAACTATTTCATTATATGTGGTGTTCACCCAGGTTACTGCATTTTCTCGGGATTTGCCCATCCAGTATGTGGGACGACCTTCTCGCACAGACCTTTGAGGCTGTTCTGCTTCCTCGTTGTTTGTGTCACTACCGTTCTGAGGACGTATAATACCTGGATGATTCCCTCTTTCATGCACTCCTCTATGGTGGTCTTCATCCTGAGTTTCATTTCTGTTATAAACCTCATGATGTTCCTCACCCCCAGCTTCACTACTATTCACTTCCCCATGGTGATTTAACCCACCCAGAGCTTCCATATCTCTCGCATCTTGGCGTCCATCCCTATCCCTCGCTTCACCACGGGGTCTTTCACCACCACGCATGTCCGTGAGATCGTGCATATTGTCAGTGACCGCCCCATCAATTTCCATGTCACCAATCTGTCGCCTGCCATGTTGGAAGCGGTCAAGTGCCGCTTCTGGTGGGCAGTGATTCCCTAACACATTCATACAGAAAGGTTCCATCCTACAGTATGTACACGGCGACCTGTTTGTTGCATATGAGCACCTGATACACTTATGCTGCCTACTGGAGCACTGACAACAATATTGTGGTGTGGCCATGGTGTTAAAGTTTTTATACCGTGGTACAGTATTACTAATAATAACTATGGCTACTTTTTGTAGTGCTTTTAAATGAAAATTAAATATAATGTGACTAGAACTACTATTTTACTATACGAATTTTAAAATTAAGATTTGATATAAGTGAAGAAAGTGCTTGTTTTACTTCTATTTTTGTAGATAATATGATTAAGTTATGAAGCAGTTTGCTCATTTTTCTCTACTTTTGCATATCAGTTAATATTTAATTGTTCTGTCTTATACCAATAATCGACTGAACTGATATTGTTATGTACTTAAAGTTAGATATGAAGTAAAACAACGCTTCTTTGTTCAAGGGTTAAGTAGGTGGCCAATTGGTGTGGTTTAATACTGTGGAGCCTTGTTTATTGGTAATGGGTCTTCAGGCGTTAAGGTGCAGGGGTGAGGGTGGTGTGTGGCGTAGCGGCAGTGTGTGTGTGTGTGTGTGTGTGTGTGTGTGTGTGTGTGTGTGTGTGTGTGTGTGTGTGTGTGTGTGGCTTTGGGACTGTGTGTGTACGTGTGTGTGTGTTGGTGTTGTGACATGTGATGTGTGATGTTTGGTTGTGGTGTGTTGTGAGGGTAAAATAGAGGCACCTTGGTTTACAAAGGCACATTGGCATTAACAAGGTTTGTTTAGTATTTCTTTTGAATATAAAAGAGAATTTTGAGTGGGTTGAGTAAGTAGTTCTAGTTTGTAATTTTGTGGAGTTTACATTAGTCCTATTATACAGTACAGATATTATATTAAAAATACCCTTATTGCTATTGTATTTAATAATAATAGTGTACTTAAAACTAGGGTACTATGTTTAAATTTGTCATTTAATTGAAGTTATATTTATTAATTTTATATATTAAAATTAAAGATTTAATTATTACTGTACTATTTATTATTTTATTATACATTTATCTACTGTGATGTTATATATTTATACGATGAGATTCTATGGATAATATGTTTTATAGTTATTTAAGAACAGTCACTGTGTGTGTGTCTGTATGTATCGTGTGTTTACATTATAGTGTCATCTAAGGTGTGTGTAAGATTCCCTACCTAAATGTTTTTGTATGCCACACTTCTATACCATCTGGCTATGCTGGTGGTGTGAATGTAAGAGATTGTTGTTTAGTTAGTGGTATTTGTTGTTATATTTAGTGTTTGATATTGTTTATAAAGTATTATTAGGTGGTGTGTATGCTAGTGATCAGTGGGTGATATTCAGTGTGTGGTAACAGCTGATGTGTTAGGGAAAGGGAGTTAGTGCTCCAAGGATAATGGAGTGAGCAAGAGGTGTGTGACAGGCATCCCACGTCTCATTGTTATTTGTGGACAAAGTTAATAGCCGAAAAATGGGCTTCAGAGAGGTACTTATTTTGTAAGTGAGGGTGGCGATACTTATATTCAGGGTGTGGGGGGCAGCGCACATGTGGTGGCGGGGTCCCGGGTGGCTGATGATATAATGTATGGTGTTGACACCAGTCCAGATAACCCTCTCAGCGCACATGTGGTGGCGGGGTCCCGGGTGGCTGATGATATAATGTATGGTGTTGACACCAGTCCAGATAACCCTCTCAGGTCAGCACCTCGCTCGCTAACGGTCCCTGCACACACACACACACACACACACACACACACACACACACACACACACACACACACACACGCACACACACACACACACACACACACACACACACACACACACCCTTCCTCCCTCCTCACACCGTAGTTTTCACAATTTTTCACATTTTCCAAGCTATATATAGCTGATATTTAAGATTTTCTTTCACATATGCACCAGTGTCCACTTTATGCTGGAGTGGGTATCAATTTCTAAGAGCCCACAATCATTTTTACAATGATTTCGAGACGATAACACGGAGCGCCTGGCACACGTCCTCTTACTCCACCACCCAGAACAACTACTGCTACTACTACTACTACTACTACTACGACTAATACTACGACTAGTAATATTACGACTACATATCCTGGTACTGTACTACTACTACTACTACTACTACGACTACTATTATTACTACGTATGCTGCTACACTACTACTACTACTACGACTACGACTACTACTACGACTACTAATACGACGACTACATCTCCTGCTACTGTACTACTACTACTACTACTACGACTACCATTATTACTACATATGCTGCTATTGTACTACTACTACTACTACTACGACTACCATTATTACTACTTATGCTGCTACTGTACTACTACTACTATTACTACATGTGTTTCTACTGTACTACTACTACTACTACTACTAGTTTTTCTGCTACTACTACTACTATTAATAGTTCATCTGCTACTACTACTACTACTACTACAACTAATACATCTGCTGCTACTGTTCTACTACTACTACTACTATTATTACTACATATGCTGCTACTGTACTACTGGTACTACTACTACTACTATTACTTTTACTACTACTACTACTACTACTATTACTACATATGTTGCTAATGTACTACTACTACTACTACTACTACTACTACTACTACTTCTGCTACTTCTACTACTACCATTACTACTACTGCTAAACAAAATACAACTCCAATAATCTTGTAATAAATTTTCGGTCATAAATAATACAAGATTCTTGTTTCTCCTACTTGGCCTAAAATTGCCATCTCTCCATCTTGAATGCTGAATTGCAACAGAGGAGTAACACTCGGATCTGATGCTAGTCACGAAGAAGCGCTGTGGAAATGGTATGGAGTGGTAGTATCACATTCTACCAATGAGCTATGTGAAAGAAGCTGCCAAAGGACGAAATCTGGGCCAGGTAAATGTAAAAGAACGATAGTCACGAGGAAGTGCAAGGGAAAGGATGTGGGATTATGCTGCAGAAGGACGAAAAAAACACAAATACTTCTTATCAAAGGTCGTATGAATATGAGAGGCACACCGTATATTGTTTCAGTTCAAGACCCACCCCACCCGTGTAACTTCATGTTGCATCACCAAGAAACAAGAAACTAACAACCGTACAACATTGCACAGAGTATTTCAGCAACATCCCCCCTCCTACACCGAACACTACACTTCACAAACACACTTATAAACACAACGACCACAGCCAACCAAAACCTCCAGCCAAACAGCCTCCTTCATGAACCACCGGCAGACATACACACCTCAGAAACTACCCTACCCAGAGAGACACAAGTACACCCACCCACACTGCGATGCGGCCACCACCCTTCTCTGCCACAACACCAACAAAAAATACACCTCACAGATAATCCACTATACCCACAAGGCAGTGCCTCCCCCCACACCACAACACACTCACCGTATGCCGTACACTATCACAACACAAAAAAATCCTTCAAGAAAAGACCTTTGGGAGCGACCGATTGAAGTAGTTGGTGTCCTACAGTCACTGGGTTCACGTTCATAAGCATTTTTTTTTTTTAAATGCAAGGAAGAAGAAACCAAAAGCCAGGAGCCCGCAAATAGCTCCCTCCAAGAAAAAAAACAAAAACAAGATAACAGAGAGTCAAGTTCAAGATCTGTTCATTTCGAGATGCCTGGACACACTGTGTTTTAAAGACCAGAGATCATATGCAATAGGAAATACAGACAGAGGGAGACAGTTCAAGAGATGACTTGTTGCATACGTGAAGGACAGGGAGAAACGGTTAACTCCTGCATTTGAGAGTTGGACAGAAAAGGGATGAGAGTTTGTTGATAGACGATTGCAACTAGTAATACCAAAAAAAAAAATATATATATATATATATATCGTTAAGAAAAAAAAAGTTTCTTATATTTTTTTTTATGTTTATTTTCCTAATTTCCCGATACGAATATTTGATTGTTCTTATACCATTTTCTATGCCAAAAAGTCATATTTTGGGGGTCAGACATTAGTCAAAGATTCTGACAGTCCTGGAAATAGTAAAAATACAATAAATATTTCCCCTGTAACCTGTCTGAACTGTGTTGACAAGGTGTTTATGTATCCCAAAATTTGCAAGAAAGTAACCAAGTTTCCTACTCCACGTTAGAGAAGGTAGCAGAGCCAGGAGTCAGGACTAGAACCTCTGACAAGTCTGACCTTCAGGCTCGATAACTGACTGCCTTAAACCTTATAACCACATTGAAATTTCTTTACTCCTTTCTTAATTTTTGTTCTCAGGACCGTAATTATTTGATATAACTGCTTCATCCCAAGGCTCAAGCTGTATCAGTTTTTGTACAAAGGACCTCTACAGTAAGTACACATGGTTCTAATTCTATTACACATAAGGTGGATTGGCTTCAGGAACTCTTATATTGCTGTCATTTCCGGTAATAACCTTTAAAAGAAATATTTTTTGCCTATTTAAAAATACAATTAAAAACAATTTTTTCTAATTTAAAAAAAAAGTTTTTTATTAAAAAAAACGAACGAGTTTTTCTTCTATTATTTTTTTCTTTCCATCACTAGATCCAACGCGCCCGCCGTAATAGTGGAGGGGTGCAGACAGACAGTTCAGAGGAGCAGTGGCCATTGAAGTAGCGATAAAAAAGATATTAAGATGCAACAGTGCGGCCGTTTCGACAAACATCATCACTTTTTCAGAAGAACCCAGCTTTAGTAAAAGTTATATAAACAAGTGTGCTTGGCTGAGAGAATGAATTAGACCAGGCGTTTGGGATTCGATCCTCTTTGTTTATCTGTTGGTCTATTAGAATCTAGGGCTTGATTTTGATGCCACTTATTTTATATTTTAATTTTTATTTTGTCCTAAGCCCGTCATGACACGGTCGACTGTGAGATCCTTGGACAGTGAGGGAGTGACACTGTGTGTGTGTGTGTGTGTGTGTGTGTGTGTGTGTGTGTGTGTGTGTGTGTATTCTGAGATTCTAACATGGTGTACATCGTTACAATGGAGAGCAAAAAACAGATTTGGAACAAAAAGCCAAGTAAGATGGATAAGAAAAGAAACAATTTAGATTCGAGTAAGAGAAGAAGTGAGGAAGTTTGTCAGTTATAGGGTAGAAGAGAGTGGATGTGATTCTCTCTCTCTCTCTCTCTCTCTCTCTCTCTCTCTCTCTCTCTCTCTCTCTTAGTTTTAAAGATGAAGAGTAAGAGTTGAAGGAATGGGACTGTTGAGGTGTGCATATGGGCAGTAAGTTGAATAAGATGATAATTTTTGAGATTCCTGGAAGACGTGGAACAAGGAAGTCTATGGGTGCATATAAAATTATAGATATCCGTGAAAGATACGGCCCTGAGCCTTTGGCATCGGAGATACCTGGCTCTAGTGAATTTTCTGCTCATGATACTGGTGACAATGTGCAACTTGAGTTAGCCAGAATTAAGCTCAGAGAACTTGAAGTGCAGGACAAAATGAGAGAAATAGAATTGCATGCCCAAATGAGACAAAAGGAAATGGATCACAAATTCAGACTGATGCACCCTGATAGTTTACCTACAACTACTAGTTCATCTGCCAGGGAAACTTTTGATGTTGCTAGGAACATTAAGCTAGTACCTCCCTTTAATGAGCAAGATGGCACTAATTACTTCCATATGTTTGAAAAGGTAGCAGGTCGTCTCTCGTGGCCAAACGACACTTGGACAGTACTGCTGCAGGTGCTTTGAAAGGAAAGGCTCAAGAGGCTTACATTTCTTTATCTGTTGATCAAAGTGCTACAGCAACTATGATTATTTGAAAGAGGCCATTCTAAAAGCATTTGAATTCGTGCCAGAGGCGTATAGGTTTAAATTTAGGTCTGCCTTTAAACAGAAATATCAGACTCATGTGGAATATGCTAGAGTACTCACAGACTTACTTGATCAATGGTTGCATTTTAAGAAAGTTGATGATTTCTGTTAACTGAGGGAGCTAATGATCTTGGAGAACTTCACTGGTAAGATAGATAGGGGTATTGCTACATGCCTAGTGGAGAAAGATTTAGATACCCTAGCAGAGGCTGCTGTTGTAGCAAATAATTACAGTATAATTCATAGGCATGAACGTAAGCCTCAGTCATTTCTTAAGAGTAGGAGAGTGAACCAACCAGTTTTTGTGAACCCTTCTTCTGGTAAAGGCAAGTTAATGTCAAGTGACACAAGTGGGAACACTGGAACCCCTGAGCATGGTAGTTCCACGAAAGTAAGTGAGGACAGTGTTGCCAGAGGGTCAAGAAAAAGTGTCAGGTTTTGCCAGTATTGCCAGAAAACGGGGCACTTGGAGGATTGGTTCTGGAAAAACGAAGGAAAAGTTCCAATGTGAAAACTATTACTTAGGTAAACTCTTGGGGACCTTTTGACTCCAACAGAGAGCAGCCACCCATAGTTATTGTTAGCGGTAGTCAGACACAACCCCAGCAGATGCATATTGTTGACAAAGCCAGAGTGGAACTGTCAGTGGTTGATAGACAGAGTCCTGTAGCGCCATTGTTAGACACTAGTAAGACTGGAGCAGTGCAGCCGTCAGGTTCAGATGAGAGTGGTAATAAGACTCCATCAGAGTGTCCTCCCCCAAGCAGTACACAGACTCCTCCCCAGATCATTTATTTGCTAACTTGATATCTGAGAGGTTAGTCCACTTGGTGGAAAAGGTGGTAAGGAAGTCACTATACTAAGAGACACAGGAGCTTCACAGTCACTAATGTTGAAGGGGATTGTTCATGTAGCTGACCCTAATGAATGTGTCATGTTCCAGGGTATAGCTGAGTTTGTATCTGTTCCCCCAGTTGAGGTGAAGCTCCAGAGTTAGTTACTGGTTCAGTGCGTGTGGGTGTTGTTGACCAGCTTCCTGTACAAGGGGTCACTTTCCTTTTGGGTAATGACTTGGCGGGAGGACAGGCGAGTGCTGTTCCCTGCGTGTCAAGAACTCCCTTGAGTGAGGATAGGACTAAAGAGTTGGATCCTAGATTGTTTCCCGTATGTCCTGTAACTAGAGCTATGATGGCAAAGGCCAGCCATGCTAGTGTTGACAGTAATGGTATTGGCAATGCCAATGATGATATTGGGCTTGGTGATACGTTTTTCGACCAGTTAAATGACTCAGAGGTTGATGAGACTCCCCAGACTGATGCAAGTGCAAAGTTAGCTGATACGCTAAGATCTGATCCAAAGATTGCCACTTTAATTGACTCAGCAGTTAGGGAAGATGAATGTGAGTCTCAATTGACAGAATGTTATTATTTAAGGCCAAACAACGTGTTAATGCGAAGATGGAGACCTCCTTGTGTTGCTCATGATAACGAGTGGGAGACTGTACATCAAGTGGTGGTTCCAAAACCCTAGAGGCAAAAAATGATGTCCATTGCTCATGACTCTTCTTTAGCAGGTCACTCAGGGGTGAGGAAGACTCTCCCCCGCATCTGGCAGCATTTTTACTGGCCTGGAATCCGTCGAGATATCTCCCGGTTCTGTAGGTCATGTCACATCTGTCAGCTAGTCGGTAAGAGCAATAAGCCCATCCCTGCAGCTCCTTTGATTCCTCTACTTGTGTTTGAGGCCCCATTCACTAGAGTCTTTGTGGACATTGTTGGCCCTTTGCCTAAAACCTTCTCAGGCCACCAGTACATCCTCACAATGGTAGATATGGCCATTAGATATCCTGATGCCATTCCCCTGAGAAATATTTCAGCAAAATTGGTTGTAAAAGAGACTCTGACCTTCTTTACCCATTTGGTCTCCCTAAGGAAGTTCAGTCAGATCAAGGCAGTAATTTTATTTCCAGACATTTCAGAAAAACCCTTAAGGAGTTAGGAATCTCCCAGATCACTTCCTCAGCATACAGTCCTTAGAGTCAGGGTGCATTTGAGAGTTATCACCTAATTTTGAAGAGTATGCTTAAAAAGATACGTTTGGATGAAAAGGAATGGGACAAGTGTTTGCCTTTCCTACTTTTTTCCACCAGAGCGGCACCAAGTGAGTCCTTGGGCTACTCCTCATTTCAGTTCATCTTTAGCCATGAAGTAAGAGGTCCTCTTAAACTCCTCAAAGAATGATGACCAAATTAACTTGCTAGACTATGTGTCAAAATTTCAAGAAAGACTGGCCTATAGTATGGAAGCAGCCAGGGCACACTTGGAGTCATCTCAGGAGAAGATGAAGAGGTGGTATGACCAGTCTAAAAAAGTTAGGAACAGAGTGTTTCACACAGGTAATCATGTTCTTGTCTTGCTTCCCATTCATGGTCAGCCTCTGCAGGCAAGTTTTGCAGGCCCTTATGTAGTGGAGAAGAGTGTAGGTGAAGTAAATTGTCATTTTAACCCCAGACCGTAGGATGGAACGAAGATTGTGCCATGTAAATATGTTGAAGAAGTTCCACAGATGAGACGTGGACCACCCTAGTGCTGCAAGCGTGGTGTCGGCTGTCGAGTTGGCAGAGGATGAGGGCTGCCCTTTGACTTTGGTCCAGATGACCAGTTGGAGAGAAAACCAGGAAGCTTGGTGTACACTGACTGATAAACTCTCCCACTTGACCGCAGAGCAGTGTGCCGAGCTTGTTGCCCTTCTCAGGAAGTTCCTTGATGTCTTACGGGACACCCCAGGACGGACGGAAGTGGCACAACAAGACGTGGTAGATGGAGATGCCAGCCCTGTGAAGCAGTCCCCCTACCGGACCAGTCATCAGAAGCAGACCATCATTCAAGAGGACCTGAACTACATGTTGCAGCAGGGGTTAATCGAGTCCTGTCAATGTGAGTGGTGCTCCCCGGTCATAGTGGTTCCAAAATCCGATGAGTCACATTGCTTTTGTATTGATTATCATATAGTCAACTCCCTTACCAAAACTGATACCTACCCACTTACTAGAGTAGATGATTGTGTGGATGTGATAGGCAGTGCTAAGTTTATTACAAAATTAAATTTGATGAAGAGATATTGGCAAATCCCACACACAGAAAGGGCACAAGAATTTTACTGTCTTGTGGTCAATGGCAATGCTTATAAATGTAACATCATGCACTATGGTATGAAGAATGCTCCTGCCACATTCTGAAGGCTGATAAATGATCTCACCAAGGATGTTAAAGGTTGTGTAACTTACATTGATGATGTTATTTTTAGTGACACCTGGGAACAACACTTGAGCCAACTAGATACCTTGCTGCAGATACTGTCCTCTTCTAATTTAGTACTTATTTTAACTAGATGTGAATTTGTGAGGGCTTGAGTGCAGTATCTAGGTTATGTGGTTAGTTTAGGCCAAGCGAGGCCTCCTGATGTTAAAGTTCAGGGCATTGTCAATTCCCCCCAACCCAAAAATAAGAGAGTTGCAACGATTCTTGGGTATAGTAGGGTACTACGGACGTTTTGTCCTGAACTACTCTGATCTTGTAACTCCTCTCACTGATTTGTTAACTCGAGGCGTCCCATCGACGTATGGATACGTCGCAACGTTTTATCATAGCTAGACCCGTCAACATACCGGTATGTTGCGCAATTGCAAGGTTAATAATTTGCACAATTATCAATTTTTGCGTGTGATTTTTGGTAAGTATACATGGGACACCTTCCTCTACAAGATGCCAGGCAGGGACAATGCCTTACCCAGCATGACCTCCGCACGCCATTGTCTTGGCAATTCACCTGTTACCAGTGACGTGGCCAATAAAGACATTCTGGGCCTGAGTGTTTCCCCAGTCGATGACAATGTGGAGGACAATGTTTACATAGCATTAGAGGACGAAACAGTCAGAAATGATGATTATGTAATGTCACCAAAAAACGTCATGTATGTTGATGTGTTAGTGAGTGAAACAATGCTTATATTGCCTATATTACTGTTTGAAAACCAATATACTCTTGTACTACAGATAAATTCGTACCAAAGAAATAAATAAATACCATTTATGAGTGGTGTGGAATAGTTACCCTCTCATAGAACCCGTTTACTCTGTAGCCAGCCAGCCTGATAGAAAGCCCAGTAAGGTATGGGGTACTGCTACCTGTATCGAGTATTTTAAACCTCAGGTGAGCGATTTCTCTATGCATTATCAACGTTTCTCACCAAAAGCAGAGATCTGAGCCAAAAAAAAAATTTTTCCAAAACTAGTAGGGATTGGGGGGAGTCAGTGGTGGAAAATCAGTCAGGACGGGGCGGGTTAAGAAAAGGAGTCAAGTATGAGTGGAAGCAAAAATGTTAGGAAGCCTATTCTAAAGTCAAAGCCATCCTATTAAGTAACCCTATGCTTCAAGTGCCATATTTTGATAAACCCTTTAAATTAGCTCTTGATGCCAGTGGCCTAGGGGTTGACGTAGTTTTGCTTCAGGATAATGATCAAGGCTTTGAAATGCCTGTGTGCTATTATAGCAAAAACCTCAATGAGGCCCAGAGATACTATTCAACTATTGAGAAAGAATTCCTTGCACTCATACTCGCCCTTCAACACTTCTGTGTATGTTGGTCCAGGGTCAGTTGATGTTGCAGTGTACACTGATCACCACCCTCTGAAATTTTTGTCCCGATTTAAGGACAAAAATCTTAGATTGACCTGCTGGGCTCAATTTTTGCAGGAATACTCCATTGATGTGAGACATATTACTGGTGTTTTGAGTGTTTTAGCAGTTTATGTGTCCAGAACTTAAATTGTACATTATCCAGAAATTTCCCCTTGGGAATTTTTTTTTCTCAGGAAGGGAGGTGTCACTGGTGTAGTTACCCCAGTAGTGAATGGGTGAAATAGAAGATAAGGTGATAACGCATGGAGACAGATGAGCCGCCAAGATCGATAAATCTTTTCTTATCAGTTTTGCTGGCTGTAAGGGTAACCCTAGACCTCAGCTCTGTTTACCCAGCGGTCAACTCTGCCTTCTTGAATGATAACGCACTAGTTGTGTTTCCCATAAATTGTGCAGAAAATCCTTTTGTCCTCGACATAGTGGGTGTAACTGATAGTGTGGGAGGAGCAAAATGAGAGGATTTGCCAATAGAAGCCTAAATAATGCTTTCTTTGCTTTCTTGATGGCACGCCATTGGTTCAGTGTAATATGTGTAAGGCTCCCATTGGTAGCAGGTGCCTCTAATTGCACTAAGTCAGCCTAGTGGTTAGTTAGGAGAGAGAGGCGGAGTAAGTCTGCTAAGCTCGAGGATAATATGACAAAGATAATTGTGCACATTTGTTCACATTCTGTCATTTGTACACCTTTGTCACATTTTCACTTTTTTTTTTTTTTTTTCACAGTCAAGTGACACTTTTGTCACATTCTGTTGCACTTTTCCTCATATTTTCACACATTACTCAATACTTGACTTTGATTACAAAACACAGTTTTTGCACCATATCCCACTTTTGGTTCACTCCTCCATTGACACTTGTGTCTGATTCATATCTGGATTATATTTTCGAAGTCTCCAAGTTTCCTCGAGCTTTATGAGTACTTAGCCTCCACTGAGTGTACTCTGGTTAGGTAAGAAATAACTTGTTTTATATTTGTATTTTGAGGCCTACATGAATTCCCGTTTTGGAAAACGAATCCTGGTTTCTTCTTTTGCGTGTGTATGTTATAGTGTACAATAAAGTTACGTTAGTTTTCTTGTGAGCTTTACCTTACCCCTTTTTGGTGATAATTAAGGGCTAAGAGTTCACCGTAATATACACCCCCGTAACATACCTAAGTGGTGGTATGTGAGGGTGTGTCAGTCAATGGGTGGCGTGTGACTAGGCGATTGTGGCTTGGTCAGTAGCGCTTTCGTCTCGTGGTGCCTGTGATTCGAGTAGTGGGTTCGAACAGTTAAAGTGAATATCGGTAATATGAGCTTTCACACACACACACACACACACACACACACACACACACACTGTTACGAGATGGGCGTAAGCAACACAAGATAACTAAATCTGACTGCGTAAAACTAAGAAAAGCAAAGTGAAAGGGGCACTGAACAAATAGTTAATTGATGAAAAAAAATAAAACTAACTCCAGTCTCGCAACACAGGTCCGAAAGTAAATAAAATTAGTTGACTTTAGCAAGGGAAAAATAAACTCAGTGAAAAACACATAACATAGTACAAGCTAAGATTGCTTACAATATTTACAATGAGATAACAGAAGAGAAAAGAATGAGAAAAACAAGCAACATGTCTGGGAATAAACTTGCCACATAAAAGAAATAAAATCATACAAAAAGAGATAACTAAACTACACTCAGTTGCCACAAATAATAATAATAACAATAATACTTGCAATTGGATGCTGATACGAAGTTAAAAGATGTTCAGAAATATATATAACACACAAAATACTGCTTCTCCTCCCTCATTGATCTGTAGTCCAAATACTCCCTCTCCCGACACCAGTCCCACAAAAACTCTCTCCATTCAAAATTCTCCACCTTATATACGCTCCGGCTGCGTGCACGCGTCAACATGCAGCTGGAGGCCAGACGAGAAATATACAGAAAAGAGTTAAGCAAATTAATCTCTCCCCCATACTCCAAAAGTTATAATTATCGCTGGTGAATACAAATCAGTGTTGTAGTCAAGACCAGGCACCTCGAGACCAAGACCAAAACCAGACCCTCTGAGACCAAGACCAATACCAAGAATTTATGTGTCTGCTGAACGAACAAAAAGTAGCTGCAGCCTGCAGGTGCTGCACTGCTAGTCAGTTTTCACTGGCGTCTGGGCACCTCGAGTGAGTGCACTAGTACCCGAATCACCCAGTTGCAGATTACATTATGTAACGATGTGATTTTCAAAACCTTTTAACCTGCCGCATGCCAGCTATTTTTAGCCCTATAGGTCGCCCTAGTGCCGGCCATTTTTCGACTTTTTTTTTTTTTTTTGGCTAAAATGATAGATTTTGTGGAAACAACGAATTTTACCATTAACCCCTCTGCTGCCGAAGGCCCGGAATTTTCCGTGAACAGCAGGCCGACGCCGGGGCCATTTTTTGAAGTTTCAGAAATTGATTTTTTTTTTCTTGCCATATTGAAGAGAAAGTCCAGATGCATCTAACAGTGCACATCCCAGCTTCCTAGACGTATTTTATTGCATGCAATGGAGCGTGGAAGTTGCAGAAATATCGGCAACCGATATCGCCGCCCAGGAGCGATGCTGCAATGCAACTGGACAGGTGTTGTTATTTTTTTTTTACCTCCCAAAAGAATACGAATGGTGCTGAAATGTTGTGCATATATGAGATATGATGATATCGAATGATTTCAGTACATAATCTGTTAGGAATGGCTGGAAAGAAAATTGTTATGAATACTTTTTCACCTTTTTGATATAAAATATCTATATGGCAGTTTCGAGTTATTTTTAAAATTATCGTTGTGCCCATGCTTGGAAAAGGGAGCGAAAGAGTTGAATTTTCGTTCCTAAATGAGAAAACTGCACGTCCTCCAAGGTTAGACTCTGCCACAGGAGAATAAAGTGGAGGGTCAGATCCGATTAGCAATGTGGAGGTTGAGTCGCAACTTCCTGCTCCCACACGACGAGCATGGCTAAAAATAGAATTGTAATGCTGTTTCAGAAGTCTAATTATTACGAATACAGATACAAAGCAAAAATAAATAAGATTACAGACGGGGGAAAACGTATTTTTTCCGTAATAACATGTTCATCTTTCTCCATCATTTTACATTCATCTTTATTATTTTACCTTGTTATTTTCACAATATAAATTGCTGTCTCGTAAACAGGGTGGTTGTATGCGTTTTGCAAGGGAGGAAAAAGATTGTATTTTCTGTCTGGGTCGAGATAATGGGTGTAACTATGTGTTTTTAGGCATTGCCACGAGCGAAAAAATCGTACATCCACTCGTCATGACACCAGGTGGAGAACTGACAGATATGTGAGAGGGTGAAGTCAAGGTCAGTCTCATGTCCCAGATTTTCGTTCACTTCCCGAAAGTTTTCACAGTTTTCTACAGTTGCACTGCATCAAATGATCCAAACCATTACAACAAACCTGAGCAAAAGTTTTCACAGTTTTCTACAGTTGCACTGCATCAAATGATCCAAACCATTACAACAAACCTGAGCAAAAGTTTTCACAGTTTTCTACAGTTGCACTGCATCAAATGATCCAAACCATTACAACAAACCTGAGCAAATAGGTAACCATACCAAGACAAAAATGTATTTTTCACATATCATGCCTTTTTTGTATGTGCCTGTATTACTTAATAATCGTAAGCAGGTGGTTTTGTGTGTTTTGCAAGAGAGGACAAAGATGAAATGTTTTGCCTGGGTCGAGATAATGGGTGTAGTTGTGCTTGTTTAGGCATGGCTAGAAGCGAAAAAATCGAAAATCCACTCATCACTGCAGCAGGCTTTGAACTGCTTGAGGTGTATGGGAGTGTAGTGTAGGTCAGTATTAAGACGTTCAGAACGTTCGCTCACTTCCCAAAAATTTTTGCAGTTTTTTATAGCCTGCACTCAAATGACGCCTGTGGCCATTGATCAGCTAAACGTCATTCGACGCCGGCAGCCATGGAGGGGTTAAAATGCTCACCGAGGCTCGGAAATGGGTTTTATTGAGTCCTGCATACTCGTATACAAGTATAGCCACTCTCTCATGCTCACCACATAGGTGAGAGAAAAGCAATTTTTTATGTAAGGTATACTAATGTATTTATGCTGGGAAGGTAAAGCAATGTTCAGTGCACTTTTCTGATTACTTGAGGCGCTGAGTGGAATTACCTCTTGTCCATCACAGTGGCCATTTTGGAGTTAAATACACCAACGTATTCCCCAAACCCTCTTCTACTAGTACAATAACAAATCATATGATAAAATGCCCCCAACATGGGTGAAAATCCAATTTTATAGAGAGTACTGACTGACCTCGCTGCACATGAAGGTGTTTATACTCTACTAGGTGGACATTAGGTCCATTTTTGCCTGAATAATCCAGTCAGAAAATCGTTGTGGCTTAGCATTGTCTTCCCCAGGTCTTGAACCTTGGAAACCAACATCAGGCTCAGTTATTCCACTGGTGTTTAGGCCGATTTTTTTATGTATTCACCTTCAGACATGCATCTATAATTAGCTCCATGTGGGGGAAGTCCCAGAATCTATTAATAACCACTCGAGCGCCACAGGCCACCATGGATAGATTTTCTTAGCTATATTTTATTTTTTTGTGCTGGTTTTGTGCTATATTAATGGATATTGTGAAAGTACATGCATACATCGTAAGGCTGGCTTGCAATAACACACATTGTTGGGAAAATGCAGTTCATTATTGTCAGGCAAGAGGAGAAAGACGCTGTTCATATATTGTTCTTTCAAAATGCCATTGATTTACATACTCTAACATGCAAGCAGATGTTTTCAGCTACATCTGAAAAAAAATCACCAGAATATCTTTTTAAAGGTTGAAAAGATATGGTCTTTTGAAAGTAAACAAACTTTAACAGCGTTTTTCTCCATTTTCTATATTTGGCGCATGAGAGGTTATTCCACTCAGTGCCTCACTTATTACTTCAACATCTATTACAATTTGTATGTCTTTCTCACTGTGAATGCATTGTCTTATACTTACTTCATGATACGTACAACCTGACTTTATTATGTAATAGTCCTGGCACTTACAAGAAGATATTTACAACTTGACTTCACTATATCGTCCTAACACAAGAAAATATTTACAACTTACACTTACATGAAAATATTTACAAAATGCCTTCACTATGTACAGCATTGGATGAGGCACACAGGCAGAGTGAGGCAGAGCGAGCATGAGGGGGGAGCCAAGTGAGTGTATGGCTTTGACAGCCTGGGGGATGGTAGGGAACAGTTACCATACATGCCTGCTAATTTTCACCAGCGACTCTTGAAAAATGCGGTCACAGTGAATTTATTTATTTTAAACTGTTTTAAAACGGCACTGGCACTGGCCACGGAATTATGTCAGACCTTTTTAAAACGGCTCTGGCGCACAGTGAGTTAGACAAATTTAAGTTGATTATCGTACATGAGTTGAATGAGGTCAAGGAGTTTCTGAGAAGACAATCACTATGAAGAATGAAAGAGAGAAGAGGGCAATGAGGATAATTTCTGAGGCCAAAACTTAAGAGTATGAAGTGACCAGGGCCCACACCAGGACTGTGACAATTTGCTTCTTTTTCTGGCCTGTGTCAAACGTTTTTCAGACATCCAAGGGTGCGGTCAAAGCTCTCTATGGCCCTGCACACCGAAGTTATGGCTTTTGAAAGTTTTCAAGTTTTTAAACTTTTGAAAGAATAGTTTTGAAGGTATAATGTATGGTGTTGCATACTTTGTCAATGTCATCATATTCATGAATAGCTGAATCTTCCTCATGCGAAAGCTGGTTTTTTAAAAACTAATTTTCGCAATTCTCTCCAGGCTTTACCCGTGCCCATAGGTTCCATACACAACATATTCATCTTTCGTTTCTCGTGAACAGATGAGCGGAACTACCTATTTTCCAGGATAATTACACATGAGACTGAAGGGGTTTCAGGATACAGAGGTGGGAAGCAAAAAATATTCATAAATATAAAATATATGTTTTACTTCCATAAGTGCTCCAAATACTTCATACGGTCGTACTTACTGTTTGTTTAACCCCCCTCCATCCTGATCGATTTTCCACCACTGACTCCCCCCCAAGTCCCGACCAATTTTGGAAAAAAAAAATGTTTGGCTGAAACCTTTGTTTTTGGTGAGAAACATAGAGAATTCAAAGAGAAATCGCTCACCTAAGGATTAATATACTGGATACAGGTAGCAGTACCCCGTACCTTACTGGGTTTTCTATCAGGCTGGCTCCAAAGAAAACGAGTTCTATGGGAGGGTAACTATGCCACACCACTCATAGACAGTATTTACTTATTTGGTATGAATTTATATGTAGTACGAGAGTATATTGGTTTTAATGCAGTAAAATAGGCAATATAAGCATTGTTTCACTCACCAAACACATCAACATACCGGACCTTCTTTGGTGACATTACCTGATCATCAGTTCTGACTGTTTCTTCCTCTAATGCTACGTAAACTTTGTCCTCCACATTGTCATCGATTGGGGAATCACTCTGGCCTTGAATTTCGTACCGTGGCCCGACATGTCTTTACTGGCCAGGTCACTGGTAACACGTGAATTGCCGAGACAATGGCGTGCGGGAGGGGGAGGTCATGCAGGGTAAGGCATTGTCCCTGCCTGGCATCTTGTAGAGGAAGGTGTCTCGTGTATACCTACCAAAAATCACGAGCGAGATTTGAAAAATGTGCAAATGACAGACTTTGCAATTGCTGCACATTTATATACCTCACTGGGAGTCAGTGACAAAACATTCGGATGTATATATACATCAACGGGATGCGGTGGGTTAAGAGAACAGTTTTCACTAACTTTCTGTTTTGAAAGGGGCTCTCATTCGAGTCTGCTCACTGCCCTTCTTGCTACTACAGATGATTTATCGGCCCCCAGGTGGCGCCCCACTTTAGTGGAGCTAGAAACGCCACTGGGCCACATGGCCATGGCCCCCCACTCATAGGTGATTAAGGTGTATGAATTACGAGGGTGGCTGTGAAACACAAGAAAATATTCTGGTTTCTTCTAAAATAGTCATAGAAGTCACTGCAGGCCTCTGTGATAGCCGTTTGGAAGCTCTGAAGGGTCATAACTCTAAAGGATGGAAACCACTAATGTCTAACTTGGCCCCCATTGCTCCAAAATCCTGGCTACGCCCCTGTAAGGGGAAAAATGTATTTATATATGTGAAAAACTGAACATCTAGGTAAAATATTTCTGCTTTCATTGTTTCATTGCCATGAAGATACAAACATAGGAAAATAGAAATTTTTGTGGTTGTGTTTTCCGAGCGAACAAACTAAGCCCATGAAGGGTGCGAGGATTGCATAGACCAATAACATATATGAAGTACATGGAGGTGAACAGAGCTGCAAACATGCGTGCATGTAAACGGAGATTATCACTGCGAGAATGGCCATGTCATGCGTGCTCTCTCAACTCGCATGAATTCTATCGGCGCTCGCTGGCTCAGCTCATGCATCATCACCGTAGCGCCAGCCAGGCAGTATCTATTGACAGTAAAACACTGTATGGAATTAATCAAATCAGCCATAATTGTTCCCCGTGTATGATCATAAATTCCGAACTTCCAACGCCGTGATGCACTTTTTAATGCTGGTCTCGACCTGGTCTCGAACCAAAACTCCGAGGCCAAAAGCTTCGAGATCAAGATCAAGACCGAGACCACGTCAAGCAAGACCAAAATCAAGACCTAGACCACATCAAACTGGTCTTCAGACCAAGACCGATCTCCACCACTGATACAAACCTTTATGTCACCAGTTTAAGCTCCACCCTAAGTCACTAATATTAAAAACAATTTTAGTCACATCTGTGCCGAGAGAGCAAATAGAATTAACAAAGACTTTATGTGTACGCAATAAACACGCAACAACATGAGTCAGTGCATGTGCATAGATGTCGACATACACAGCACTGACACACATATGAGTACACACACGCCCAGTGACACGCACGCATTATACATACATGCACAATATACACAAAAGTATATAGATTCTTTCACACGTAACATGCCCGCACATAAGAAAGAATTTTCCCTTAGGAAATTCGTTCTTAAGAATGTGACAAACAATCAGCGATGATATTGTCAACACCTTTAATATATATAACATCCAAATGAAATTATGGAAGGAACAAACTCCGTGTCAATTGCTGATTCTTCATCTTCAAATTATTCAGAAATTTGAGTGGGTATCAGTATATACAATGACAGCGGGTCCAAATGCAGGGACTTACACAGAAAAGTGCTGCAGGACGAGGATCAGGGCTAATAATTCCTTTTCCATAACAAAATAATTACGCTGAGAAACAGAAAACTTCTTAATGAAATAACAAACAGGATGCTCTATGCCATGATCGTCGTCCTGCATTAACACAGCTCTTGCATCCACATTACTAGCATCTACATGTTTAAATGTCATATTAAAGTCTGGTGGAACCATAGTTGGGTAATTACATAAGATCTCCTTGGCTGCATCAAAACTATTCTGACTCACATCAGTCCAGATGTATCTTCTATTTTTCTTAAGCAGTTCAGTGAGAGGGGCCACTACTGTTGCAAAGTTCTTAAAAAAACGACGGTAGTAACCAATACTGCCGAGGAATCACCAAAGCTTGCACATGTTTTGTGGCGCCTTAAAACTCTTTATTGCCTCCACCTTAGAGTCAGGGGGACATACACAACCATGATCAACCACATAACCAAAGTATTGAACTTGTGCGCAAACGAACTCGCACTTCTTTAAATTTACTACAAAGTGAGCCTCGGAAAGCCTGGACAGCAATACACCTAGTTCTCTTAAGTGGCTTTCCCAGTCATAGGTAAAGACTACTACATCATCCAAGTATACCACAGAAAGCTTCATAGCCTACCACCGACAACCATGTTCATTAATCGCTGGAACGTTGCCGGGGCATTTTTCATACCATATGGAATCACATTACACTGATATGTTTGTCTGTCTGTCACAAAATGCGAGACTTCCTTGCCCGTTTGGTCAAAGGCACTTTCCAGAAGCCTTTCTTGAGATCTAACTTGGTGATATAACTAGATGAGCCTATGCGACCGATGCAGTCCTCAAGCTGGGGCAATGGGTACGTATCAGTCTTGGTTAGTGCGTTCACCCGTCGGTAGTCTATGCAAAATCTTGTGAAAGCTTGCAGCATGTGGTTTAGGCGCTGCCAAGTCACAGGGGAACTCCACAGACCTACCCACGGGAGAGATGAAGCCCGAGGTCCAACATATAATTAAGCTCCTGACACAGCATGCCAACACACTGAGGACTGACTCGATAAAGAGGCAACTTCACAGGAACGGCATCACCCACATTCATATCATCCTGAATCCAGTCGGTCTTCCCAGGGGCACTGCTGAATACTTCCTTGTAAGTTGACAAGAGGGCATCCAACTGAGATGCTTGGTCTCGAGGCAGATGTGCTAACTTGGAGTTGAGAGTGGACTCTTGCCTCATCATTCTTCACCCAGCTACAATCTGGAAACTCACAGTCCACCTCAAACAAACCGCTATCAACGCCCTCCTCAGCAGCAGCAGCAGTGGTGGAGACAAGGTGTACAGGAGCTGGAGAATCTGATGCACGATGATTCAGCTTCAGCATGTTCACATGGCACAATTGGTGCTTCTTCCTTTTGTCGGGGGTAGTCGGTGTCTCCAATACGCCGCACTACAGGGTAGGGACCACTAAACTTTGCAGCCAGCAGCAGACCCTGCAGTGGCAGGAACACTAAAACCTCATCGCCGACCGTAAACTCCCTCAGCCTGGCCTTTCGATCGTACTACATCCTCATGTTTTCCTGTGCCTGCTTGAGATTTTCCCAGGCCAGCTCCTGAGTCTCACTCATACAGGTCTTGAAGTCCCTAACATAATGGAGTAAGCTCTGGCTCTCGGCGAGGTTACTACTCCAAGTCTCCTTAACCAAGCTCAGGGGACCTTAAACTCGATGGGCAAACACAAGCTCATTAGGAAAGAAACCCAAACTCTCCTGAGGTACTTTCCTCATAGCAAACAGGAAGAAAGGCACACCACGATCCCAGTCCTTAGAGTGCTCCAGACAGTACTAGTGGACCATATTCTTGAGACTCTAGTGGTAACACTCCAAGGCACCTTGCATCTGCGGATGGTAGGCACTGCTCTTGACGTGTGTGATGCCAAGTTGAGCTAATGACTCCTGAAAGACATTGGAAAGGAAATTAGACCCTCTGTCTGACTGAACCTCCTGGGGCAAACGAAACTTTGTAAAGAAATCTAGCAAAACTTTAACCACTGTCTTAATTAGCCTTGGTGGAACGTTGGCATTGCCTCAGGGTACCTCGTGGAGGGGTCAATGACAGTGAGCAGATGTGAGTTACCATTAGAAGTTGGGAGCAAGAGAGGCCTTAGGTACAGACTGATTTGACCTACCCACTACTTGACACGTATGACAATGTTTGACAAACTTAGCCACATCCGCTGTCATGTGGGGCCAGTAGAATAATGCACGCAGTCTCTCCATGTCTTCCTTACACCCATGTGACCTGCAAATGGAGTAGAATGGGCCAGTTGAATTAACTCCTGCCTCCATTCATTAGGTATTATGATCTGATTGTAGTCCCACATCCCATCATCTACATTCACATATGGAGGTCTCCGTCTCCACAAATTCTCATCTTTCATATAAAAACATCCACCCATCTTCTCAAAATCAACCGCTGCACACAACTTCAACCTCTGAATCTCCTGGTCTCCAGACTGCATCTCCTGTAACTTCTCAATGTTCACCTCCAGTGGAATAGGTGGAATATCTTCCAAAGAACCCATAATCGTATCTGCCAAAGATATCTCATTGTCCGATTGTTTCGTGTCCTCGGACATAGGACTAACTGTTCCCTCTGGTAAAGATGTCTGGGGCACACTACAAGCAATCATCTCCTGTCGGCCCCTCTCTGAAGGCGATATTGACCTAGTCACTTGCTGAAACTAGGAATGCACATCATTGGGATCAACCTGCGAGGGAACTTTGGGCACTGGCACCTCTGACAAAACTGGAGTGGTAATCTCCTCACCTCTCACTAAGTCATTGTCAAGTATTAAAAAAACACCACTCTCTGGTAAATATTCTACAACATATGTTGTGTAATCCATCAAACTGCTCCCAGCTTATTAAACCTCACAAGAAAATAGCGGCACAGTCTTTGCACCTGTTACTCCCCTAATCAGAACTCTCCTCCTGCAACATCAAGAACTTCATATTTGGCCTTACCCACAAAGAAATTGAAGAACCAGTGTCACGAAGAATGTGTACCGGATGCTGCACGTTATTCACCTTCACTGGAACAGAATACAGGTAGGGGGCATATGAAGAAGCAGGGACAACACTGCTCGTCACCTCCTGTACCACACCTCCTGAAACAGTGGGCTCCGACACAACTGTGGCCTCCTTCTTCCCACCTTGCAGAACAACAAACATCAGAGTTTCCCTGACTGACAACTAGGGAACCAACTGAAGGGGTAACCACGGAGCTCCACGAGAAACAAAGGTCACTGGCTTCACAACACCCGACTTTCGCCAACATCTATCTACAGTGTGACCTGGCCTCTTGCAATATGAACAAATGAATGGGTGGAGTGTAGGTTCTGTGGAAATGTGAGGTGTATCAGGTTTGGGTGTGGAGTAATTCGTGGAGTTGGGCTTCTGAGACGGTTGTTTGGGGAGCTGAGAGGAGTAACACTTCCGAGGAACACTGCTAGGAACTTCCTTACCTCTATTCAGATTCTTAAATAATAATCATCTGCATAAACTGCAGCTTCAGCAGCATTCTTAACTTTCTTATCAGCAAGATAAGTTCTTAAATCTGTATCAGTCTTATCAAGGAAGTTCTCAAGGATAGCAAGTTCCTTAAGCTTAACATAAGATTCTGAGACATTCTCACATCACATCCATTAATTAAATGCATCAGTCATCTGCCAACTGAAATCTACAAAAGTGTCATGAAGGCGTTTTCTACAATTCCTAAACTTCTGTCTGTAAGCTTCAGGTCTCATCTCGTATGCATGCAGTATGGCTTTCTTTAAAATCTGGTAATCCTGTGATTCTTGGTGCCTAAGATTGTCATAGGCCTTCAACGCTTTACCTTTGATTTCTGTCAGAACTAGAGTTGACCAGCTGTCTCTGGGCCACTTGTTACCTGTAGCAGTCTTCTCAGATCAGTCAAAGAACTCCAGGACTAAGCACTCATCGAATAGAGGAACTAATTTAGTGGGCTCAACTGCTCTAAATTCGGAAAAAGAATGGGGAAAATTGGTTGGGGCACTTAGGCAATTCATACGCATTTCATAGTTAAGCTTCATCTGCTCCAGTTTTAGTCTCTCCTCCTGTAGTTTAAGCTGTGGCATCCTATACTCACGATTGCACTTAGCCCGCTCTGCATCAATAGATTCTTTCTGCTTGATTACATTGACCTCAGTTAAATTTTCATGGGATGAATGAACTGATATAGAAACTGATTCAAGGTCTGGCAAGAATCCTGGGAGTTCGTATGGGTCTGTGCCAAACAGTCGGTGGCAGGTTAATTAATGGGAAGGCATTACCTGACTCACTCTGAATATCAAGAGCTTGATCAACTAAGGTTAACTCCTGCCTCTGTAGCCTCCTACCCTTATCCTTCGTTGGTCATGAGTTGATGAAGTCAACTGCATGTTGCTGAGTCACGTTGTGTACGGGCGCCACAGTAACATCGCTAGTTCTACCCTCCATGATGACACACTCAAAATGACTCAGTAATAAACATAATATCAGGGTATTATCCTGGCGAGTTCGCCAATTTATATGTTACGAGATAGGAGTATGCAACACAAGGTAACAATCTGAATGCGTAAAAACTGAGAAAAACAAAGTGAAAAGGGAACTGAACAAATAATTAATGAAAAACAATAAAGAACGCTAACCCCAATCTGGCAACACAGGTTCGAAAGTAAATAAAATTAGCTGACGTTAGCAAGGGCAAAATAAACACAACGAAAAATACCTAATATAATACAAGCTAATAATATTTACAATATTTACAATGAGATCATGAAACACAAAAGAATGAAAAGTAAGTAACCTGATAATACCCTGAATAATCACACAAGTCTGGGAAGAAACTTGTCAAATAAAAGAAATAAACGCATACAAAAAAGATAACTAAACTGCACTCAATTGCCAGAAATAATAATAATACAATAATATTATTACTTGCGACTGGATGCTAATACGAAGTGAAAATATGTTCTGAAATATATACAGCACACAAAATAACTGCTCCTCCTCCCTCTGATCTCCAGGCCAAACACTACCTTTCTCGACGCCAATGCCACAAAAATTCTCTCTCCATTCAAAATTCTCCGCCTTATATGCCCTCCGGCTGCGTGCACGCGTTAATGCGCAACTGGAGGTCAGACGAGCAATATGCAGAAAAGAGCTAGGCAAATTAATCTCTCCCCCATACTCCAAACGTTATAAATATCACTGGTGAATACAAATCTTTATGTCGCCAGTTTATGCTCCACCAAAAGTCACTGATATTCAAAACAATTTTAGTCATACCCGCGTCCAGAGAGCAAACAGAATTAACTAAGACTTTATAAATGTGTACGCACTAAACAGCCAACAACATGAGCGAGTGCATGTGCGTAGATGCTAGTGCACACACAGCATCGACGCACAAAGACACACACATAGTGACAAGCACGCACTATATATACATGCACAATATATATATATATATATATATATATATATATATATATATATATATATATATATATATATATATATATATATATATATATATATATATATATACACTGTTACACACGTAATACTATTCCTGATACTCCCAAACTTTCTTATGTATTTTTTTTACTATTCACTTATTTTTAAGTCCACAGGGGCTTTTAGAGATGGAGGGTTTAAATTAAACTCTTTTTCTATGTTTTTCATTCAAAGAAAAGAATGGAAGTATAATACACACACACACACACACACACACACACACACACACACAACAGACATCACAGTGAACGGGTTACATCTCCATTCACCCATTCTGTACGAGAGGTCTTTCCCAAACTGAAAACAATCCCTTGGAAATAAAAATAAAAAGTCACAGAAAAAATGAACTCTGCTCGATATTAATACATTTTATGTAACAACAAATAGACCGAAAGTTGAACCCCTAAGAATATCTGGCTATTAATATCAGTATAATCCTAAATCTTTAAGGCTCTACCGACACTGCATTTGAGATACATGCTTGTATAAGACGATTTCATTCAGCTCACAGAACCCCCCAGTCAAAAGGGTCAACTCTCCACAGAACCCCATTAAACCGTATTTCAGAACTTAAGGCTCTGATGACCTTATTTTTAGGAGAGAGAATTGTAAATGGAGCGGCGTAAATAAAGTTCCTCCAAAGTTACGTGAATTGCGGCTAAAATATGTCGGAGACTGCTATTATTATCCTAAGTAGTAGTAGTAGCAGCAGCAGTTGTTGACTTGTTGTGTTTGTAACTCCATGTTCATCTGAAATGCAAACCCATTGGACTGCACGCTGACGCTGTCTTCCTCCTGCATTCCACCATCCTCCTTTTAGGGGCTAGGAGGGTACTGAAGTATGTTTGTATAACTGGGCAGTGGACCCTTCCAATTATATAGGTGTCACCATATGAAGGCGTCCCTCTCCAGCACCATTATCCTATGCAGGAATGTTACTGCAAGGCCAAACCAAGAAAATTATATTATCAGACGATTCAATATATTTTATTTTAATGTTTAAATATAAAATATAAAAAGTAACAGCAGTTTAAAACAGGATCAGCGATAATAGCTAACGTAGTAAACATAAAAATAAACGTCTCAAAATATACAAAGGTGTTCGTCTAAACTCCTTCAGTTTCTCATTTTTTTTTTTTTTAATTCGTGATTTTTTTTGAGACGTTTAGGGTCAGACTGGGAGAGAATTTTCGAAGTAGAGGGATTACATTTAGTTTTCATTGACCCCTTCACTGCTAACGGTTATTCCTAATTAGAAAAAATTAATTAGGAAAAAGGTTTAAGTCTTGCAAATCTATCCCCTGATCAGTAAGGCCTGCAATGAACACTGCAACATCTGCTTTGAATATCTCGTCCCAGTTCTACTTGACATGCCCACGGCTTATCCTTCATGCTATACCTCCCCCCAAGCAACCTGTCCTTTAAGCCCCGTCCTTCCTCACCAGCTCTACGGGCTGTGGGTGAGGAGGGGCGGGGCTTAAAGCAACTTGTCTCTTTATCCCCGCCCTTCCTCACCAACTCTACGGGTGGTGGGTGAGGATGGGCGGGGCTTAAAAGATAAGTTGCCTGGCGGGAGTCTAACTGTTTATCTCTTTATCCTTGTGATGTATTTATTTCTTATTCTTGCTTGCTCCATATTTTTTTATTCAGCTTAGGAAAGAAATTAATAAGTGAAGGACTTCTGTAATTCTGTAGCTAATCCCTCCAGTTCGTAAGTTCCCTCTTAAGATGAGTAAAATCTTCTTGAGATACTAGGACCGGGATTACAAAGATGTCCTGATGATCAGTTCCCTGTCGTAACTCTGACTCTGATTTGCAGGAAGAGCAAGGGGGCTGTCGAATCTTCCCCTGTCTCCTATTCTAAATTCATAAATAAATCTTTAACTGTTTTCTGCAGGACGATCAGAAAAAGGAGTGCAAAATCTTCCCTTGTCTAGTTCTTCCTGTAAAAATACACCAAAGTTACGAAGGGAATCAATCGTAAATATGTTCGAGTATCCCATCCTAAGAATAGAAATCATGTCCTCTGGCTGAAGGGATTAATAAGGGAAAGGGAGCAGGGCATATTACATACCATTCTCTTTAACTTCACCTAAAATTGCTATATTTCCAACTTGAATGCTGAGGTGTAGCAAGAAATTAACATTAAAAAATGTTTCTAGTCACGAATAAGTGCTTTGGCGAGGATATACAGCAACATTATTGTATTTTTCTGCCACTCAGTTACATGAGATAAGCTGCAATAGGAAGAAAATCTGAACCAAGTTAAAGTAAAAAGAGTGTAGTTAAGAGCTACTGAAGGCTCTGTCAAACCCCTCCATTCCGGAAAATCCCACCCTCTTAGCTGAATGAAAACATCTGGAGACAGATAGATTAAAGCTGTAAAACATCCTCTACCTAATCTTTACAATATCTTTGATCTGTATTTTGTCTAGTTATTTTAATGAAATCTAATCACATCCTTTACACAAGGGTGAGCAGTATTCAAGATGAGAGCGCACATGACTCAAATTATAGCTAACTGCTCGTCAGTGAAGAAGTTACGGACTCCATACTATAATCCAAGTCTCTTTGAGGCGGTTTTAACAAGTGATCTGACATGAGAGGTCCAGCTGAGGGCATTGTTAAGTGAGACACCGAGAATTTCAATACTTTTGGAGATGGGAATATTAGTAGCATTGTAGGTAATATACGAATCTGGCAATATCTGTGTGTTGGTTAATTGTATATATATTTGCTTTTACTAGCATTAAATGAGACAAGGTTGTTTTGTCCCCATTCACTGATCGTAGATAAGTCTTGATTTGTGGAGATGGCTGTATTGAATTGAGAGTTAGAGATATTAGACTTTGTAAATGGGTGTTTGACTGTGAATGAACTGTGGTGTTGAGTCATCTACATAAGAATGGATGGGATTGTGGCTGACAGATAAGAAATCATTTATATGAACTAGGAATAGGGTTGGCGCCGGAACTGATTCTTGTGGCACGCCGGCGTCAATTGAGTGGAAATTCGAATATAGCTCACATCATCTGCTTTTATTCTTATTTTTCTGTTGCTGAGATATGAGGAGATCAAAAGAACAAAAGATAATAGGCCATAGCAAGGGAGTTTGGACAGCAGGGAACGGTGCCATACTCTGTCAAAAGCTTTAGAAATAACAAGGGCTACTGCATGAGTTTCTCAATTTAGGTCGACTGATGGATGGATGGTATGATTCAGGAGATTGAGTATGTCAATGGTGAATCTTTCGTGGCAAAAACAATATTGTTTACCACTAATTAAGTTGTTGGATTCAAAATGTTTATCTATATGCTTATTAATTAAAATTTCAATTACTTTACCAAGAGAAGATGTGACAGATATTGGTGTGTAATCAGAGGGGTCAGAGGAACTTTCTTTCATTAGCATTGGGTAAATATTGGCTTCTTGCCATGAATTAGGGAATGAAGAAGTACGTACGCATAGTCTGAATAATTTAGCTAGAACGGAGGCAAGTTCTGGGGAACACATTTTCAAAACAATTGGCCGAATTCCATCTTGGCCTGGAGCTTTCTTGGCTGGTAAATTGTCTAGGATAGATTTTACATATATTGTCTGTATTTTAAGTGGAACAATTTTAGGAGAGTCAGGTTCTAGTACTGGGACGTTCTGGATGACTTCCTCTATGGTAGAATTTCTGGCAAATGTACTTGCAAAGTTGTTTGCTTTCCCACGTGGATCATTTATAATGTTGCCATCTCAAGATTTTAGTGGGGGAATGATGATGACTTGTTAAAGTTATTATTGAAAGAATTGAGAGATGACCAGAATATTCTATTGTCATTAGTGTTGTGAAGTAGTTTTGATGCTTGTTTTTGAAGAACGTTTGATTTAGCGAGAGCTATTACAGCATTTGCATGGTTTCTAGCAATTTTAAATTGACAGAGTGATTCAGGTGCTTTTGATTCTAAGTAAGAGTTATATGCTAATGACTTATGGGCTGTTGCTGCGGCACAGTTGCTATCCAACTACTTTGGAGAGTTTGATCTTTTGGTGAACTGTTGACTTGGTATGAATAAATCCATACCATCTGGTATCTATCTATCTATCTATTGCCAGACTCCATAATCCCGTAAAGGGTGGCCATTTGACTTTGAGTTATTTGTTTTACGGGAAGGGGCACTAACCCTCCACTAACCCACTTGTTGACACGTAGGGAGCACGTATGGGGTTATATGGTTACCACCCGGCGTTCTAATGGTTTCTCGGCTTACAGGAAACCATTTGGCTTGTCACTCTGCGGGACTGGGTAGAACTGGCATCACTTGAAAAGAATGACTGCCGTGGAATGTCAGCAAGATAATTTCTAAATCCATCCCAGTTTACCCTATCAAAGTGCCATTGGGTCACCTGGACAGGTTAAGAACGGGAAGGTTTGGTGGGGGGGGGGGCTAACTAATGAGGCTTTGATGAGATTGTGGTCAGAGGACCTAAGTGGTGACAGTACTTCTATCCTGTATTGATCTGGATTATTTGTCAGGAATAGATCCGAGATGGGCATTATTGCCAAGATTATGTTATTCTGGTTGGTTGCTTTACCAGCTGCTTGAGATTGAACGATTCTGCAAACAGCTCGCACTCTAGACCAGCAGCGTCAGTCCTGCGAAAATGCAATAACCATTATAAATTATGGATGTTAAAATCACCCGAAACTGTAAGTTCAGTGCTAAGGCCGACGTTAAGGTTAGTCAACTGCGTGGATATGGAGTCTAATACACTGGGTTCTGAAGAAGCATTGGACGAGCGATAAACTATACGGATATATTTGGTAATATTTACATAACTTAGTTTATAAAGTGAATAATCAAAATTAGTTGAAGTGATGTTTAAAAGTGTCAACTGTATATTGAGATTTGATATAACAACAGATCCCGCCTTTGTTACGGAAGTTTGTGATGGGATGGTAACCAAGAAAACAAAATGGGGATATTTCGGTAGAGGGAGAGATTTGTGGTTCTGTGAGGAATAGGGCCAGAGGGGATATGAACTGTAGGAAAAAATGAAGTGAGTTTAGATTGGTGCTGAGACCATGGATATATGTGAAGAATGAGGACGCACCTACACTTCCCCGCTAACAAGCATGACTGGAAACTGCAACAGTCGCTGCCAACGCAGTCGCTTGATGGGGACCGGGAGGACCCTGTGCCGCCAGCCGTACCCTGCCTGTGATGGCAATCTGAGATACCACTTCATTTGCTAGTAATAATGCAGCGGCCATTGTTAAAGGAAGTGGGAACAGAAGGTGTGATGTCTTATGTGCAAGTAGTGTGGTGTAGACAGTTGCAGGTAGAGGTATTAACCCCTCGTGGGCAAATGGGGTCCCTGCAGACCCCTGCATGTTTTTAAAATGTTGCCATTATGCCATTTTTTACTTTCACAGCCTGGCCTCTCATGACTTTTACTGTAGATGGTCATTTTATATCCTCATAAAATTTGAGCAAAAAATCTCGCACAATTAAGGAGTGACATTGCAATAAATGTCAGCCCAACTTGTGTTTCGTGTGACTAATTTTTTATATATTTTTTCAGATATTTCAGATAATAAACATTAAGACAATGTCAATACCAGTAGCAAAGTTTTATGCCTCAATGGCGGTGGCAGAAGGTGACCAAGAAGAAAATTATTCAGATGGTGGTTTATCTGTATCCGACGCTGATGATTATGAAGTGCTTGAACGATCGGACAAAGAAATTAGTTTGAGTAGTATTAAGTCTCCTGTGAGTGTTGATGATAATTCTGAAAATGCAAGTGGTGGTAGTAATACAGACGATGCTCATCAAGAGGATAAAACAAGAAACTGTTGTACCAAATTTGAACATTCTAGGTATAGTTTTATTTTATGATCATGCTAATTTACTTTACACATGAACTTGTTATTATTTTCAGAACCTGTTCCAAAAATACTGACAATCAGACATTCAAAAAAGTGTTGAATCAGTACTTCCACACTCAAACTTTAATAAAATTGTGATAAAATGAAAAATTTGTTAAAATAATAATTAAAAAAAAAAAAGGGACACTTGGTGGGTTGGTTCCACGTGCCGTGTCCTGGGCAACATATGTACAAAGTTTAGTAGATATAACTTCATGAATGTGGCAGAAATACTGTACATCATTAAGGTTTGGGGTCCGCCGGGACCACACCAGCCTTTGGTGTAACTTGGTAACCCCTTGCCCATGAAGGGTTAAAGAGAGTATGCTGGCCTACTCTCTGTGTAAATGAAAGCACTGAAAATGTGCAGCAAAGGGAGAGGATCAGGATCAAGTCCTGAGGGCTGGTGAAACGGGACCTCCAGCTCTCCCTATCACCAGCTTACCGTCCCCCTCGGGAGTACTACTATGTTCGACTGGTGCTGCAGTCTTCTCTCTCTCTCTCTATATATATATATATATCCGGAGATTAATAGGGACCCTCCCCCATGCCTAAAGATTCGCTTTCTTACGGACTGTTTTTTAATATCAGTGCAAAAAGAGTTACTCTCCGTAGTTAAGTTTTGTGCTGCTCTCAGCATCGCTTATACATACACCCAGAGTCCCAGACCCTTCCATAACA
>NC_136997.1:43720514-43911113 GCF_032717465.1 Coenobita brevimanus | reverse complement strand
GTTGGTGTACTTAACTCCAAAATGGCCACTGTGATGGACAAGAGGTTATTCCACTCAGCACCTCAAGTAATCAGAAAAGTGTACTGAACATTGTTTTAACTTCCCAGCATAAATACATTAGTATACCTTACATAGAAAATTGCTTTTCTCTCACCTATGTGGTGAGCGTGAGATAGTGGCTATACCTGTATACGAGTATGCAGGACCGAATAAAACCCATTTCCGAGCCTTGGTGAGCATTTTAACCCCTCCATGGCCGCCGGAGTTGAATGACGTTTAGGTGATCAGTGGCCGCAGGCATCATTTGAGTGCAGCCTATAAAAAACTGCAAAATTTTTGGGAGGTGAGCGAACGTTCTGAACGTCTTAATACTGACCTACACTACACTCCCATACATTTCAAGCAGTTCAAAGCCTGCTGCAGTGATGAGTGGATTTTCGATTTTTTCGCTCCTAGCCATGTCTAAACAAGCACAACTACATCCATTATCTCGACCCAGGCAGAACATATCATCTTTGTCCTCTCTTGCAAAACACACACAACCACCTGCTTACGATTATGAAGTACATACAAAAAAGGCATGATAATAAGTGAAAAATACATTTTTGTCTTGGTATGTTTACCTATTTGCTCAGGTTTGTTGTAATGGTTTGGATCATTTGATGCAGTGCAACTTGTAGAAAACTGTGAAAACCTTCGGGAAGTGAACGAAAATCTGGGACATGAGACTGACCTTGACTTCACCCTCTCACACATCATCTGTCAGTTCACCACCTGGTGTCATGACGAGTTGATGTACGATTTTTTCGCTCATGGCCATGCCTAAAAACACATAGTTACACCAATCATCTCGACCCAGACAGAAAATACAATCTTTTTCCTCCCTTGCAAAACACATACAACCACCCTGTTTACGAGACAGCAATATATATTGCGAAAATAACAAGGTAAAATGATAAAGATGAATGTAAAATGATAGAGAAAGATGAACATGTTATTACGGAAAAAATATGTTTTTCCCCGGTCTGTAAACTTATTTATTTTTGCTTTGTATCTGTATTCGTAATAATTAGACATCTGAAACTGCATTACGATTCTATTTTTAGCCATGCTCGTGGTGTGGGAGCAGGAAGTTGCGACTCAACCTCCACATTGCTAATCGGATCTGACCCTCCACTTTATTCTCCTGTGGCAGAGTCTAACTTTGGAGGACGTACAGTTTTCTCACTTAGGAACGAAAGTTCAATTCTTTCGCTCCCTTTTCCAAGCATGGACACAATGATAATGTACAAATTTACTTGAAACTACCATAAACATATTTTATATCAAAAAGGTGAAAAAGTATTCATAACCATTTTCTTTCCAGCCATTCCTAACAGATTATGTACTGAAATTATTCGATATCATCATATCTCATAAATGCACAACATTTCAGCACCATTCGTATTCTTTTGGGAGGTAAAAAAAAATAACAACACCTGTCCAGTTGCATTGCAGCATCGCTCCTGGGCGGCGATATCGGTTGCCGATATTTCTGCAACTTTCGCGCTCCATTGCAAGCAATAAAATACGTCTAGGAAGCTGGGATTTGCACTGGTAGGTGCATCTGGACATTCTCTTCAATATGGTAAGAAAAAAAAAAAAAAATTCGAAACTTAAATAAATGGTCCCGGCGTCGGCCTGGTGTGCACGGAAAATTCCGGGCCTTCGGCCGCGGAGGGGTTAATGGTGAAATTCGTTGTTTCCAAATCAAAATCTATCATTTTAGCCCCCCAAAAAAACGTCGAAAAATGGGCGGCACTAGGGCGACCTATGGGGCTAAAAATAGCTGGCATGCGGCAGGTTAAAACAAGGTTTTGAAAATCACATCGTTACATAATGTAATCTGCAACTGAGTGATTCGGGTACTAGTGCACTCACTCGAGATGCCTTGACGCCAGTGAAAACTGACTAGCAGTGCAGCACCTGCAGGCTGCAGCTACTTTTTGTTCGTTCAGCAGACACATAAATTCTTGGTATTGGTCTTGGTCTCAGAGGGTCTGGTCTTGGTCTTGGTCTCGAGGTGCCTGGTCTTGACTACAACACTGATTTGTATTCACCAGTGATAATTATAACATTTGGAGTATGGGGGAGAGATTAATTTGCTTAACTCTTTTCTATATATTTCTCCTCTGGCCTCCAGCTGCATGTTGACGCGTGCACGCAGCCGGAGCATATATAAGGTGGAGAATTTTGAGTGGAGAGAGTTTTTGTGGGACTGGTGTCGAGAGAGGGAGTATTTGGACTACAGATCAATGGGAGAGGAGAAGCAGTATTTTGTGTGTTGTATATATTTCTGAACATATTTTCACTTCATATCAGCATTTAATTGCAAGTATTATTGTTATTATTAGTATTTGTGGCAACTAAGTGCACTGTAGTTATCTCTTTTTCAATGATTTTATTTCTTTCATGTGGCAAGTTTATTCCCAGACTTTAGTGTAATTACTCAGGGTATTATCAGGTTGCTTGTTTTCTCATTCTTTTCTCTTCCTTTATCTCATTGTAAATATTGTAAACAATCTTAGCTTCTACTATGTTATGTGTTTTTCATTGAGTTTATTTTTCCCTTGCTAAAGTCAACTAATTTTATTTACTTTCGGACCTGTGTTGCGAGACTGGAGTTAGTTTTTTTTTTTTTTTTTTCATCAATTAACTATTTGTTCAGTGCCCCTTTCACTTTGTTTTTCTTAGTTTTACGCAGTCAGATTTAGTTATCTTGTGTTGCTTACGCCCATCTCGTAACAGTGTGTGTGTGTGTGTGTGTGTGTGTGTGTGTGTGTGTGTGTGTGCATATGAAAGCTCATATTACCGATATTCACTTTAACTGTTCGAACCCACTCCTCGAATCACAGGCACCACGAGACGAAAGCGCTACTGACCAAGCCACAATCGCCTAGTCACACGCCACCCATTAACTGCACACACCTTCACATACCACCACTTAGGTATGTTACGGTGGTGTATATTACGGTGAACTCTTAGCTCTTAATTATCACCAAAAAGGGGTAAGGTAAAGCTCACAAGAAAACTAACGTAACGTTATTGTACACTATAACATACACACACAAAAGAAGAAACCAGGATTCGTTTTCCAAAACGGGAATTCATGTAGGCCTCAGAATACAAATATAAAACAAGTTATTTCTTACCTAACCAAAATACACTCAGTGGAGGCTAAGTACTCATAAAGCTCGAGGAAACTTGGAGACTTCGAAAATATAATCCAGATATGAATCAGACACAAGTGTCAATGGAGGAGAGAACCAAAAGTGGGATATGGTGCAAAAACAGTGTGTTTTGTAATCAAAGTCAAGTATTGAGTAATGTGTGAAAATATGAGGAAAAGTGCAAGAGAATGTGACAAAAGTGTCACTTGACTGACAAAAAAAAAAAAAAAAAAAAAAAAAGTGAAAATGTGACAAAGGTGTACAAATGACAAAATGTGAACAAATGTGCACAATTGTGTCTTTGTCATATTATCCTCGAGCTTAGCAGACTTACTCCGCCTCTCTCTGCTAACTAACCACTAGGCTGACTTAGTGCAATTAGAGGCACCTGCTACCAATGGGAGCCTTACACATATTACACTGAACCAATGGCGTGCCATCAAGAAAGCAAAGAAAGCATTATTTAGGCTTCTATTGGCAAATCCTCTCATTTTGCTCCTCCCACACTATAAGTTACACCCACTATGTCGAGGACAAAAGGATTTTCTGCACAATTTATGGGAAACACAACTAGTTTGTTATCATTCAAGAAGGCAGAGTTGACCGCTGGGGAAACAGAGCTGAGGTCTACGGTTACCCTTACAGCCAGCAAAACTGATAAGAAAAGGTTTATCGATCTTGGCGGCTCATCTGTCTCCATGCGTTATCACCTTATCTTCTATTTCACCCATTCGCTACTGGAGTAACTACACCAGTGACACCTCCCTTCCTGAGAAAAAAAATTTCCCAAGGGGAAATTTCTGGATACTGTACAATTTAAGTTCTGGACACATAAACTGCTAAAACATTCAAAACACCAGTAATATGTCTCACATCAATGGAGTATTCCTGCAAAAATTGAGCCCAGCAGGTCAGTCTAATAAGATTTTTGTCATTAAATCGGGACAAAAATTTCAGAGGGCGGTAATCAGTGTACACTGCAACATCAACTGACCCTGGACCAACATACACAGAGAAGTGTTGAAGGGCGAGTATGAGTGCAAGGAATTCTTTCTCAATAGTTGAATAGTATCTCTGGGCCTCATTGAGGTTTTTGCTATAATAGCACACAGGCATCTCAAAGCCTTGATCATTATCCTGAAGCAAAACTATGTCAACTCCTAGGCCACTGGCATCAAGAGCTAATTTAAAGGGTTTATCAAAATATGGCGCTTGAAGCACAAGGTAACTTAATAGGATGGCTTTGACTTTAGAATAAGCTTCTTCACATTTTTGCTTCCACTCATACTTGACTCCTTTTCTTAACCCGCCCCATCCCGACTGATTTTCCACCACTGACTCCCCCCAGTCCCTACCAGTTTTAGAAAAAACAAAAAAAATTGGCTCAGATCTCTGCTTTTGGTGAGAAACATTGATAATTCATAGAGAAATCGCTCACCTGAGGTTTAAAATACTCGATACAGGTTGCAGTACTCCTTACCTTACTGGGTTTTCTATCTGGCTGGCTACAGAGTAAACGAGTTCTATGGGAGGGTAACTATTCCACACCACTCATAAATGGTATTTATTTATTTCTTTGGTACGAATTTATCTGTAGTACGTGAGTATATTGGTTTTCAAACAGTATTATAGGCAATATAAGCATTGTTTCACTCACTAACACATCAACATACCTGACCTTTTTTGGTGACATTACCTAGTCATCATTTCTGACTGTTTCTTCCTCTAATGCTACGTAAACATTGTCCTCCACATTGTCATCGACTGGGGAAACACTCAGGCCCTGAATGTCTTTATTGGCCAGGTCACTGGTAACAGGTGAATTGCCAAGACAATGGCGTGCGGAGGTCATGCTGTGTAGGGCATTGTCCCTGCCTGGCAACTTGTAGAGGAAGGTGTCCCGTGTATACGTACCAAAAATCACACGCAAAAATTGATAATTGTGTAAATCATAAACCTTGCAATTGCGGAACCTACCGGTATGTCGATGAGTCTAGCTGTGACAAAACGTTGCGATGTACCCATACGTCGATTGGAGGCCTCGAGTTAACAAATCAGTGCGAGGAGTTACAAGATCAGAGAAGTTCAGGACAAAACGTCCATAGTACCCTACCATACCCAAGAATCGTTGCAACTCTCTTATTTTTGGGTTGGGGGGAATTGACAATGGCCCGAACTTTAACATCAGGAGGCCTCACTTGGCCTAAACTAACCATATAACCTAGGTACTGCACTCGAGCCCTCACAAATTCACATCTAGTTAAAATAAGCACTAAATTAGAAGAGGACAGTCTCTGCAGCAAGGTATCTAGTTGGCTCAAGTGTTGTTCGCAGGTGTCACTAAAAATAACATCATCAATGTAAGTTACACAACCTTTAACATCCTTGGTGAGATCATTTATCAGCCTTCAGAATGTGGCAGGAGCATTTTTCAGACCATAGTGCATGACGTTACATTTATAAGTATTGCCACTGACCACAAGACAGGAAAATTCTTGTGCCCTTTCTGTGTGTGGGATTTGCCAATATCCATTCATCAAATCTAATTTTGTAATAAACTTAGCACTGCCTATCACATCCACACAATCATCTACTCCAGTAAGTGGGTAGGTATCAGTCTTGGTAAGGGAGTTGACTATACGATAATCAATACAAAAGCGATGTGACCCGTTGGATTTTGGAACCACTATGACCTGGGAACACCACTCACATTGACAGGACTCGATTAATCCCTGCTGCAACATGTAGTTCAGTTCCTCTTGAATGATGGTCTGCTTCTGAGGACTAGCCCGGTAGGGGGACTGCTTCACAGAGCTGGCATCTCCAACTACCACGTCATGTTGTGCCACTTCCGTCCGTCCTGGGGTGTCCCGTAAGACATCAGGGAACTTCCTGAGAAGGGCAACAAGCTCGGCACACTGCTCTGCAGTCAAGTGGGAGAGTTTATCAGTCAGTGCACACCAAACTTGCTGGTTTTCTCTCCAACTGGTCATCTGGACCAAAGTCAAAGGGCAGCCCTCATCCTCTGCCAACTTGACAGCCGACACCACGCTTGCAGCACTAGGGTGGTCCACGTCTCCTTTGTGGTACTTCTTAAACATATTTACATGGCACAATCTTCGTTCCATCCTACGGTCTGGGGTTAAAATGACATAATTTACTTCACCTATACTCTTCTCCACTACATAAGGGCCTGCAAAACTTGCCTGCAGAGGCTGACCATGAATGGGAAGGAAGACAAGACCATGATTACCTGTGTGAAACACTCTGTTCCTAACTTTTTTAGACTGGTCATACCACCTCTTCATCTTCTCCTGAGATGACTCCAAGTGTGTCCTGGCTGCTTCCATACTATAGGCCAGTCTTTCTTTAAATTTTGACGCATAGTCTAGCAAGTTAATATGGTCATCATTCTTTGAGGAGTTTAAGAGGACCTCTTACTTCACGGCTAAAGATGAACTGAAATCGGGATTAGCCCAAGGACTCACTTGGTGCCTCTCTGGTGGAAAAAAGTAGGAAAGGCAAACACTAGTCCCATTCCTTTTCATCCAAACTCATCTTTTTAAGCATACTCTTCAAAATTTGGTGATACCTCTCTAATGCACTCTGACTCTAAGGATTGTATGCTGAGGAAGTGATCTGGGAGATTCCTAACTCCTTAAGGATTTTTCTGAAACATCTGGAACTAAAATTACTGCCTTGATCTGACTGAACTTCCTTAGGGAGACCAAAATGGGTAAAGAAGGTCAGCATCTCTTTTACAACCAATTTTGCTGAAATATTTCTCAGGGGAATGGCATCGGGATATCTAATGGCCATATCTGCCATTGTGAGGATGTACTGGTGGCCTGAGAAGGTTTTGGGCAAAGAGCCAACAATGTCCACAAAGACTCTAGTGAATGGGGCCTCAAACACAGGTAGGGGAATCAAAGGAGCTGCAGGGATGGGCTTATTGCTCTTACCGACTAGTTGACAAATGTGACATGATCTACTGAACCGGGACACATCGCGACGGATTCCAGGCCAGTAAAAATGCTGCCAGATGTGGGGGAGAGTCTTCCTCACCCCTAAGTGACCTGCTAAAGAAGAGTCATGAGCAATGGACATCATTTTTTGCCTATAGGGTTTTGGAACCACCACTTGATGTACAGTCTCCCACTCGTTATCATGAGCAACACTAGGAGGTCTCCATCTTCGCATTAACACGTTGTTTGGCCTTAAATAATAACATTCTGTCAATTGAGACATATTCATCTTCCCTAACTGCTGAGACAATTGAGTGGCAATCTCTAGATCAGATCTTAGCATATCAGCTAACTTTGCACTTGCATCAGTCTGGGGAGTCTCATCAACCTCTGAGTCATTAAACTGGGCAAAAAAGGTATCACCAAGCCCAATATCATCATTGGCATTGCCAATACCATTACTGTCAACACTAGCATGGCTGGCCTTTGCCATCATACTCGTAGCTCTAGTTACAGGACATGCGGGAATCAATCTAGGATCCAACTCTTTAGTCCTATCCCCATTCAAGGGAGTTCTTGACACGCAGGGAACAGCACTCACCCGTCCTCCAGCCAAGTCATTATCCAAAAGGAAAGTGACCCCTTGTACAGGAAGATGGTCAACAACACCCACACGCACTGAACCAGTAACTATCTCTGGAGCTTCACCTCAACTGGGGGAACAGATACAAACTCAGCTATATCCTGCAACAAGACACATTCATTAGGGTCAGCTACATGAACAATCCCCTTCAACTCCTGTGTCTCTTAGTATAGTGACTTCCTTACCACCTTTTCCACCAAGTGGAACTAACTTCTCAATTATCAAGTTAGCAAATAAATGATCTGGGGAGGAGTCACTTTGTGTACTGCTTGGGGGAGGACACTCTGATGGAGTAGTCTTACTACCACTCTCACCTGAACCTGAGGGCTGCACTGCTCCATTCTTACTAGTGTCTAACAATGGCGCTACAGGACTATGTCTATCAACCACTGACAGTTCCACCCTGGCTTTATCAACAACATGCACCTGCTGGGGTTGTGTCTGGCTACCGCTAACAATATCTATGGGTGGCTGCTCTCTGTTGGAGTCAAAAGGTCCCTAAGAGTTTACCTAAGTAATAGTTTTCACATTGGAACTTTTCCCTCGTTTTTTCCAGAACCAATCCTCCAAGTGCCCCATTTTCTGGCAATACTGGCAAAACCTGACACTTTTTCTTGACCCTCTGTCAACACTGTCCTCACTTACTTTCGTGGAACTACCATGGTCTGGGGTTCCAGTGTTCCCACTTGTGTCACTTGACATTAACTTGCCTTTACCAGAGGAAGGGTTCACAAAAACTGGTTGGTTCACTCTCCTACTCTTAAGAAATGACTGAGGCTTACGTTCATGCCTATGAATTATACTGTAATTATCTGCTACAACAGCAGCCTCTGCTAGGGTATCTAAATCTTTCACCACTAGGCATGTAGGAATACCCCTATCTATCTTACCAGTGAAGTTCTCCAAAATCATTAGTTCCCTCAGTTTACAGAAATCATCAACTTTCTTAAAATGCAACCATTCATCAAGTAAGTCTGTAAGTACTCTAGCATATTCCACATGAGTCTGATATTTCTGTTTAAAGGCAGATCTAAATTTAAACCTATACTCCTCTGGCACGAATTCAAATTATTTTAGAATGGCCTCTTTCAAATAATTATAGTTGCTGTAGCACTTTGATCAACAGATAAAGAAATGTAAGCCTCTTGAGCCTTTCCTTTCAAAGCACTTGCAGCAGTACTGTCCAAGAGTCGTTTGGCCACAAGAGACGACCTGCTACCTTTTCAAACATATGGAAGTAATTAGTGACATCTTGCTCATTAAAGGGAGTTACTAGCTTAATGTTCCTAGCAACATCAAATGTTTCCCTGGCAGATGAACTAGTAGTTGTAGGTAAACTATCAGGGTGCATCAGTCTGAACTTGTGATCCATTTCCTCTTGTCTCCTTTGGGCTTGTAATTCTATTTCTCTCATTTTGTCCTGCACGTTAAGTTCTCTCAGCTTAATTCTGGCTAACTCAAGTTGCACATTGTCACCAGTATCATGAGCAGAAAATTCACTAGAGCCAGGTATCTCCGATGCCAAAGGCTCAGGGCCGTATCTTTCACGGATATCTATATTATTATATGCACCCATAGACTTCCTTGTTCCACATCTTCCATGAATCTCTAAAATTATCATCTTATTCAACTTACACTCCCCATATGCACTCCTCAACAGTCCCATTCCTACAACTCTTACTCTTCATCTTCAAAACTAAGAGAGAGAGAGAGAGAGAGAGAGAGAGAGAGAGAGAGAGAGAGAGAGAGAGAGAGAGAGAGAGAGAGAGAAAATCACATCCACTCTCTTCTGCCCTATAACTGACAAACTTCCTCACTTCTTCTCTTACTCGAATCTAAATTGTTTCTTTTCTTATCCATCTTACTTGGCTTTTTGTTCCAAATCTGTTTTGTGCTCTCCTTTGTAACGATGTACACCATGTTAGAATCTCAGAATACACACACACACACACACACACACACACACACACACACACACACACACACACAGTGTCACTCCCTCACTGTCCAAGGATCTCACAGTCGACCCTGTCATGACGGGCTTAGGACAAAATAAAAATTAAAATATAAAATAAGTGGCATCAAAATCAAGCCCTAGATTCTAACAGACCAACAGATAAACAAAGAGGATCGAATCCCAAATTCCTGGTCTAATTCCTTCTCTCAGCCAAGCACACTTGTTTATATAACTTTTACTAAAGCTGGGTTCTTCTGAAAATGTGATGATGTTTGTCGAAACGGCAGACAGACGATGGTTGTGGTGGTGGTAGTAGTATTAGTAGTGGTAGTAATAGTGGTGGTGGTTGTGGTGGTAATAGTAGCTGTAATTTATTCACGGTTTTTATTCCCCCCTGTGTAGAGCAGAACTTTCTTGTGTGGGGAGGCTCCCCTCATACAGCTCTTCTCAATAGGGTGGAGTGGAAGGGTTTTCGTCTCAGTAACTCACCTCCTCTTACTGGCTTCCTTCAACTTCTGTCTCTTCACCGCACTGTTGCATCTTAATATCTTTTTTATCGCTACTTCAATGGCCACTGCTCATCTGAACTGTCTGTCTGCACCCCTCCACCACTACGGCGGGCGCGTTGCACCTAATGATGCAAAGAAAAAAAATAATAGAAGAAAAACGCGTTCGTTATTTTTAATGAAAAACTTTTTTTTTTTTTAAGTAGAAAAATTGTTTTTAATTGTATTTTTAAACAGGCAAAAAATATTTCTTTTAAAGGTTATTACCGGAAACGACAGCAGTATAAGAGTTCCTTAAGGCAATCCACCTGATGTGTAATAGAATTAGAACCATGTGTACTTACTGTAGAGGTCCTTTGTACAAAAACTGATACAGCCTGAGCCTTGGGCTGAAGCAGTATTATCAAATAATTACGGTCCTGAGAAAAAAAAATTAAGAAAGGAGTAAAGAAATTTCAATGTGGTTATGAGGTTTAAGGCAGTCAGTTATGGAGCCTGATGGTCAGACTTGTCAGAGGTTCTAGTCCTGACTCCTGGCTCTGCTACCTTCTCTAACGTGGAGTAGGAAACTTGGTTACTTTCTTGCAAATTTTGGGATACATAAATACCTTGTCAACACAGTTCAGACAGGTTACAGGGGAAATATTTATTGTGTTTTTACTATCTCCAGGACTGTCAGATTGTTTGACTAATGGCTGACCCCCAAAATATGAACTTTAGGCATAGAAAATGGTATAAGAACAATCAAATATTCGTTTCGGGAAATTAGGAAAATAAACATAAAAAAATTATAAGATTTTTTTTTGTAAAAAAAAAAAAACGATATTATTTTTTGTAAAAAAAAAAAAACGATATATATATATTTTTTTTTGACATCACTAGTTGCAATCGTCTATCACCAAACTCTCATCCCTTTTCTGTCCAACTCTCAAATGCAGGAGTTAACCGTTTCTCCCTGTCCTTCACGTATGCAACAAGTCATCTCTGGAACTGTCTCTCTCTGTCTGTATTACCTATTGCATATGATCTCTGGTCTTTAAAACACAGTGTGTCCAGGCATCTCGAAATGAACAGATCTTGAACTTGACTCTCTGTTATCTTGTTTTTTTTTTTGTTTTTTTTTCTTGGAGGGAGCTATTTGCGGGCTCCTGGCTTTTGGTTTCTTCTTCCTTGCATTGAAAAAAAAAAAAAATGTTTATGAACGTGAATCCAGTGACTGTAGGACACCAACTACTTCAATCGGTCGCTCCCAAAGGTCTTTTGTTGAAGGATTTTTTGTGTTGTGATAGTGTGGGGCATAAGGTGAGTGTGTTGTGGTGTGGGGGGAGGCACTGCCTTGTGTTTATAGTGGATTATCTGTGAGGTGTATTTTTTGTTGGTGTTGTGGCAGAGAAGGGTGGTGGCCGCATCGCAATATGGCTGGGTGTACTTGTGTCTCTCTGGGTAGGGTAGTTTTTGAGATGTGTATGTCTGGCGGTGGTTCATGAAGGAGGCTGTTTGGCTGGAGGTTTTGGTTGGCTGTGGTCGTTGTGTTTATAAGTGTGTTTTTGAAGTGTAGTGTTGGGTGTAGGTGGGGGGGATGAGGCTGAAATACTTTGTGCAATGTTGTGCAGTTGTTAGTTTCTTGTTTCTTGGTGATGCAACATGAAGTTACACGGGTGGGGTGGGTCTTGAGCTGAAGCAATATACGGTGTGCCTCTCATATTCATACGACCTTTGATAAGAAGTATTTGTGTTTTTTTTTCGTCCTTTTGCAGCATAATTCCACATCCTTTCCCTTGCACTTCTTCGTGACTATAGTTCTTTTACATTTACCTGGCCCAGATTTACGTCCTTTGGCAGCTCCTTTCACATAGCTCATTGGTAGAATTTGATACTACCACTCTATACCATTTCCACAGCGCTTCTTCGTGACTAGCATCATATCTGAGTGTTACTCCTTTGTTGCAATTCAGCATTCAAGATGGAGAGATGGCAATTTTAGGCCAGGTAGGAGAAACAAAGAATATTGTATTATTCATGACCGAAAATTTACTACAAGATTATTGGAGTTGTATTTTGTTTAGTAGTAGTAGTAATGGTAGTTGTAGAAGTAGCAGAAGTAGTAGTAGTAGTAGTAGTAGTACATTATCAGCATATGTAGTAATAATAGTAGTAGTAGTAGTACAGTAGCAGCAGATGTATTAGCTGTAGTATTAGTATTAGTATTAGTAGTAGTAGTAGTAGCAGATGAACTAGTAATAGTAGTAGTAGTAGTAGTAGCAGAAAAACTAGTAGTAGTAGTAGTTGTTGTAGTACAGTAGCAGCACATGTAGTAATAGTAGTAGCAGCAGTAGTAAAGTAGCAGAAGATGCAGTAGTAGTACAGTAGCAGCATATGTAGTAATAATAGTAGTCGTAGTAGTAGTAGTAGTAGTAGTACAGTAGCAGGAGATGTAGTCGTAGTATTAGTTGTCGTTGTAGTAGTAATCGTAAAAGTAGTAGTAGTAGTAGTAGTAGTAGTAGTACAGTAGCAGCATACGTAGTAATAATAGTCGTAGTAGTAGTAGTAGTAGTTGTACAGTAGCAGGAGATGTAGTCGTAATATTAGTAGTCGTAGTATTAGTTGTAGTAGTAGTAGCAGTAGTAGTAGTAGTAATGGTAGTTGCAGAGGCAGACTTATCTGAACGTGAACCCAATGGACTGCAGGCTGAAGCTGACCTCCTTCTTCAGTCCACCGTTCTTCTTTCGGGGGATAGGGAGGGATCTGAGGGATTTATTATAACCGGCCAGTGGAACAGCCGGGCCATATCAGTGCCACCACATGAAGGCGCCCGTATCCAGCATCAGTGTTGTTGATTAGGGAGTCATTATTGCCTTAGTAAAGATCATTGACTTGAACACTCCTTTCGCAGCTTCTTTATGATGCTAGTCATGAAGAAGTGTTGCGTGAAAGGTGTAGAGTTGCAGCGGTTAACCTGTCTGGATATTGAGTTGAAAAATGGTATGCTATGTCTGGGGTTCCAGTGTAAGAGAGAGAGAGAGAGAGGGGGAAACACACACACACACACACACACACACACACACACACACACACACACACACACACACACACACACACACACACACACACACACACAGAAATAGAGCTGCGAGAGAACAGTAAAGATAAAAAGGGATGATTTTATAGACAAACACATAAAGCTGATTATTTTATTCAAGAGATACATAGACAAGTACATAAAAACGATTATATTATTAGACTAATACATAGAAAGCGATTATACTGTCAGAGAAATACACTGCAAAGTATAAAAGCTAGGAGAGACTTCAAGAAACACTAATACAATGATAATAATAATAATAATAATAATAATAATAATAATATTAATAATAATAATAATACAGATAATAATAAGCTGTAACAGGCTTCAGATTCGTTTCTTCTCGTATACCATAGATTTATTTATTTATAATTGTTCATATGTTCAGCCATTTTTTTTTTTTTTTTAGTGTGTTGCCATGTCTATTATCGTTGCCTATCAGTGAAACAGACAGAGAGACAAACAGACAGACGAGAAAGAGAGATCAAATTGATGTCCTCTGAGGGATTTCTTTGTCCACTTTTGTGCTCTTGTGACGGCTTCATATCCTAACGGTTCAAGCACATTCGTTCTGTGCTTTCGAAGGCTCTTGTAACAATGAATTCCTGCTTTTTTTGTGTTTAGAGACTGAGTAGGAGAGTTCCATGAGGAGGATTATGACAGAAGCGACCACTCCGAGGCCCAGCGCTATGAAGGCACCTTGTAGATGTTCTAGGTTCAATACTCCACCACCTCGAGCCTGTGTGGATGACAAAATGAACAGACAGACAGACAGACAGAGATATTCTTAATAATGTTAAGATATGGGGATAGAAAAAGCACAGAAATAAAAAATGAATAAAGGCACAGACACAAGGCAGCATTTGTGTGTGTGTGTGTGTGTGTGTGTGTGTGTGTGTGTGTGTGTGTGTGTGTGTGTGTGTGTGTTTTATCTCTTGTTTCTTCACAAAAAAAAAAAAAATCATAAAGTTTTCGTTTTTATGACATTTTTTATCAAAGGTATCAGCCAAAGTACACATTAGTTATAGAATAAAACAATTCTGTGTAATAATTGCTACCACGATTACTAATGTGTCAAATGTTTAAGTGGAATGGGGCAACACGAATCCGTAGAGTTTTACATATACTGAGAGGAGGTCTGAGTGGTAGAGAATGTTTTTAGGCGGTAACTCCCATAATTTATATCGAATGCTTCTGTAGGTATGTGCTAATCCTGTCTCCCTTCACCCTGTCATGGCCGGGACAATTCTAGTACTTTTATTTCACGTAACTCTAGATTATTTTATTCAACTGAGTGTGAGTCATAAGAGTCTGAGAAAGTTATGCTCTTTTCACTTTAATTGGGCCCAGATTTTCGTCCTTGTGCTGCTACTTTCTCGTACTTCAGTGGCAGAATGAGACAATACATGGCTACTGTTTGACGTATTTTCCATAGAACTTCTTCGTGACTAGCATCATTCTTTAGTCTTTATCTATTGCCATAAATCAGCTTAAAAGATAGAGAGATGGTATTTTTAGGCCAGGTTAAAGTAAAAGGATCATAATACTATATTGCTTTTATTTTAACTTGACCCAAAATTGTCATCTCTCCATCTTCAGTCCTCAGTTGTAACAATAAAACCAGAATATGATGATAGTTACAAAGAAGTGCCATGTCTTTGTCCTCCTCTCAGCCATGTGAAATAAAATGCAAAAGGATGAAACTCTGAGCCACGTTAAGGTAAAATGAGTATAGTAGTTGTAGTCCCAGGCTCATCTGAACCTGAACCCAGTGGACCGCAGCCTGGTTACCCATCTGCAGTTCGCCATCTTCCTTTTGGGGGATAGGGAGGGAACTGAGGGACGTTTCTTGAGCCACTCAGTCATATTGGTGTCACCACGCGAAGGAGACCCTCTCCAACGCCCTTAATGTAAAATGAGCAAATTACAACGAATCGTTTTTTTTTTCATTGTTGTTGCACACTTCGTAACTCTTCTTCATAAGCGATTTATTTCCCTATTACATCTGAACATCCTCTTGTCACCAACGCAAACCAGGTCGAAATTAAAATCTGTAAGTTAATTGCAAGATAAAATTAGGGAGAATTGTGCAATATAAACGTTTAGTTAAAAGTTCTTACGCCAGTGAGAATCAGGACTAACATCAGTACCATAATTAACATATCAGACCCATGATACAAGGGCCAACTTCTGCCAGTATGACTTCCCGTGTACAGCTAATACGTCCTGCACATAAATCGCTAAGGAAGAGGTGTTACGAAGCCTCCTTTAGAACAAAAAATACGTCTATCCATTCTCAAATCAAGGGCGAGCTTTTTCAAACGAGACTTTCCGTGTACAGCTATTAAGTCTTGCAAATATATCGCTAAGGAAGGGTAACTGTGATGCTTCCTTTGTCACCTAAAATACCTACAAAAAGTAAGATAATTCGCTAAGAAAAAATGTTACAAAGCCTCCTGTAGAACAAAAATACGCCTTCCCATTCTCAAATCAAGGGCGAACATATGTCAGTGAGACTTCCTGTATGCAGCTAATTGTTCGAGCGAGGGAAGTGAGCGAGAACACCAAATTTAGTCCCAGTTTGGACCCCCGACATAAGTACCCGAGCCAAAGATTTATCGTATCAGCAAGAAATGGGGCATAGGTCGGGAGGAAAACTTTATAGTACAGTAGCGAACATTTTTGGATATCTCAGTCAGCTTTAAAGTTACAAGAGAGACACCAATTTGGAAATCGCATAAAAATCCTCAATTATTTCCATTTCATAGACAACCAGTAATTCCCAACAGTTTTTCCGTAAATCGAGGAAACGATTTTATATAAGGCAGATCAGCGTAACAGCCGTCGGCGCAAGAAGTAACTGTCTAAGGTTGCGTGAGTAGCACAGCAGTATTTTCCGACGATTGCTGAGAGAGTTGATTTTAGGAAGTGTGAGGGAATATTTCTGGTGTAAACTAATAAGTTCTTTTTAGTATTTTCAGGTCAGGAAATCAAAGGAAGGTGATGAGCAGCATGAGACAATATTCAGCACTGCCTGACTTGCTCGCTCACTCGCTCGAACACGTTCCACACTTTCAGTGTGGACGCTTATTACATTTTAAATGTTGCAAATAAATCGCTAAGAAAGTGATGCTACGAGTCAGTTACGGGCGATTTTTTTCCCAGGAAGCTTCAGGTGTGCAAATAATAAATCTTGCAAATAAATCGCTAATGAAGAGGTGCTACGACTCACTTACGGAGGAGCTTATTCCCAGGAGGCTTCCGGCGTGCAGTTGATAGATCTTGGAAAGGATGCCGGTCTCCAGAAGGCGGATGAGGTTGTCTGAGATGAGGCGGGTGTAGGGGGTGTTGCGACGCAGTAACCAGATCATAAAGTGTTTGTAAATCTGTGGACGTAGGTACACTATACCACCAGCTGTGTGTCTGTATATATATATATATGTATATATATATATATATATATATATATATATATATATATATATATATATATATATATATATATATATATATATATATATATATATATATATATATATATATATACCTGTCTGTGTGTCTAGGGGGTGTTGTGATGTATTATCCAGATCATAAAGTTGCTGTATATCTGTGGAAGCAAGTACACTATAGCACCAGCTGTGTGTTAGATTGCTTATATTTTGCTTCTGTTTGTTTGTCTATCTCTCTAATTATCCTGCTGTGTATCTGTTATTCATCTATTTATCTATCTATCTATTTTTATCTGTCTATGCCTGTAAAATTCTGTCTGTCCGTCTGTATCCATGTCAACCTGTTTATGTGTCTATCCATCTAAATGCCATTCTATTTGTGTGTGTGTGTGTGTGTGTGTGTGTGTGTGTGTGTGTGTGTGTGTGTGTGTGTGTAAAATCTGTCCATCTATCCATCCCTCTATCCTTCTGTCTGTATGTTTGGCTGTCTGTTTATCTCCACACCACCCACCTGTTCTCTCATAATATAAGTATCCCGAGTCAAATTCTTGCGATGCTGCGTGTAAATCAGATAATCAACAGCCTCAATCAGAGTATGTGTCCTCCTCATCACCAGCTCCAGCGTGGCCCCATACGGATCGTGGGTGGTCATATTGGGGTCGATGTATAGCCTCCTCCCCAGTTCGGCTAGGATGGGGTTCTCTGAGCTCCTTAAGTCGTCTGGTACTGTGATGCCATATTCGTACATCACGGGCCTGGAGAGAGAGAGAGAGAGAGAGAGAGAGAGAGAGAGAGAGAGAGAGAGAGAGAGAGAGAGTGAATCATCATGAATCATCATTGTCGTTGCCATCATCATTACCATTACCACTCTAGACTTTATTCCTCACTCCGTAATACGAACAAAAGAAAAGGAACCGACTCTTTTTATTGTAACTTGACCTAATATTGTCATCTCGTCATGTTGAATGCTGAGTTGTAGCAGTAAATTAACCTTAGAAACTGATTCTAGTCACGAAGAAGTGCAGTGTTGAGCCGTGGCATTGTCTTTTTCTGCCACTGAGCTACGTGAAACATGTTCCAAAAGGACAAAAATCTGGGCCAGGTTAAGGTGATATAAGTATAGGTAACAGGTGTCCACAGTAAGGTATGGAACATAATGGAGTCGAGTAGCTCTTGAGATAAAATAAAATTGGAGGATATTAAAAACAAATTTTATTCTAATTCACCATTTTGTCTGTAGTTTCACCTTTTGCCTTGATTTTTTTTTTTTTTTTTTTTTGTAGCCGTTTGCTTTCCATTAAAATCAAATAAGCAGACAGTGATGTGGCAAAGCTCTAATTCTTTCTTTTTCCTGAACTTCAATCCTCTGAATTCTCTATGCTTTGGTTTCGGCTAGCCTGTCATTCTCAGACTAATATCTTGTGTACATATCCATTAATTCTACCGACTATGAACAATTCTTTGACTGTCTTACTTTAAGATGGAAACACATTCCGTCAATTTCTTCCTTCTCTGAAATTTCCATTCTAGTTAATTTCAATGTTCACCACCACCTTTGGCTCTCGTACAAATCAGCTGATCACCATGGTGAACAAACCTGTATCGTTTCTATCCCTAATGACAGAGTAGCTTGTACTCGCACAGCACCCCACCTGTATCCCTGACCGCCTTTCCTTACAACTAATCCTTCATCTTACTCTGTCAATCTTTCCTCTCCGTTGAGCTCCTCTGACCACAACCTTATCACCTTAATCTGTCCTATCGTTCCAGTAAGGCCTGTGGACCGTCCCAAGAAGAGGGAGCATTGGCACTTTGGAGCTGCTGATTGGGAGCCCCTCAGGCGGTACTTCTATGATTTTCCCTAGAATGATTATTGCTTCCATGGCCGAGAGCCATCTGAGTTTGCCTTGCACATTATGGAAGTTGTTCCCTCGCGCATGGAAGCAGACATTCCTTTCTTTTATCTTTTGACTATTGAAAAAAGAAAAAAAATGTTTTAACATGCTTGTTCTAATGCTGTCCACAACAAGGAGAAGGCCTACGAAAGGTACTGGAGTTAACACACGCTGAATCTCGCCTGTATTACATCTCTGTCTGGAATTGTGCTTAGTCTGTTCTCCACTCTGCTAAGAATAATTTCACTCTTACAAAATGCTCTGAACTTTCTGACTCAGATTCTTCTCACTCTTTCAGCCACATTACCAAATACCATTCTATCAATTGTAATTCATCCATCTTCCCTCCTTTTTTCTTCTCTGGTAACTCTGTAGTTGTTTCGTCTACTGAAGAGCAGAATTCTGTGCTCAAACACTCTCATCCAATTCCACCCTAGATGATTCTGGTGCTGCTCCTCCTCTCTTCTACCTCTGACTTCCTCATGACTGGTACTGATATTTCTTCAGTTGATATACTTTCTGTCCTCACTTGCCACATTACTAACAAGATGCATAAGCCTGATGGGGTCCCTCTTGTTATCCTCAAGAACTGTGCATCTCTGCTTACACCCTTCCTAGTTAAGCTCTTTCCCCTTTGTCAACTCGCAACTTTCTTTCATGCTGGAAGTTTCCTCTCATTCAGATTGTCCTTAAAATGGGTGACCATTCTCAATCCTCTAACTATCGCCTAATTGCGTTAACATCCCGTATCGAATCTAATTCTAATAAAACTTCAAGCACCTTGCCAATCACGTCCTTCTTTCTGATCATCAGTTTGGGTTCCGCCAGGGACGTTCCACTGGCGATCTTCTCATCTTCCATTCGGTTTTTATCCGTTCGTGACTTTGGCGAAAGCTTTGCCATTGCACTTGACATCTCAAAAGATTTCGATCGAGTTTGGCATAAATATTTACTTTCCGAACCGTCCTCTTACGATTGCCATCCTTCTGTGTGTGCCTTCATCTCTAGCTTCCTCTCTGGTTGTTCTATAGCCATCGTTGTAGACGTCCGCCGATCTTCTCTTCTTGTGGTGCTCCTCAGGACTCCGTCTTATCACCAACTCTCCTCCTATTCATCAATGACTTTCTAAGCTGTACATCTAACCCTATCCACTCATACACAGATGACTCCACCCTTCACCTTTCCATCTGCATTCTGCAGCGTCCGTCTTCGCAGTTACTTCTGCAAACATGGGGCGAGGCTATGGCACAACTCATGTCTGACTTGGGTTATATCTCTGATTGGGGTGAAAGTAATCTTGTTTTTAATGCGTCAAAAACCCAGTTCTTACCACTTCCAACCCGTCAAAATCATCCGCAGGAGTATGTCTTACTTTTTAACAATATTCATCTCAATTTTTCATCACCTTTTGACATACGTGGGGTTTCAGTCTCGGGATTTAGCTTCGAAAGATTATACTACCTCTCTTGTAAAATCTACTTGTAAGAGATTAGGTATGCTAAGCCGGCTCCATGCCTCCTTTACCCTTGTACAGTTGTTAATTTTATACAGTGGTTTTATTCGTCTGTTTGTCACGTACAGCTTTCATATATGGGGAGGCTTTCCACATACAGCTCCTCTCAACAAAGTGGAATCAAAGGAATTTCGTCTCATTAACTCTCTTCCTCTTACTGGTTCCCTTCAACATCTGTCTCTCCTCTGCACTGTTGAGTATTTTTACCTTTCTATTGCTACCTAATAGTCACTGATCTTCATAACTGTCTGTTTGCACCCCCTCACTCCACCTTCATTTGGGCGGACACGTAGCACCCGTCTAGTAGCAAACTCTCATCCCTTTTCTCGCCAGTTCTCTGATGCAAGAGCTAACCTTTACTCCCAATCCTTCTTGTGTATAACAGGTCAACTCTGGAACTGTCTTCTTCTGTCTGATTTGATACTACCTATGACCTCCAGTCTTCTAAACGCAATGTTCTCAATTGCTCCGCTTGCTCACTCAATGAGTCTTTATTATCACCATCATCATCACCACCATCATCACCACCACCATCACCACTAACATCATCACCATCATCACACCCATCACCATCATCACCTCCATCACCACAACCATCATCACCATCATCACCACGACACTCATAACCATTATCACCACCATCACCACCATCATCATCACCATCATCTCCACCATCACCACCACTATCATCACCATTATCACCACCATCACTACCACCATCATGACCCCATCACCACCATCACTACCACCATCACCACCATCATCATCACCATCATCATCATCACCACCACCATCATCACCACCGTCACCACCATCACCACCACCATCATCACCATCACCAGCACCATCATCATCATCACCATCATCATCACCATCATCATCACCATGATCACCACAATCACCACCACCATCATCACCATCACCATCATCACCACCATCACCACCACAATCATCACCATCACCAACATCACCACCACCAACATCATCATCACCATCATCACCACCCTCATCACAATCATCATCACCATCACCACCACCATCACCACCACCATCATCACGATCATCACCACCACCATCATCACGATCATCACCACCATGACCACCACCATCATGACCCCATCACCACCATCACTACCACCATCACCACCACCATCATCACCATCATCATTATCACCACCACAATCATCACCACCGTCACCACCATCACCATCATCACCACCATCACCACCACAATCATCACCATCACCATCATCACCAACATCACCACCACCAACATCATCATCACCATCATCACCACCATCATCACAACCATCACCACCATCACAACCACCATCACCACCACCATCACCACCACCATCACCACCACCATCATCACGATCATCACCACCATGACCACCCCCATCATGACCCCATCACCACCATCACCACCACCATCACCACCACCATCATCACCATCACCATTATCACCACCACCATCATCACCACCATCACCACCATCACCACCACCATCATCACCATCACCAACACCATCATCATCATCACCACCATCATCATCACCAGGATTACCACCATCACCAACACCATCATCACCATCACCATTATCACCACCATCACCACTATCATCACCACCACTATCATCATCATCACCATCATCACCACCATCATCATCATCGTCATCACCATCACCACCACCACCACCACCAACACCACCACCATCACCACCACCATCATCACCACCATGACCACCACCATCATCATACTATTTTTTCTCTTTCAAGCCATACCTGATGGACCTCGTAAAACCTTCTCCCTAGCGATTTATTTTGCATTTTACCCATTAATATCATCTTGTATGTTATTGCTGTAAACTATGTCGACATTGAAGCTTTATAAATAATCATATAAGTCAGTGTTAAGATATAATACGCAAAATACAGGGTAGTCCATATGTAGCGCTCCTCTTACACCTCGCCGGGCCATTTCTCGTGTGCTGTGGGGGCGGCTCAGTGATCGCTATATCCACCATTATTTATTTCCAACCCCCACTGTCACGCCCACGCCAGCAGACTGAGCCATCCCCGCAACACAATAATCAGATGAGTTACTTGTGCAGCGCTATTTCCGGACTACCCTCCATAAAATCCTCCAGCCAATATTTAGTAAACTGTGCGTGTTCAATTTTGCCAAATATTTTCGTTCTTTTCCACTTTATTTCACGTAGCTCAGTGGTGGAGTTTGACAGAACTTTGGCAATGCATCCTTTCCATAGCACTTCTTCGTGATTAGCATTGTATGATACTTAGACATATGCGAGTATAAAGAGCTTGTAAAATGTCTTACGTTAGACAGACAGACAGACAGACAGAAGCTTACAAATAAACTCACGTAAGATGGGATTCCGCCAATTGTTTCACGGTCTCAAGTCTGGTAGGGTAGACGGGCACTGTCAGAATGACTACGAGGTTGCTTGTATATCCGGCCGCTAAGATGTCTACCGCAATCCACCACATCACCAACCACACCCTCGCCCACCACACTGTTATCTCCTTATCCGGCATGGACTGTCCTATCAAACCAGATCCTACCTGCAAGAAGAGGGAGAAGACAATAGCGATGGTGATGATGATGATGATGATAATGATGATTGATGATGATGATGATAATAATAATAATAATAATAATAATAATAATAATAATAATAATAATGTTTGATTATAATTTGCCCTCTTGATTTTGAGACATTCCTGTAACACGCAGGTACACACACAGACACACACATAGACTCAGGCGGTTACATTATCGCCCCACTAGGCGGGCAGTATAAATAATAATAATAATAATAATAATAATAATAATGATGATGATGAGATTATGATGATGATGGTAATAATAATAATAATAATAATAATAATAAAGAGATTATGATGATGATGGTAATAATAATAATAATAATAATAATAATAATCCAACCCCATGCATCATCCAATCCTAAGTCACCTCATAGAGGAGCTCAGGAACCTGGGGCTAGGCAAGTTAGTCCCGACATTTAAGATGAAAGTGAGTATCATCTTAAATTAACTCTCATAATAATAATAATAATAATAATAATAATAATAATAAGCAACACAAAACTAAGCAGAGTTACCAAGGAGACTAATTCATTCCTCATAAGTAAGGATCTAACAATGCGACCCGCCTGCCCCCCCCACTTTTTTTTTTTTTTATAAAGTTTTGTCATTTGAAAAGTGTACCTATAGTGTTAATTAAAAATGGTACAAAATTTTCATTACCAGTTTGATGGAAGGAATACTGTACTGTATGTTCTTAGTCCATAGCTGTGACTGTAAACGAGGACATCTGTATATGCATTGTCTGTATTTGTGGATGTGGGAGCATCTCTTGGCTTGTCATTCAGTCAGACCCTTTGATTTTTCAGCGGTTCTATTGCGGCCCTCATGATCCCACAACCATTACTTATATATTTATACGTGCTGACCATAAAATATTTTCATTATTCCAATAAATGATTGTTTTATATAAATGTTTTAATATTTTATCTAGTGGAGTATTTATGGTAGTTGGGGTCGTCCATCATCCGCTCACTCAATGTAGAGGTGCCATATGATCTCTACACTGAGTGACAAGCCAAATGGTTTTCTGTACCCAGGAAACCATTTACCACGCTGGGTGGTAACCATATAACCGGGGTTTCTGGCAGGGTTAAGTGTCTCCCAGATTCCCCTATCCAAAATCACTTAATCATGGCAGTTGTTTCAGAGAGCCTCGGAGGGCCTAATACCTACCCAGGGCCCCAACCAAATGGGCAGAATCGCGTGGCCATATGGAATATGAGAGGTCTGAACGAGGAGAGCAAGAGGGTGGAAGTGGTGAATGTGTTCAAGAGTGCGAGATATGTTGTGATGGCATTGTGTGAAACGAAGATGAAAGGGTGCGAAGTGGAGGGGTGGGAGGGTGTGAAATGTGTAAGATCGGGAATGAATGGGCGAGGAAGATGCAAGGAAGGAGTTGCTTTGTTGATGAATGAGGTGTGGCAGAGGGGAATGAGAGACTACACATGTGTTAGCTCGAGATGTATGTATGTCAAGTTCAAGTTTGAGAAGGTGAAAGTGGCAGTGATTGTAGCATATGCACCATGTGAGAACAGGAGTGAGAGAGAGAAAGACAGGTTTTGGGATGAGCTGGGTGAAGTAGTGGGAGAAATGCCTAGGAGCTATAAAGTGATTGTGATGGGGGATATGAACGGAAAAGTAGGCACTGGTCCTGAGGATGACATAATGGGTTGCTATGGAGTACCAGGAGAAAATGATAATGGGAAAAGACTAAAGGATATGTGTCAGGAGGTTGTGCATTTGTAACTCGTATTTCAAACACAGAGATGCACATAAATATACATGGTATTGTGGGAACGGGGGTCGTGTTGAAAGGAGCCTGATTGATTACGTGCTCATAGAGAGGCCGATGATGGAAATGGTTGCTGATACGAGGGCTGTGAGAGGACGATGTGGAGGACTGTCAGATCATATGATTGTGGTATGCAAGATCAAGCTGAAAGGAATGAGGTGGATCAGGAGAGAGAGAAACAGTCAGGGAGAAAGACTGAAAGTTGAGAAGCTGAGGATCAAAGAAATGGCAGATGAAATCAGGACCAAAGTAGAGGACGAGTTAGACTTACTGAATTGGAATGAAATGGACCTGGACAGACTGTGGAATGCATATAGGGATTGCTTAGTTAGGAATGCTAAAGCGGTATGTGGTGTGGCAAGAGTAACAACAAAGAAGAAAGGTACAGCATGGTGGGATGAGGAGGTAAAAGAGAGCGGTGAAGGAAAAGAGGAAGAAGTGGCTAAAGTGGTTACAGGATAGGGGTTCAGTTGAAATAAGAACTGAATGTGTTGAGAGCAAGAAGCACGTAAAGAGACTAGTGAAGAGGAAAAAAAAGGAGGTAAATGAGGATCTAGGAAGAAAAATGAATGCGAACTACTCTGAAAATAGAAAGTTATTCTGGAAAGAGGTGCGGAAATGTAGAATTGAAAGTGGTAAGAAATGGGATGGTGTGAAAGATGCAGGTGGTAGATTATTAACCCATGAAGATGAAGTAAGGACCAGATGGAAAGAATATTTTGAAAGCCTGATGAATGGGGATAGAGAGAGCAGAGCAGCTGTAAACATGATTGGTTTTGGGGGTGTGCAGAGAAGGAATGCAGTGCCATGAGACGTGACACTCGCACAGGTGAAGAGTGCTGTGAAGCGGCTGAAAAATGGGAAAGCAGCTGGGGTTGATGAGGTGTATGCAGAGATGCTTAAATGTAGTGGAGAGAATGGAATGAAGTGCTTGTTGGAGATATGTAAGAAGGCATGGATGAGTGAAACTGTGCCTGTAGAGTGGAAAAAGGCAGTGATTGTACCTCTGTACAAAAATAAAGGTGAACGGAGTGAGTGAAAGAATTATCGCGGCATAAGCTTACTGAGTGTGGTAGGGAAGGTATATGGAAGAATTATTATAGAGAAAGTAAGAGAGATATCAAAAGTCCTAGTGAGTGATGAACAGGGTGGCTTTAGGAGTGGCAGAGGATGTGTGGACCAAATATTTGCAGAGACAGATAGTAGAGAAGGCTTGTGAGAAGGACCATAAGGTGTTTATGGCATTCATGGATCTGGAGAAAGCATATGACAAAGTGGACAGAGAAGGATTGTGGAAAGTTTTGTGCATGTACGGTGTAGAGGGTAAGCTGTTAGGTGCCGTCAAGAGTTTTTATGATGGTAATGAAGCATGTGTCAGGGTTAATGGGCATCGAAGTGAATGGTTCACAATCAGTGTGGGCGTGCGACAAGGTTGTGTGATGTCCCCATGGTTGTTCAATGTATATATGGATGGGGTGATCAGAGAAGTGAAAACACGAATAATGGAGAGAGGGATGGCATTGGTAATGAATGGTGATGGATGGAATATCTCAAATTTGTTGTATGCTGATGATGCAGTACTGCTTGCAAGTACCGGACAAGAACTTTCTAGGCTAGTGCAGAGTGTTGCTGATGTCTGTAAGTGTCGTTCCTTGAGAGTAAATGTAGAAAAGAGTAAAGTGATGGTTATTGAGAGAGAAGGTGACTCCCAGTGCAATGTGACAGTGAATGGAGAGAGACTGGAATTGGTGAGAGAGTTCAAATACCTGGGTACAGTGATAGAAAAGAGAGGAAAATGTGCAAAAGAAGTTGAAAGTAGAGTGACACAAGGAAGAAAAGTAGCTGGTGCAATGAAGGCCCTGATAAGAAACAGAGGCTTGAGTGTTGCAGCTGCATGAGGCTTACATGAAGGAGTGTTAGTGCCAACTTTAACATATGGATGTGAGACTTTGATGTGGCATGAAAATGAAAAGTCAAGAGTAAGAGCAGTGGAGATGGGACTGCTGAGGAATGTATGTGGAGTACAGAGGGTGGATAGGATACGAAATAATGTGATTCGTGAAAGATGCGGAGTAAGGAAGTCGGTGGACACCAGAATTGAAGAGAGCGTACTGAGATGGTATGGTCATGTGGAGAGAATGGATAACAATAGAGTGGTGAAGAAGGTATATTTGAGCGAATTCGAAGGAGGGAGGAGGCGAGGTAGGCCAAGGAGAAGGTGGAGAGATATGGTGGATGAATATGTGAGGAAGAGAGGTTTGGAAGTCGGTGAGGCTAGGGAACTGACAGGAGATCGAGCTGGCTGGATGAATTTTGTGAGGAGATATGCATGATCAGGGATTTTTAGCACCCCTTTTTAACGTGGCAGCGTCTGGATTGACTTTGTCGGATACGATATGTGAAGCTACAGATCGTGGTGAATGTTTTTGGCGTATCCGATAGAGTCAGGATTCTGGGGGCTTGAATGATGAGTGAATGGAAGCGTGGCCGATTGGATTGGGCAATTTTGGGCTGTCTGGACATTGCTACTCCTCACCCTGCCCTTGGGTGGGAAAGGAGGTCCGGATGATGATGATGATGATGATGATGATGATGATAATAATAATAATAATAATAATAATAATAATAATAATATTGGCAGGACTTCAGGGCACAAATCAGGGAAGGAACATCTCTCCATTTTGGCCTGTGTCAGCGCTGATGGCTCTCATCGCCTATAGCCAGTCATAATAGGTAACAGCAAGCGACCCAGGTCACTGAAGGACATCATGGCCAAGCTTCCTGTGTAGTGCCATGGTAACAAGTTACCCTGGTTTAACCAAGATATCATTCATGGCTGGTTCCACCACAGCAGCACCAAAAACTTGTAGCATCAGTCGTGACAACATGAAGGCAGTGCTGCTGCTAGACAACGCACGAGCCTATCCTTCCTCTGCTAAACTCTGCAGCAAGGATGGACGAATCAAACCTTGATCCTGTCAGTGAGATCATTGACCTTACCCAGACCTTGGACCATGGAGTTACAGAGAGTGCAGAGGCACTTCAGAAAGCTCTGCTTGCACCAGTGCATCATTATGACTGTGGATGGGATGGACCAGGAAGACTATGAAGACACCAGAGGCAAGATGACCCAGTACATTTTCAAGATATACAACACCATCCTGGCCATGAAGACAAAGTCGGAGGGCCTATAGCTCAACATTATGAGGTCATGAAGCAAACCAGGTTGGAGTTAATACAACTGCAACAGCCAAGGAAAATCCTGAATAAGATCATCCAGTTTTTCAAGTCTGTGCCCTCTACTGCCAAGAGGTTCTGCACAGTCAGAGACTTCCAATGTGCCCAGGGCAACAACATCCTCAGCCAGACTCCACATAGCCTCAGGATCCAGCAGTACAGCCTTCAGGACCCCAACCCCCAACACCTCAGGACCCTCTGTATCAGATGTGACACCAGAGCCACCAAAAATCATCTTTGCCAACAGTGACGATGAATAACACTTAATTCAATCTCAAGCATACAAGAAGAATGGAAGTGTGAGCACTCTGCATCCATCTATACAGGTGAAGGGCACAATGCGTGAGTTTCCTACCTATTACATCCCAGCCTGGCCTGAAATTACCATCTTCCCATCATAATTGCTGAGTTGTGAAAACAGACTAGTAATATTGTACTAGTCATGAAATAGTGCTATGTCAAGAGTGTGAAATTATGAGCCAGGTTAGGTTAAAAGAGGTATAGTTTTCATTTTTAGTAATAGAATATACTGCTTTACTAATTTATATTCTAACATGTACTTGAAATCCCACGTCAGGGGTGACCATCGGATAGAACGGAATATCCACTTTATTGGATTTCCCCCCATTAGGCTGTTATAGTGAGGGTCATATATTATATGGAGTCTCTGCGGTACAGTGGTAGAGTATGCGTTTTGTACACGGGTGAACCAGGGTTCGTGCCCCGCTAGGATAATAAACTTTGGGAGTGTCCACCCAGCCACATACTGGATTGGCAGACAGAAGGGATGCTGTGGTTCAACCAGTGTCGCTTACCATAAAGTATGGTTGCGCCGAGTTGGCTTGCGCGGGCCAATTACACTTGGTTCACAGACTACACACACATCAAAAGCCACTCCAACACTACAATTACACTTGCAAGGACTTCTCACCCTACGTATACCCTCTACCAGACAGCCTAAGCCACTTGGTGGAGATACATTGGCTGTATCGTCCCGACTTCGCTCGGGATAGGCCGGTCCTGCAGTGGATACTCAAACGGCTGGTGATATATATATATATATATATATATATATATATATATATATATATATATATGTATATATATATATATGTATATATATATATATATATATATATATATATATATATATATATATATGTATATCGAAATCAAATCAAGAACTGTGTGTGTGTGTGTGTGTGTGTGTGTGTGTGTGTGAAATGTCTCACACACATACACACACACTTGAGGTATCACAGGGAGAAGACATACGACACATCGCTCCCCGCTTGGCCAACCTTGGCCACAATTGGCCATTCCTAAATAGTATCTTTATACGAGTCAAGCTCTGTACTAGGGGAAACCAACTGGTGTGCTAATATAAAAGAGGAAGTTTAAGTAAAAGTGTTGTTCAAATAACAAAGTAAAGCAAAGAAGAGGAGGACTGCGCCGAGCAAGCTGATCAGCTGATTAGTGTTTTGTCTGTGGAGTGCACCAAGGAATGCATATTTGTAAGTAGAATCTTTCTCTTAGTACCACAAGATGACCACCATCTTTAGTAAAGTAAATTTGGAAGAGGGTAGAAAGCAGAATGATGATTTCTACCAGGAACTGGTTGAAATAGAGACTTTCAGTTAGCTGGTAGAACGGGTAAACAGATTGAAGGAGGCATTTCACAGTGAAATGGATGAAATTAAGAAACAATTGCTCATGAAAAGTAGGAGAAAAATGAAAAATTAATAAAGGAAGTCAACAAGAAAGACACAACAACAGATGAGCTGTCAGTTGAGGTTGGTTCACTGAGAAGGAAGATTAGTGAACTTTCAAGCACAGTTGTCAACCACGAGAGTATTACGGAAGAGTTCAGAAATGATACAGAGAGAATTACGCAAGCATGCAGTCTGATTGATCAGAGCAGTGATAGTGAGAAGATAACCCAGATGAATGAGACGATGGAAATCTTCAAAAATCATGTGGAAACTGCGTATGCTGAAATGATGAAAGTAAAGATAGACTTAGAAACAAGAGTCGAAGAAAAAAGCATTAAAAAGGAAGCGAAAGTGTTATGAGTCCATATTATATTTACAAATCATAATAGATAGATAGATAAATAGACAGATAGACAGCTCTATGCTAGCCTGGGAATGGGAAATGATCTTGCAAGTTACACTGAGGAAAAGCTGACGACAGATTACTAAGTAGCCAGTCAGGTGATGATGCAGTTGGTTTGTCAGCGATACAGCAGGAGAACAAAGCCTTGTTGACCATACACACACATACACACATACTCACACACAGGCTTCTAGAACATTCCACCCACAGGGAACACACGTGACACGACTCCTGTTTCACCAGAATTTAGGAAAGAGAGCTCAGAAGAAGAGAGACCATAGAATCGGCAGGGTGTAGGGAGGAAGGCTTAGCAACTTGGGAGAGAGAGAGAGAGAGAGAGAGAGCAAGACAGGAGGTAGCTAGCGGGACTCTACTTAACTTCACTCGTGTGTGAGAGACTGTTAACATTATCAAGACAAATAAAAATAGTCCCATACTATTCTTTATCTCTCCTTTGTCATTGCATGACAAATGGGAACCAAGATTATCAACGTACAAACAACTCAAGTATAACAACCGCTCGTCCACAAGTCTAATATATATAACTTCTCTACAAGTAACTACAAAGTCTTTTTATGACATTTGGTAGCAGCGAAAAGAACGCACCTCGTCTTCGAATCAACAGTGAATTTCTACAAAAGCAGGCGGCACTCTACAAGATTAACTTCAGTTCTACAGTGAACGAACTACACTACAACCATCTACAATCAACTACAAGTAACAACGCTACGAGTCGTCTGTATAATCTTCTACACGCACCTACAAGTAGCGGCAGTCTTCATCCTACAACGAGCAAATCACAAGAAAAAAGGACCAAGAATACATCAAGTAAGAAAATACAAAACAAACAAACGAAGAGTGAGACACGACTCATAACTCATAACCACCAGACCTCACCCTCCTCTCTCTGCTACATCCACCCAACCTCCACCGCTGACGCAGGAGTGAAGAGGTCAAGACGAGGAAGCAAATACCAAATCCATATTCACAACTCATCTTACTCACTCATCTTCACTCAAGTTACTCATCGCTACTCATTTACTCACCACAGCTACCAGTGTGGGAAGCCGACGTCACCATGTGCTGAGATGACATCACAACGCGAGTCTGGCATGCCAAGCAACGTGTGACTGACACCAGGCACTTCTCACCCACTACTCATTACTCATTATTCACATGGCTCCTACTCATACTCATTTATTTTCACAGTTGAGTTGGAAATTCGACGTTCTATGCTGAGGTTTGCCTGTGACAGCTGTTAACCACCACAAGCACCAGGCCATGGAATTTCCTGAGTAATTTCGTCCATCAACACAGCACTAGAATTATCAAGAGATCTTCAATCAAACCTGCATTTTTCTTCCGAGATCGACTTTTGTATCGACACACCTCTACGATCTGTATCAAGTGGGTAAAATTATACTTACTCATTTCTTCTCAGTGCTAAAATTAGCTATATTCAACTTTTTTTACTTATTTCCATATATACACTTATACACTCACTATCTATCATTTATTTCAACTTATTTACTCATCTATTTTGTTAGGACATAAATAAACAAGAGGCGTATTTCATAACACCATATCTTAATGACAGGAATATTTTCGCCACCACCCACGTTAATACCAGATGACACACAATGGGGTGCTTTGTGGGGTGAAGACAATTGACAATCGTCATGGTCGAGCCTGCCACAGACGTCGTAGGACACGCATGCTCATGAATCATATGCTGCATTTGTTTGTGTGCACTTGTGATAGGATTAATGTCATTCCTACTTACAAAACCACTTACACTCTCCAATGAATACACACAACAAGAGCTTATTCATTTGTATGAGTCATACAAAAAGGTAAAAATATTCTAATCTGGCAAGCTTAGCAATTAGTCAGCTCATTCATCCCTTATAATTTAATGTTTTCTATGTTAATTCTTTAGAAATGAGTAGATTTGTATCTCTTAATATATGGTTTCAATGCGGAAAGTCATATTTTCCTCCTCTGAGACGATTTACTAACTTAAATTTATTAATGCCTAAATTCGCCTTCAGTCAACGATTTCGACAAACCGTCCCAAATCCAGGAACGGTCAACAGTCATTTTTTGCCTGCTCGTGAGAGAGGTCGGAAGGCTGGACTGAAGTCGAGAGGACGCACGCTGAGAATCAGAATCGTACTGTTCTGTTCCCCTGTGCATTAATAGGGGTGGCCATCAATTTCCTCAGATTATGAATGATGAAATTACAAAATAAACAATTTGGATAATATAGTGTCATAAAGTATGTATATATTTCTCAAAGTGGCTAATCAATTCAGAATAGAATATATTCTCTATAATAAGTATATATAGAAAACTAATATATATATATATATATATAAATATATTTATATATATATATATATATATATATATATATATATAAATGTGCTTTTCACTTTCACTCACAAAGTACACACTGCTTCCTACCCAGATGACTTAACACTCCCACACACACTTCATGACTGGTGTACTACAAAAAGACTCAGAATGGCCTCTTTTATGGTAGAACACAGTCATAACTCACACCTCACTATCAACAACATCCCTCTTGTCCCACATGTACACAAAATCTTTGGTGAAATGAAAGCACAGTAACAAGAATTTGGTAATATCTTGCAGCATAGAGCAGTTAGTTAGAAGCTGATCCGTAAAAATATTTATCTAAGACAGCCTTTCTGAAATTATCTTGATGTCCTCAAATGTGAATATTACAAAATCTTGGGTGCCGCAATATTAGTAAACAAAAGCAGAGTCTATCTTGTCCCTGGGACTGTACCTTCAGTGCGCATGCGCCACTTGGATATTTGGGATGTTACGAGCGTCGTACCGATTTTTTACATATATTGGCTAGTAATCGACTTGAAGAGGGCAATTACAAAGTATTTCGTTCCAGCCAATAGTGAGTAATGTAACTCCACCTCTTTCAGTAAATAAAAGACTACTAATGCAAAATAAATGAGGATCTTGGAGTTCATTTGATGCTAATCTAGCTGGATAAATATTTTTTACGTATTACTATGAAAATAATAAGTAGTTTCCCTTCATTTCTTCTCAATTATTTGAGAAAAAAATAATTCCTCTACACATTACAAACATTAATTTGAATCATAAGTCCACACAAAGATATATTATTAATGATTCATGAGAGTGCGACTGTTCACTGTCAGTGGCAGGCTTGACCACTTCAATGGCGGCCCCAAAGCACCCCATTAGCCACAACAACAGACTCACAATTAAGAGAGCACCAAGGCAACCCACCCCTTGTACAAACCTCACCACAAACTAAAGACCAAGAAACAAATACGGCAGTTTCAGATGATGAGTGGGAAACCCCCTCTGACGTAGCAAGTGCGGACTTTGTCGCTGACTTGCAAACGTATGCCAATATGCTTAACAGGGTTCACCAGTCCGGTCGTACATATTCCACCATTCCCTCACACAACGATAAACACGTCCAAGTTGAATTAACAGAGCAAACAGTGAAAATGAATCAAGAAACAAATACCGCTGATCTAACAACCACACCTCAAGTGTTTGTGTATCACGAGGATAAAACTGCACCAAAATTCTCTGGCACAGACAAAGATCGCATTGATGTCATTTCATTAGTCAGTCAGTGCGAACAAATGTTCATCAAGCGCCACATACTAGATGAACAAGAGAAAATTGCTATTTTTTCATCTTGCATAAGCCAGGAAGATGTCCAGCAAGCAATTTACTGCGCTCAGACAAGCTCCATCGTGCTAGGACATATGATGAATTTAAAACTGAATTTTTGAAGAAATTTTCTGGAGGTATGAACTTCTTGACAGGTATAATTCCAGAATTACATAAAATTGTAGCTCTTGTAAGGGAGCGCACTACAAACCATGTGCTCAGTGAAATAACTGCTGATGTCTGGTTTCTTGAGGTACGTTCGCCTGTTTGGTTGTATCCGAGGCTGAATAATTATGGGATAATTCCCTTGAAACTCGTTTTAAATGGTCAACATGAACTTGTTTCTCCTCGCCACTTGAAAGTGACTTAATTAAAACTTTGTTTGCTTTTATGTTAATTACTCTGTATGGGCCCTCAAATTTTGGGGATAATTTATTGTCTCTCGTATGAATGATACCGTAAGCAATGTCTCCTAAGCTGATAGGTGAATCTCTTGCCCTCTTGTTAAATGCCTCCGTCATTTCTTCCTTGGACATCGTTAATTGTTTCTTGACTCTTTTGTGAATGTCCTGGAATTCACGTAAACGGAGTTTAGAGTAATCATCGTAATTGTATATAGGCATACTGTCACCTTCCAGGAGCTCATATGGTAATTTTTTATCTGTTCCATATATAATGAAATGTGGTGTGTCACCTATGGATTTATTTATGGATCCATTAATTGAGGCTTCTACTCTGGGAATCCAATCATCCCAGCTTGCATAATTTTCACTGAGAATGTGTCGTAGCACATCTAATACTTTTTTATTTTGTCTCTCTACCAATCTATTCGATGCTGGGTGATAGGCTAAAACGTTAACCTTTTTGATGTTGTATTGTTTACATATTTCTTGTAAGATCTCAGAATTAAATTCTCCTCCATTATCACTTATTAGTACCTTTGGGGTAGTAAAGCGACATATTACATTATCTGTTATTGCCTTTGCTACTGTCTCTGCTGTCTTATCTTTAATTGGAGCTAAAATGACATAACGGGAAAAATGATCCGTTGCTACGAATAAGTATAGGTTATTACTGTATGATAATGGCATCTTGAGTAAATCAACAGCGACAACGTCCCATGGTTGATGTGGTACAGGGTAATTACCCATCGGTGCAGGTGTGATTGGGTATCCTTTGTGTTTCGCACATGAGTCGCATTTGTCTATATGATTGTTTATATCGTTTCGTAATGAAGGCCAGTAATATAACAGCTGGGCTTGGTTGAATGTCTTATCCTTTCCAGGATGTTCTGCATGTGGGCTGTCGTGTATCATTCGTAATACTTGGGGTATCATGTCATTAGGTACTACCAACTGGTTAGTATTTCTTTGGCGTTTTGGTTGTTTAGAGTTAATCTTGTATAATGTATTATTGACCACTGTGAATTGTTCGAGTGGGACATGCAGTTTGGGTAATTGTATGTCATCTCCGCTTTCTAACTTGTATATAACTTTAGACCATATTGGGTGAAGTCTTTGTGCCTTTGCGATATCCTCGTGGTTTGGGATATTTCCTTTGAGATCTAACGCCGCGACCTGAATTGTGTTCGGGTTTCTAGATAATGCGTCAGCTACTATGTTCATTTTACCTTGTATATAATGAATTTGTACATTGTTGTTTTCAACTGTACATTTCCATCTTGCTCTCCTCCCAGAAAGGAGTTTTTCTTTAACCATACCCACCAGTGGTTTATGGTCGGTGAATAAGTGGATTTCGTAACCATATACCAAATCTCGAAACTTTTGTAATGCAAAAACCACTGCAAGTGCCTCTAAGTCTGTAGTGCAATAATTTTTCTCTGCACCTCTTGTTTGTCTGCTGGCAAATGCAATTGGTTGATTTTTTCCTCTTTTATCTTCCTGCATCAGACAGCCCCTAATCCTTTAACTGATGCATCCGTACAGATAATAAATGATTTTGTGTAATCCGGATATGCCAAACAAGGTGCATTTGTTAGTTTAATTTTTAGATTGTTAAATGCCTTTTTTTGTTCTTCTTCCCATTGGAATACAGCATCTTTTTTGAGTAGTTGGAATAGAGGAAAGGCTATATGAGAGAACTGTGGTACGAATGACCTATAGTACCCAGCCAGACCTAAAAATTGTATAACTTCGCCAGTCGTAGTGGGTTCAGGAAAATCTCTCACTGCCTGTATTTTGTCATCAGTGGTGTGAATACCATCAGAACTTAATTTGTGGCCTAAGAAATTTATTTCCTTAAAGCAAAATTTGCATTTAGAAAGTTGGGTCTGGTTAGTACTTGGATGGGTGACCGCCTGGGAACACCAGATGCTGTTGGCATCCCTACGTGTCAAGTGGGGTGGTGGAGGATTAGTGCCCCTCCCTGTAAAACAATTAACTCTAAGCCCTTGGCCACCCCGTCTGGGATACATGGCGTCTGGCAATGAATGAATGAATGAATGAATGAATGAATGAAATTTTTAAACCAGCATCACTAAGCTTTTGTAAGAGTAAGTCTAATTTCCTGAGATGATCCTTAATATTCTTCGTTGCGATTATAATATCGTCAAGATAAACAAATATTCCTTGTCCTAAAATTCCGGACAATACGTAATTCATAAGACGCTGGAATGTTCCTGGGGCTGTCCTCAGTCCCACTGGCATTCTTGTATATTAATAATGGCCTCTGTTTGTTGAAAAGGCAGTGTATTTACGCGACTCCTTCGATACCGGAATCTGATAATAGCCGTTTAGGAGATCGATGGTCGAGAATATATTATTCTCAGGACCAATATTCTGTAGAACGTCGCTTAGCAATGGCATGGGAAATCTGTCTGGGATTGTGTGATTATTTAGTTTACGGTAATCTACTACCGCACGCATTTCTTCATTTCGTTTGGGCACGAAGAATAATGGGGCATTCCACGGGGAGACTGAAGGCTCAATAATTCCAAGTTTTAACATTTCATCGACATACTGATTTGCAAGTGTACGTTGGGAGTGTGGTATGCGGTAAGCTGGTACGAAAATTGGTGGTGTTTCTGGGTGCACATTAATCATGTGATTAATCAAGTTAGTTCATCCTGATTGTTCTCCGGGCAATGCTACGGTGTCCCTGTGTGTTTCCAGCAAGGTTAACAAATTATTTTCTTCATCAAATTCACCTGAGTGAATTAAATTCTCTTTTATTCTTTCTCTATCCGTAGATTTTATCTCACTTGTCACTCCAGCTATAACTATTTCCTTCACAGGGGCGGGACATTTTTCAATATTAACTATGCAAGTTCCCTTTTTCAGCTGAACTTCCCCATTCATGTGATTAATTATGAATATCTGAGTTTGCCCTTCGTTGTTCGTATGACATAATGCGTTTTCTACTGACAATCCCTTTACATAATTCTTCTAAGACAAGAACCAGTACTATTCCGTAATTTGCTCTTTATGGTAACCTTCATGTAGGAATAAGGTGGTATAACTAAATCATTAGTGAGATGGGCTGGAAAAATTGATAAATCAGTACTGTTATCTTGGTCACTAATTCTGGAGGATGGGGTTGGTGGTGGGAGTGGATCTATACACTCATCTGTTTGTGTATGTTTGTTTAAGCCTTTAATATTACCAATTCTTTTTGGCTCTCTTCTACAAATCGGTGAGGGCTCTGAAGGTATTTCCTCTATGAATTCATTGTCAAAGTCTATTCCATTCATTTGTGGGAGTATGGTTATGTTCTCAGCTCTCATGGATCTTAAGCCCAGTAACATATGAGCTTTAATTGCTAAGTTTTCAACGATATAGAAAAATGCAGAGAATGGTCTTGTAGTCTTTGTGAAACTGATATTTAATCTTATCATACCTTTCACTGTAATTTGTTGTCCATCTACCGTGTATAAATCTAAATCAGCTTCATCCAGAAAAGTTACTTTCTTTTTATTTTTAAGAATTCTATTTAGTTCTTCATGTGTTATTAAGTTCACTGGAGAGCCTGTATCTAAAAATAAGGAAACGTTTTGATCCTCACATACAGCTGGTATCAAGATACACTCATTTCCCAACATGTCTCCTATGTGAAGTTTAGACTTGTTTTTCTTTACGTTTGTTCGTTTTTTGTCATGACTTGGTCTTCCCCCGATTTGAACATAGACACAATTTTTTCTACTGTTTTGCAGTCACTGGTCCAGTGCCCTTGGTATCTATGATGCCTACAGTAAGGACCAAATCCTTGTGTCTTTTGCTTGTCCTCTTTTGCTTTGATAAAGCATTCATACCTTGTGTGTCCTGGTTTTGCACAGTAATGACATAGAATGGACCTATCCCTTGACTGTGACCTACGATGTGCTTTCCCATAAGTAGTGTTGTTTATGGCGCGAGACCTGCTTGGGCTGCACGAAAACTTATGAAACTGCCTGTAGCCTGGCGTCAGTGATCGAGGCCTTGTCATGTTTGCTTGTTTGGTCTGCCTGCTTTCGGGTCGCGATCGATTTTGTTCTCTGTTTGGGGTCGGTGTAGATGTTTTCACAGCTGATACTGTCTCAGGTACCCTCATTCTACCAGAATGTGCATGTGTGTCGACCATACCTGCTTTACTGCACTGCATCTCTACCTCGTTCATTAAGTCTAGCAAGCACATTCCTGGGTGTACGCGATCGTCTTGGCGATCTTAAGGGTCCTATCAGGTAATTTACACAAGGCAGCTACATAACCAATGATGTCCACGACGAGGTCTGGGGACATCTTTCCATCATCTGTTATCCAATTTGAGTTTTCCAAAGTAAATAACAATGTTCTTTTGATTGTGGAGACATCAGCAGTTATTTCACTGAGCACATGGTTTGTAGTGTGCTCCCTTACAAGATCTACAATTTTATGTAATTCTGGAATTATACCTGGCAAGAAGTTCATACCTCCAGAAAATTTCTTCAAAAATTCAGTTTTAAATTCATCATATGTCCTACCCCTATGGAGCTTGTCTGAGCGTGGTAAATTGCTTGCTGGTCATCTTTCCTGGCTTATGCAAGATGAAAAAATAGCAATTTTCTCTTGTTCATCTAGTATATGGCGCTTGATGAACATTTGTTCTCCTGCTGTATCGCTGACAAACTAACTGCATCATCTCCTGACTGGCTACTTCGTAATCTGTCGTCAGCTTTTCCTCAGTGTAACTTGCAAGATCATTTCCCATTCCAGGCTCGCATAGAGCTGTCTATCTGTCTATTTATCTGTCTATCTATTATTCTGTTCTGTTCTGTTGCCAGACACCTCAATCCCGTTTGGAGTGGCCACAAACAAATCGCCTCCAAGTCGCCCTGTCCCCCGCCATTTCACTGCCCTGCTCCCAACTCACACCCCCCTCTCTCATATACCTCTCCACCCCATCCCTCCATCTCATCCTCGGCCTCCCCCTCCCTCTTCCCCCCTCCACCTCACTCACATACACTCTCTTCGTCAGTCTTTCGCCCTCCATCCTCTCCACATGGCCAAACCACCTCAGTGTGTTCCTCATAACGCTTCCTATCACATCCACATCCACACCACAACGCTCCTTTATATCCTCATTCGTCAGCCTGTCTCTCCACGTGACTCCACAGGCTCCTCTTAAATAACTCATTTCCACTGCTCTCACTCTTGACTTGTGTCCTTCCAACAATGTCCAAGCTTCACTTCCGTACGTTAGAGTTGGTATCACAATACTGTCATGTAGTAACTTTTTCACTTCCATGCTCACTTCCCTGTTTCTTATCACTGCTATTATGATTTGTTAATATAATATGGACTCATAACATTGCTCGGTCCACGCAGCTGAAGGTCCTCCGACAGCAGTTATCATTGACACATGCTAATCTATTAGTACATAATATTGATTATAATATTGTATACATATAATATTTATAGTAAATAGTGATGATTCAGTAATATTACATTTTAAACAAGTTGTATACATATTTGAATAAATGCATTAAAAGTAAATTATTTAACTGTAATACAGTATGTACTTGGGTTATTGTAGTGAAATGCATACATGCAAAAAAAAAAAAAAAAGTTTAAAATTAAGATTATGGTAAGAGTTATTGATATTTCATTTAAAGATAATGGTACTGGTATGCCATACATGGGTCATTCTTCTTTATATATATATATATATATATATATATATATATATATATATATATATATATATATATATATATATATATATATATATATATATATAATACTATATACAAAATATGTACACTTCATTCAGGGAGGTTAACTTGGATGTTAACTCTCCCCCCACTAAATACTGACTCCAAATTATCAATTCTTTCATGCATTCTGTGCATTGCGAACAGCAGTACTGCAAATACAATGGAGAAGATTATAAAGACAATAGGTGCTGGGCTATACACATATTATGGGTTGAACATACTCAAACTCAAATCTTCCCAGGGCTTCATTGTTTCATTGATCAGCTGCATAGTTTCAAACTTAGGTGAAGTCAACTTAATACTTGTGCTCATGTTTAAGTCCATATCAGGCAGTGGATGGAAATGTTTGAGTGTATGATTGAGAATGGCGTAGTGATTGATGGTGGATAAAGTAGACATGGCTGGTGTAAATACCGCACAGTAGTCTGGTGCTATGTATAATCCTGATGCTGATGTATGAGATGGTGGTATATCTGGACAGACTATGTAAACTGATGTGTTATGAGTGAAATAAAAAAACTGTGAGTGTCTGATGCGTTGATGGTGTACAAGTTTATCTGGAGCAAAAGTGAAGTTGCAATGATGAATATTGTCATTTCTGATGATAGCCATTTCACAAGGGACTGTATCAGTAGGCTGAAACGTGAAAATATACGCAGGACAAAGATGAACAGCATGTAAGGATGTGCGGCACTTTCGTTCAATCGTTGATTCACTTGCGAAAGTGACAGTGTCCCGTCTCTTGGAGACCATGATGAGTTCGGTGTCTGTGTTGATGTTGATGATGACCAAAGTGTTGTTATTTTTATAGGGGAAGGGATGTATTTGGTATACTGTGAACAGGTCTTCAGTTATGAATGGTACATGAACTACTACTGATGTTGGTGTTAGTGTTGCTTCTAAATATGGGTAATATTGCATGAATTCTCTACTGCGGAACAACGGCTTCAATTTATGTTTATGTATGCCTTGACTAACTATCTGACGTAGCTCATGAACTGGGAGTAAGTCAATTGTGATCTTGCCATCACCAGCATTCGAAATTCCTTGCATAAGTGCCCTGAAACGATCTCTAGTGTTCTCTAATTGTAGTAGAATCGTGTCAATATGTTCTGTGATGATGGAGAAGTGTTGGAAAAGTGTAATGTTTCCTTCCATTTCATTTATTTTATCTACACTCTCGAGAGCTATGTTTTCTGCTTTTTTCAGATTTTTCACAATTGTCTTCATTGCTGAGTTCTGTCCTGTGATGAATTTATCTTGGTATGTTAGTACCTGAGCTATCTTATTAAATTTGTTGTTTATTTCTTTAAGATCATCCTCTGTAGCCAATCCAAAGATGTTCCCAAGAACTGCGCCACCCAGGTCGAACAAACCGCACTTTTGGCGAGTACGTGTGATGTTTTTTCCTGTCGCTCAGTACCTCCGTTCCATAAGATGGGAGATCTTGGATCATGATGAGCATGGTTGACTTTGCCTGTTCTAGTTTCCATTTCGCTAACTTTACCATTTCATTTACTTCCTTTGTGTTATGTGCTTGTGAAATATAATTTCCTATCATGAAATCCAGAGTTCGCATCGGCGTCGCAAGTCTGTCTAGATAAGGAGGTAATTCATACAAATAATCTAGACTTATTTCAGTACACATGACGTCCTTAACGATTGTAGTCGTGGCCGTTGGAGCTATGAGGCATCCTTGTCGTACTATGTGTTGATCAAACTTGATCAATAACTCAGCAGATATCAGCAAATCTATAGTAATCACTGGTACAGATGAGGAAGAAATACAAAACAAGATGTGGGAAATATTTTCCCTCAGAGCAGTTGCACTCTCTACTTTTTATGATAGTCGTCCCTGGTTAGACCCAGAGGAAAACTTGAGATCGTTGTCACTTGTTCGAGCGGTTTTTGTAACCCAGAAATTATGTTCTCTTTAATAATTCTTCCATTGCTAGACGAAATGCTACTGCATCTAACCCTCATGGACTGCTACTGTTTATTGTAAGTATTGTACATGTAATTATATGGAAAGTACGATGGACCTAAACTGCGTCTGCACGTTAGATGACGTGGCGAGGATGAAAAGGTCCTCATGTAAAGCAGATGTGGATGTTTACTAGGAAATACTAGAAATTTCTTACATTGTGGTGCCCCGAGGGAGGAGCCCCGATTTGTTTACCAGAACCTTCATATATTTTTCACATTTTGGTGCCCTAATCGAGTGAGGATAGCCGTTGTGTGCCAAAGCACTGAATGTGTTTAAGGTTGCTTTTAATGGGCATAGCTACTACCACGTTCGGTTGCAGTAGATGATGTGGAAATATGTACGTACTGAGTTCAAGGAAAATAGATGGTTTGGAAATTGATTGGGGAGATAAATATAACCCTAGACGTTTAATAACCCAGGGGGATAGGTGTGATATTATGAATCTACAGTAATCCCTACGCTTTTCAAAATAAAATGATTAGTTAGCTGAACTGTAATGAATATCTCGAAATTGGGAGGGGGGATAAATACAACCCTAGAGGTTTAGCAACCCAGGGGGATGGGGTGATATAGGGGACCTTATCCCTACCCTCTTCGACATTTAAATTAATCAGAGAATTACTAAGCTGGGGTAAAATTGTGATTGAGACTCATAATTAAATTATTAAAATAGAAACCAGTCAACATGTCTGTTTCTTTACTGCAAATATCTTCTAGTAGCAGAGCAGGATGGGTAACTAGAGCCATAAATGATTACAAACAGTCGTTGGACGAAATACCTCTGTCCAAGGAGAAATTAAATAGTCTCCTAAATATCTTGAAAGACCGATGAACAAGTATGAAGAAAGTTATATAACTTTAGAAGCGGCTATAGTAAAGGCTGATGATAAGGAACTCTTAGAGTCAGAAACTACGAAGTTTGAAGGTAAATTAGAAGAATACTTAATTGTAGTAAAGACACTAGGGTCAAAATTAGCTGAGACTGCCGCGGAAACACAAGTTGTGGAACAGCAGAGTAGAGCTGTGTTATCACAAATCACGCTTCCGGAGTTTGATGGGGAGCAGAACTGGAAATCCTTCTGGGACCAGTTCAAACATTTAGTACACGATAGAACAGATATCCCTAAAGTCAGCAAACTCACATATTTGTTAGGACAGGTCAAAGGAACACCATATCAGCTGGTAAAAGAATTACCAGTAGAAGAAAATAATTATGAGGTGGCCTTGACCATCCTTGGACAAAACTACGAAGACAGGAGGCAAATTATTACTCAATTACTGAAGGCTGTAATTGAATTACCCACGGCTAGACACGATTTTGATTCTTTGCAAAAATTTAGAAATGCAGTAAGTTGTAACTTAAAGGCCTTACGTACTAACGAAGATATTAAGACATCAGATTGGGTGCTTTCAAGAACTGTATCCTTAAAATTTCTACCAAAAACCAAGGATGCTGTGTATGGTAGGTATCAAAAGGATGATTTCTCCTGCGAAGAGATTGAGGATGGCTTGATGCAACTCTGTAAACATTTGCAAGGAACAGTAAAACCTAATGAGGTCAAACAGGAGACTGAAATAAAGAAAAAAAACACTAACCAACTGGTTGGGAAGGCTAAGTCTGAGAAGACTAAGTATGTGCGTAAAGAGGAGATAGATACTTTCCTTAGCGCCTTAAAGGCTGAGGATAAACTACTAAAGACAAGGAACAGAGAAGCTGAGGATATTAAGGAAGTAACACTTTCCATGGTAAAAGACAGGAAAGTTTGTGTATTTTGTGGTGAGCAACATCCCTGTGCATCTTGTCAACAGTATCCTGATTATGCTTCTAGAGTAGGAAAACTTCAGGAACTGGGATGTTGTATAATTTGTATGAACTCCGAATACACTTCCGCGAACTGTAAGACTAAATAAAATCTTTGTTTTAATGCAAAGGGACCATCATCATAGTGCCCTATGTCCTAGGATGAAAAGTGAGGTTCCTAAACCTGCAAGCGTCAATATGACAATTGCAAAGGGAAATGCTCTAGTAGTAATGCCAGCTGCAGTTCCTAAAGCTGATGTGAAGTATTGATTGAGAATAGAAACCTATCAACATGTACCCTGTTTGATACGGGTGCTCAGAAAACCTTCATTTCTGCAGACATTGTAAAGAAATTCAAGTTACCTGTTATTGGCAAGGTAAATCTAGCCATTACAGGATTCTTAACAACTAAGAAAGCTCAGTCTTTTGATTAAGTTAGACCAGTAATACAACTAGGCAGATATAAATGCCGTATAACAGCAGCTGTGCTTGATAATATGGAGACAAGTATATATATAAAAGGACTGAAGGAAACCTCTGATCATCTACAAAGCTCAGGGATAAAGTTGGCTAAACGGAATGTGGAATCAGATACTGTGGGTCCCATAAAAATGATAATTGGTTCTGATTACTGTGGAAGATTCCTACACAGGACTCTCAAGAAGAATAAGGAACAGTTGTTGAAGAGTCCAGGAGGTAACCTTATTATGGGTCAGTTACCTTTTCCAAAACAAGTTACAGGAGAGGCTAAGGTAGTAGACTCAGTCTTTGTTACCCCCACACAGTTATTGATGGTAGCTAGAATAGGTGCAGAATTAGAATCTACTCAGATAAATGATTTGCTGGATGAAAATATTGAACCTGTACACAAATTGTGGGACCTGGACCATGTAGAAATACATTCTGAGGAACTAGAACCTGAGGATAAAATAACCTCGGATTTGTTTAATCAGTCCGTGGAATTTAAGGATGGACAGTATTGGGTAGGATTACCATGGAAACTAAACCATTCGGAGTTACCAGCAAATTACCAAGCAGCTAAGGCTCAGTTAAATTCTCTACTAAGGAAGTTGAGAGATAGACTGGAACATCTGACCATATATGATAATATAAAGGATCAATTGAAATTTGAATTTATAGTAGAGGTAGAATTTCCTGTCAACCATAAAGAAGGACATTATTTACCACATCATGCTGTAAGCAAGAATTCAGTAACTATTCTCATAAGGATAATATTCAACTGTAGTAGTAAAGCTTCCAAGAGATCAGCTAGCTTGAACGATTGCCTATACTCTGGACCTTCACTAACAGAGAAGATAGGGAATGTGTTACTGAGATTTAGAGAGAAACCTTATGCTTACACAGCAGATATTATTAAGGCTTTTCTTAGAAAAGGACTGGGAGAGGAGAATAGGAAATTTACAGATTTACTCTGGCCTCATGATCCTCAAAATGAGGATAGTCCATTGAAAACTTACTGTTTCCGATCGGTGCTCTTTGGCTCTTGTGCTAGTCCTTTCCTACTTTGCAACACTCTAAAGCATCATTTTGAAAATGCCAAATGCCCAGAAATAGAGCAGGCTTTTTACATGGATAATTTGCAAGGTGTTGCTGATACAGAGTCGGAAGCTTTGAAGGCTTATGAAGTAGCCAATTCCGAATGTGGGAAGGCAAATTTGCCGTTACAGAGCTGGAATACAAATTCACCGCTATTGAGGAATAAAATAGAAGAGGACTAACCAGATTCTGACATTTCTAAAATGCAAGATGTGTTGGGTCTTAACTGGGATACATAGCTGATGTAATAATTTTGAAACCAATTAAGTTCTCTGATGTCACTCTCACCAAGAGGTCCTTGTCAAGTCAGGTCTCCATGTTATTTGACCCATTAGGATTGGTCAGTCCTATAGTTATAAGGGACAAATGTTTGGTGCAGGAGGCTTGTCGAGAAAAGTTAGACTGGGACATTAAATTGAATGAGACATATGTGGAACTATGGGAACAGATTAGAAGGGAGTCTGAGACCACATCAAGCATATGCATTCCCAGGAAAATAAACAGTAATGAGAAGTCGCACTTACACATATTTTGTGATGCTTCTCAAAGGACCTATGGAGCAGTAGCTTATTGTGCAACAGGAGAGGATAGTAAGATTATTATGTCCAAAGCCAGAGTTGCGCCAATCAAAGGAAGAACACTACCTCAAATGGAATTGGCTTCCATTGAAGTAGGAACTAAATTGGCCAGGTATATAACCACTACTCTTGATAATCAGTTTGAGGATATCTGACAGTGAGATTTATCTTTACTGGATAGGAAAGGAAGACGGTAAAATTCCTTTTGTCCGAATAGAGTGAAGACTATTAAAGAGCTGTCTTCCAAATTTAATTTCATGCATGTATCCTCCAAACAAAATCCAGCTGATCTGCTCTCGAGAGGTTCGACCGTGAGGAGACTGATCAAAGATAACTTGTGGTTTAAAGGTCCTAAATAGTTACTCACTAAGGATTGGCCTGAGCAGAAACAGTACAGTATTGCTGAGGTTAGTGTAGTGAACTTGGATCCTGTAGTACCTGAGCCAGAAGTAATTGACATCAGCCGATTCTCATCAATAAGACAACTTATAAACACTATTAAATTGGTTGTTGATTTTTAAAATAAGAAAGTGGGGTTTCAGAATTTAGATTTCCTGGAATATTGGCTGGAAAGAATGCAAAAAGAAAGAAAAAAAAAAACTATTACGGAGAGATATATAACCCTTTAGGCCAAGGCACTGGGAACAGGAATAAGCTGATAAAGGATTTTGGCTTGTTCTTAGACGGAAGGGGTCTGATTAGGTGTCGGGGCTGTTTAATAAAGGCTGATTTGCCTCTCCAAACCAAACACCCTATTTTATTACCCACGAGCGGATACTTTGTACAATTAATTTTAAAGGAAGCCCACGATTCCACTCTCCATGGAGTTGTGCCGCAGACCTTGGCCCAAATTCGGGAAAGGTATTGGATTCCTAAGGGTAGACAGGTCATAAAAAAATATCTCAAAGACTGCATCATTTGTAGGAGGTATGAACAACGACCATATGACTAGCCAGGATCACCGGTCTTACCAAGGGATGGGGTAAATGTAAGTCGGCCCTTCCAAGTAAAAGGAGTGGACTATACAGGGGCTATAACTGTTATGGGTGAGGGAACTCCCCATAAGGTTTACATTTATCTATTTACTTGTGCCTACACAAGGGCAGTCCATCTAGAAATAGTGGCAGATCTGAGCTCAGAGACATTCTTCAATGTCTTTCGAAGATTTGCTTCTAGAAGGTCTTGCCCTGGCAAGATAATAAGCGACATCGGAACTAATTTCGTTGGAGCATCACCTTTACTGTTGAACATAATGAATGACCCAAAGGTTAAGTCGGCGCTGGGAATCCGATATTGTACCTGGCAGTTCACAGCTCCAAGAGCTCCATGGCAAAGTGGATTTACCGAACGAATGATTGGTATTGTCAAGAACTGCCTGAGGAAAACATTACACAGAACTAAGGTCACGAGAGAAGAATTAGGAACAGTAATTACGGAAATTGAAACCAGGATTAATAATAGACCCCTGACTTATCTAGATGACACTAGCATCTCGCTAGAGGCCTTAACACCGGCTCATATGTTATATGGCAGGAAGCTCCCTCCAGTGCCTTGTGTGGATATCCAGGAAGTAGATGATCCTACCATAGAAAATAATGATTTAGGATAAGCAGGAGAGATATCAACGTCTGAAAAGGGTGTTGGATACTTGGAATAGGCATTGGAGTGAACAATATCTTTTCAGCCTACGAGAAAGATTATATGGGGCTTTGGCTGCCAGTAACAATTCTGTTATACACATAAGGAATGTGGTCTTAGTGAAAACCGAACAACCAAGATCCCAATGGCCATTAGCTAAAGTGATCTCCATGCACCTAGATTCATTGGGGATGCTGAGACTCGTAAAAATAAAATGTAGGGACATACCAGTATAAAACTGTTGATAAACTGGTACCCCTTGAGTTAACAGCTACTCCAGATACGTGGGATGGTGAAGATCAGACGGGTCAGGATGCGCGACCTAGAAGGACTGCAGTACAGCGTTCTCGAGATCTATGGAGGGAACTCCTGGCTAAGGGTCACATTACATGATACAGCGTATCATTTTCTGCTCGGCCCCAAAACTGTGGGAAATATTTTCCCCCAGAGCATTTGCACTCTCTACTTTTTATAATTGTCGTCCCTGGTTAGAAGCAAAGGAAAATTTGAGATCGTTGTCACTTGTTCAAGCGGTTTTTATAACCCAGAAATTAAGTTCTCTTTAATAATTCTTACTATTGATAAATGAAATGCTACTGCGTCTAACCCTCGTGGACTACCATATTGTAAGTACTGTACATGTAATTATATGGAAAGTACCATGGACCTAAACTGCTTCTCTGCGTTAGATGACGTGGCGAGGATGAAAAGCAGATGTGGATTAAAGATATTCACATTGTGAAAGGGCATATTTGGTTTAACTTTAGTTTAATTACAACTAAGATTCATTTGTTAGATTCGCCCTGCATATATCATGATGTAATCTAACTGTATTTGGCATTGTAATTAATTAATAGTTGGCACCCCTACAATTCTATGAGGAACTAGGGGCCCACAGTTTTCACTCACTGTGCTCCTGGACCTCATCGAGTTAGCTTGTACATACACATTCAAGGACGCTTGACAGCCCAAGTAACAACAGAAAAGCAACTACAGGAAAAGCAGCCTCATCTTCATCTGCTGTTCGAACTCTCTAGCTCAGTAACGTTTAAAAATTGGCCAGTTCAATGGGGGATTAGCTAGGAGATAGATGAGAAATAGTTACTGTAGGTTAGTTAATGTTAAGTTACGGTTCACCTAACTCTATGAGACTTTTTTAAATTTACTTAAGGACAATTCTAAGGTCGAATAAGGACATATGAGTTGTTTACTAGGAAATACTAGAAATTTCTCACATTGTGGTACCCCGAGGGAGGAGCCCCGATTTGTTTACCAGATCCTCCAAATATTTTTCACACAAAATTTCCAGAGACAAAAAGGAGATGGCAAAAGGAATGAGCATGTTGAAGGAAGTATCAGAGGAAATCTGTAATAAAGACATAGATGAACACATAAGTCTTGGGAAATATGAGAGAGATAAGTCGTTCGTTCGTTCAAAGATTTCCTGCAACTTTATTGCAGGCCGGGCCATACATTAGCCCGGTCAGTGGGGTATGGGCTGGTTAAAAAACAGTAAGTGGGGAGAACAGGACCTAGGGATTGCCTAGCACACACGTCCTGTCTCCTGGCGGGCTTTGTGGTGTGTGTGAGATAAGTCAATGCCTGTGAAAGTAACCTTCGAGAGCGTAAACAGCTTGGAGGAGGTACTACAAAATGCAAACAAACTTACGGTAAATGAGGAATTCAAAAATGTATAGATATAAAGATGCCTAACTCAAAAGGAACTGGGATTACTAAAAGAGAAGAGGGAGGAGGCAAAAACAAAGAACGAGGGAAGATCAGAGGATGAGAAGAATATATATATATTTTTTTTAATATAATTGGATTGCAGGTACGAAAGTGGTACATAACAAGGAGAGAATAAAAAGAAGGAAGGTAGCAGACCCAAGTCATGACAAGTATGTAAACAAGATGATTAAGCTGACGTACTCAGATGTAGATGGAATGGTATCTAAACTATTAGCGATGAATGATTATACCAAAGAAAAAGAACCACATATTATTCGCCTAACTGAAACAAAATTAACATCAAGGATATCAAACGATACCCTAAACCTGGAGGAATACAATATATGGAGAAGAGATAAGAACTTAAAAAAAGGAGGGAGAATTGTAATATTAACAAAGAAAAATTTATAAGTCAAAGAAATAGAAATAGATATACCCTCACAAGTAGAACTGCCTGCACTAGAGATTAACATATCTGAGGGGATATTAATTGTGTCAAATTTATACATGCCACACAGATCAATCACTTGGGAAATAGCCGAAAATGAAGACTTGGCAGAAAGTACAATTCAGAGTTTATGGGCATTACTACATAGAATGGAGGAGAAATATGAAACAATTATGTTAACAGGAGATTTCAGAACAAATATAAATTGGAATACTCTAGATATAAAAAACCAGGAAAGCTGTTGGGACCAAAAGCTCCTGGATTTTGTGCAAGAATTTTTCCTACACAGCATGTAAAGGAAAGCACCAGAAAAAGAAGACTTGGTGTACTATCAGTACTAGATCTTATATTTACTATGCAAGAAAATGATATTGACACTATAATGTATCACCCTTCATTCGGCAAAAGCGACCATGCAGTATTAAATTGCAACTTCAGGACTGCATATGACAGAGTTAACAGTAATGAAAGTTACAGAAAGAACCTAAACTACAAAAAGGGCAACTATCATGACCTAAAGAAATACTTTTTAGAAATAGGTTGGGAAAAAGAGCTTAGAGGACAAGATTTAAATGTTATATAAAGAAAATTCTGTGAACTTTGTGAAGTGGGAGTCTAAAATCACATCCCTCAGCACAAAGAAGCAGAAATGATAATAAAGAAATTATTTAACAAAGAAAATAAAAAATCAAAAGAGAAAAGAGACATTGTTGAATAGATAGAGAAGACAATAGTGAGAGGGCATATAACAACTATAAACAGGCAAAAAACGATTATACACGAATAAGGAGAGAAGCCCAAAGACAGTTTGAGGAAGACATCATAATTAAAAGTAGTGATCAACCGAAGCTATTTTACAGCTACATCCGAAGCAAAACCAAAGTAAAAGATAAAATACAATCCATTACGGATGAAGGGATCAACTATACACAAGAAAAAGATATTTGTGAAGCACTAAACATGAATTTACAATCAGTTTTTACAGAAACAAATAATTTTTAGAGGGATGATATGGAACATCCATGCTCACACATATTACGAGATATACAAACATCAGAAAACGAAATACAGAAGGAGTTAAGTCAATTAGCAAAGGAAAAGCAAATGGTCCTAACGAAAATTCATGCTGGGTGCTACATGAATGTGCAAAGGAGTTAAGTAGACCATTATCTTTAATATTCAAGGAATCCTTGGGTCAAGGTAAACTACCTGATATTTGGAAGAAAGCATGCATAGTTACCTTATTCAAGAAAGGGAATAGATAAAATCCACTCAACTACCGACCAGTATCACTAACCAGTGTTGTAAGTAAGGTACTTGAAAAGCTGTTAAGTAAAGTTTGTGTAAACCATCTGGAAGAACACAATATGATAACAGAAAGGCAGTTTGGTTCCAGAAAGCGAGAATCATGTGTCACTAACCTATTAAGCTACTATGACGGAGTTGCAGAAACATTACAGAAAAGAGAAGGGTGGGTGGACAGTATCTATCTAGAGTTCAAGAAAGCATTGGACAGTACAGCACCAAAGACTTTGATGGAAACTGTATCATCAAGGAAGAATCCGAGGAGAGCTGTACTGCTGGATGCAAGATTTTCTCAGAAAAAGGGAAATGAGAACAGTACTAAGGGGAAACTACTCATCGTGGAGGGAAGTGACTAGCAGAGTTCCACAGGGCTCAATGCTGGCACCAGTTATTTTTTAGTGTATATAAATGACATAGATAATAACATTAGAAATGAAAGCTATCTAAATATATTTGCTGATGATGCAAAAATGCAAAGGAGAATTACTAATACAGACTCTTGGAAATAGCTACAAGAAGAACTAAGTAAATATTCGTGAATGGAGTCATACATGGCAAATGGAATTCAATGTGGAGAAGTGTCATGTAATCAAGTTTGGAAAAAGTGGAAAAAGACCAGATTGGGATTATAAGTTAGGAAGTAAAACCCTACACATATCAGAAAGAGAGAAGAACCTAGGTGTGATTATCAATAACAGAGTATCTCCGGCTGACCACATCAGTGAGAAGGCACGGAACATTTATATACTGCCTTCAAACACGAGAATAACATTCACATACATAAATGAAGGCATTCTGAGAAAGATAACATCATTCATCAGACCAACCCTGGAGTATGCATCAGTAGTCTGGAATCCTCATCTCAAAAAACACATAGATTAGATTGATAAAGTTCAAAGAGCCGCAACAAGATGGGTACCAAGCTTAAGGGATCTAAGGTATGAAGAAATTTTAGGAAAACTGAATCTGCCAACACTACAGGAGAGAAGGAAAAGAGGAGACGTGATTATGCTATATAAATGCATATCAGGGAAGAAGAAAATAGACATAAGGAAATTTAGTTTCCCAAATCGGGCAATTGATCAGTGGAATGCACTACCAAATGAAATAGTGTGTGCCAAAACCATTCACAAATTTAAGGATGTGTATGATAAAAATGGTTTAATACACGAAACACTATGAGCTTGACTCTTTCCTGTAGAGATACAATTAGATAAGAACAATTAGGAAAGAACACACACACAAACTATCTATTTGTCCTTCTATTTGTCTATCCATATGTCTATCTATATTCTATCTCTCCATCTATCATTCAACACCAATATAATCACCTTCAGAGCAACGTTGACAGGATCATTGATAACATGTTGTTGATACAGAAGCATGGCAAGAGACGAAGCCACCACAATGGTCGTAGCGGCCAGCAGTCCCCACATGAGCGCTGAAAAAGGGTACAGAACATTCCTCCAACGCGGCAGTGGCTGCGGGACGCGTAACATGAAGGCGTAACCCATGCCCCAGTGAGGATACGTGAGATCAAAGTCGTGAAGTTGATCCCTGTTCGACTGAAGACCGTTGATGGTCATGTCCTTCCCGTGGTACATCACTTGGCCAAGCATTCCCGTGTAGGTACCGTTTATTTTACGAGCGAACTCAATATTAGGGAGGGGAATCATGTTTACGCCAAACCCACACTTGTCTCCGATGATGTTCAAGGCGTCCACATTCACCCCGACGCAGCCACCCTTTTTGTCGTAGTAAATGAAAGGATTATCGTAGCAAAAGGCCGAAACCTGCAAAATCTTGCCCCCGAAATCTAGGAAGCGAGGCAGGAAAAGAGACTTGAGCGTGTAAAGTTTACTAGTGTTCCAAACATCCATTGGAGCTTTTGTAAGTGAGCGTCCTTGTCTGTTGCGCTGTGTGGGCAGGCTGGTATAGGAATATATGCGTGTTCTTCCCGCTTGAACGACCGACTGCAGAAGTAGGATGAATTCTGAGCGTTGGACGATAGGTTGACTCAAGATGGAGGTCGTGTTGAGATATGGATCCAGACAGAAGAGGACCAGGTAGCGAGGATTCCAGTCTTTGTTGAGTGCCAGGAGGAGGAAAAACGAAGTAGGATCGCTGTAGAAGATGATGATAGCGGTGAGTCTTGATCCCCTGATGTGGTGCTGGGGTCTGGGGGTGTGGAGGAGTGAGTGATGGCTGGCGAGGTAGACGGGAGTGAGGGAGAGTCCTGCCACTGACACCACCTGACTCAGATCTAGTACGTGATGGTTGTTGTCCTCGCTCACCACCAGGATGTCCTGCCCACGCAAAGGACCCCCGACCAGCGATGACAGAGTGTTGGCTGGAAGGGTGTGACTGTCTGGGGGAGAAAAAGAATGAATTAGTGTTGGTTGGCTTTCATCTGAGGGAACTGGGTCACTTCTGTTGTTTGAATACTAAGTTGTGGCTGCATGAACTTCGAGGACCCACTGTAGGTAAGGTTGGCTTAAAACTGTCATCTCCCCATCTTGATTGTTGATTTGTGACGGTAGATTAGCACTAGAATACATTGCTGGCCACGAAGAAGTTCAATGAAAATGACGTAAATCAGTGTACTGTCTTATTTTACCACTTGAGCTACCAGAGGACGAAAATCTAGGCCAAGTTAAAATAAAAGAACTATGCTCTTTTTACTGTAACTTGGTCAAAAAATTAACTCTCCATCATGAATACTGAGCAGTAACGATAGAATAACATTAAAATATGATGCTAGTGATAAAGAAGTGGTATAAAAAGAATGTAAAGCCTTATTATTGCCGTTTTCTTTCACTGAGCTGCGTGAAATAAGCTACCGGTGGACGAAAATCTGGACCAGGTTAGGGTGAAAGACATTATTATCTTCTATAGTAAGGGGAACTCTCTTAAACTTAATATTATCTGGTAAGAGGTTACTTAAATGTGAATATAGATTTCACCATTCAGAAGTTTTTTTTTTTTTTTTTTATTCTGCACACTGCACCTCAATGTCCTCGTGCATGTTATTACGAGTAGTGGAAACCGTCGATGGCGGTAGTCGTAGTAGCAGTACTAGTAGTAGCAGTAGTAGTGGTAGTAGTAGTAGTAGTAGTAGTAATTGTTGTTGTTGTTGTCGTTTTCCAAGGTTCATCTGAAATGTGGGCCCAGTGGATTGCAGGCTTAAGTTGCCCTCCTGGAGTCCACCATCCTCCTTTGAGGGGATAGGGAGGGAGTTGAGGGAAGTTTGTATAACCGGGCAGCGCTCCACAGTGATGTTATATCGGTGCCACCACAGGAAGGCTTCTTTCTCCACCGCCTGTGTCGATGAGAAAAAAATGGCACGAAAGAAAATGTTAAGTGAAATATTCAGGCTAAATAGCTATGGAAGCGGTGCTACGAAGCCTCCTGTACCACTTAGGATACGTTCCACTGTCACCGGAAGAAGCTAAGACTTTCTGAAGGAGGCTGAAGTATCTGAAGCTCAAGAGGGAAGACTGAAGTTAGGAGGACGAGAAATATATCTTAAACTTCACCTATATTTCGTTCATTTTAACTTGGCGGATATTTTCATCATTTCTGCACTTACTTCCCGTAACTCACTGGCAGACTAAGGCAAGAATAGGGCTCTACATCCCTCCCATTGAACTTCTTCGTGACTAGCATCATAGTCTAGGGTCAGTCTCTCGTATCAGCTGAATATTCAAGATGGAGAGATGGCCATTTTACACTTAGCTGAAGTGAACAGTGAATAACCGTAAAACTGCCCTCTCTCCATTCTCAGTACAGAGCAGTAACAAGAGATTAACACTAGAATATGGTGCTAGTCACAAAGAAGTGCTTAAAAAGAGATGTTAAGCCGCAGTGTTGCCTTTTTCTACCCGTGGGCTACGGGAAAAAAGCTGCTAAATGAAAATCTCCCCGAGATCGTTAACATATTGGGCCATTTTTACTCTTTATACTCCTATGTCGTGGTGCTGGAGAGGGACGCCTTCACGTAGAGGCACCGATATAACCAGGCGGCTCAATTGCCAGGTTATACATACATCCCACAACTACTTCCGTGTTCGCCTACAGGACGATGCTGGACTGCAAGAGGAAGGCGATTTCAGCCTGCACTCCAATGGGTTCACGTTCCAGATGAACCTGGGGCTACTACTACTACTACTACTACTACTACTACAACTACTACTACTACTACTACTACTACTACTACTACTACTACTACAACTACTACAACTACTACTTCTACTAGAGTCGTATTCTACGTGACAGAGGAGGCTTCATAGCACCTCTTCCATAGCGATTTATTTTTCGTATTACTATCTATCTATTGTCAAATGCCTTAATCCCGTAAACTGTGGCCACAAGCAAATTGCCTCCATGTCGCCCTGTCCCCTGCCATTTCACTGACCTCCGCAGCTCACCCCCCCCCTCTCTCATATATCTCTCCACTCCATCCCTCCATCTCATCCTTGGCCTCCCTGCCTCCACCTCACTCACATACGCTCTCCTGTTTAGCCTCTTGCTTTCCATCCTCTCCACATTGTCAAACCACCTCAACGCATTTCTCCTAACGCTTTCTGTCACATCCGCATTCACACCACAATGCTCCTTCACTTTCTCACTTGTCAGTCTGCCTCTCTACATAACTCAGGGGTGGGGAACCTTTCTCCTACTAAGGACCATTTTATATATATATATATATATATATATATATATATATATATATATATACTCGTTCATGAGTTTATGAAATTGCATTTTGAAATGTCTCGCGGGCCTGATCAAATGGTCTTGCGGGCCTTATACAGCCCAGAGGCCGAACGTTCCCCACCCCTGATATAACTCCTCATGCTTCTCTCAGATAACTCATTTCCACTGTACTCACTCTAGACATGTGTCCTTCCAAAGGTCACAGCTTCACTTCCATACGTTATAGTTGGTATCACAATACTATCATTCAGTGACTTATTTGTTTTCATGCTCACTTCCCTCTTCCTTGTCATGGCTTTAAAAGAACCAGCAACCTTTCCTCCTTGTTATACCCTTTCAAGCACTTAATCCTCCAAACTTCCATCCTTACTCATCACACTACCCAAGTACTTAAATGTACTCACATTTTCCATTTCCTCATCATCCAGCATCACTGTACCTTCAGTGACTACATTTCTCTCGAAGACCATAGCTATACTCTCTCCTACATTCACCTTTAGATTCTGTTTCTTACACACTCTCCCAAACTCATTCAACAATACATTATCATCTGCAAACAACAATTCAGGAAGTTTCCAAACGTTACCCTCCCTCATTTGGGTCTCTCCAACATCAACTTCCTACCTTGAATCTCTTTTATATCCCCATCCCTATGCAGACTGAACAACCATGTAGACGTGACACATGCCTGTTTCAATCCAACTTTCTGATAGATAAATTAACTCAGTTCACTATCCACATGCACTGAAGCCTTAGCACCCTGATACATACTCTTCACAGGATTCAGCTACATCCTACTTACTACGTATATTCTTAATGTTTTCCACATTCCTTGTCTCTCCACTCTGTCGTATGCTTTCTCCAAAGCCATGAAGGCTGCATACAACTTCTTTCCCTTCTCTAGAAACTTTTCCACTAAAGACCTAAGGATAAATATCTGGTCTACACAGTCTCTTCCTTTCCTTAAACCTCCCTATTCTTCTCCAACTAATTCCTTTGTTATTTCCCTAACTTTGTCAATAAGTATCCTACCATATACTTTTCCTATTACACTAAGAAGACAAATGCCCCAATGATTACCACACACTTCTTCTTCCCCTTTTCCTTTGTACAGCGAAATAATTATACCTGACTTCCAATCCTCCGGGACTCTACCTTCCTCCCAGGCTAATCTGGACATCTTCCATATCCATTCTATTAGTATCTCTCCCCCATGCTTCGTCATTTCTCCACACACTCCATCAATTCTGGGGGCTTTTTCCATTCTTTCTTCATTGCCTCCACTATTTCCATCCTACTGATCTCTTCCTCTCTTCTCACATCCCTCCTTGTCCCAGCCATTCCCCAGCCATTTATACCCGCATTACTCTCATTCTCTGTGTTCAACAGTTCCTTAAAGTCTTCTCCCGATCTGCTCACTTTTCTCTCCCTTCTCCAATAGTAATCTAATTTTTGTCTTTGATTCTCGTACTAACTTCTTTATCAACCTGTCTAACTCTCTTTACTTTCTTCCAGAACATTTTCTTTCATTTCCTCCACTATGCACTTAAATTCCTTCCGAATCCTTACATTATTTTTTTTTTTTTTTTTTTTTTTTTTTAAACCATTTGAATCTCCATGCAGCTTGGATTAGTAGCATACAGGAGGGTATTAAGGTGTAATGGGCAGAATAAATCGCTAAGGAACAGATGCTACAAAACCTCAGCCAGATGATTATCTATTTCTATTACCAGACGCCTCAATCCCGTTTGGGGTGGCCACAAACAAATCGCCTCCAAGTCGCCCTGTCCCCCGCCATTTCACTGCCCCGCTCCCAACTCACACCCCCCTCTCTCATATACCTCTCCACCCCATCCCTCCATCTCATCCTCGGCCTCCCCCTCCCTCTTCCCCCCTCCACCTCGCTCACATACACTCTCTTCGTCAGTCTTTCACCCTCCATCCTCTCCACATGGCCAAACCACCTCAGTGTGTTCCTCATAACGCTTCCTATCACATCCACATCCACACCACAACGCTTCTTTATATCCTCATTCGTCAGCCTGTCTCTCCACGTGACTCCACAGGCTCCTCTTAAATAACTCATTTCCACTGCTCTCACTCTTGACTTGTGTCCTTCCAACAATGTCCAAGCTTCACTTCCGTACGTTAGATTTGGTATCACAATACTGTCATGTAGTAACTTTTTCACTTCCATGCTCACTTCCCTGTTTCTTATCACTGCTTTCAAGGAACCAGCAACCTTTCTTCCCTGCTGTACCCTTTCAATCACTTCACCCTCCAAACCTCCATCCTTACTCATCACACTACCCAAATACTTAAACGTACTCACATTTTCCAATTCCTCACCATCTAACCTCGTTGTACATTCACTAACTTCACCTCTCTCAAAGACCATCACTTTACTCTTCCCTACATTCACCTTTAGGTTCCGTTTCTTACATACTCTCTCAAACTCATCCACCAAGCCTTGCAGCTCCCCTTCGTCTTCACTCAACAACACAGTATCATCTGCAAACAACAGTACAGGGAGTTTCCAAACACTATCCTCTCTCACCAGGGCCACTCCAACATCCACTACCCTACCTTGTACCTCTTTTATTACCCCATCCATGTACAGATTGAACAACCATGGAGACATGACACATCCCTGTTTCAAACCAACTTTCAAAGAGAAAAATTCACTTAGTTCACCATCTACACGCACTGCAGCCTTCGCACCATCGTACATACTCTTCACAGCATTCAACAACTTCCCATCTACTCCATATATTCTTAACACTTTCCACAATCCTTGTCTATCCACCCTGTCATATGCTTTCTCCAAATCCATGAAAGCCGCATACAACTTCTTTCCCTTCTCTAGAAACTTTTCCACTAAAGATCTAAGAATGAATATCTGATCTACACAACCTCTTCCCTTCCTAAAGCCTCCCTGTTCTTCTCCAACTAATTTCTCTGTTCTTTCTCTAACTCTGTCTATAAGTATCCTACCATACACTTTTCCTATTATACTAAGGAGACAAATGCCCCTATGATTACCACACACTTCTTTTTCCCCTTTTCCTTTGTACAAGGGAATAATTATACCCTGACTTCCAATCCTCCGGGACTCTACCTTCCTCCCAGGCCAATCTGCACATCTTCCACATCCATTCTACTACTATCTCTCCCCCATGCTTCAGCATTTCACCACACACTCCATCAATTCCTGGGGCTTTCCCTGATTTAACTTTCTTCATTGCTTCCACAACTTCTATCCTACTGATTTCTTCCTGTCTTCTCACCTCCCTCCTTCTCCCAGCCATTCCCCAGCCACTTATACTCGCATTACTTCCATCCTCTACGTTCAACAATTCCTTAAAGTGTTCTCTCCATCTGCTCACTTTTTCTCCCTTCTCCACTAGTAATCTACCATTTTTATCTTTCACTCCCCTGCTAACTTCACTTCCACCCTGTCTTACTCTTTTCACTTCTCTCCAGAACATTTTCTTACAGTCCCTCCACTTTACACTCAAATTCCTTCCAAATTCCTCATCCACTCTCTTCTTACTCTCTCTTACTAATCTTTTCACCTCTCTCTTCCTTTCCACATATAACTCTCTCTTCCGCCTCTCAACTTCTTCCACGCCCCTATTTCTCACCCATTCATTGTATGCTTTCTTCTTTTGTGCCACAGCCTGTTTCACCTCTTCAGTCCACCACGCTGTTCCTTGCACCCCCTCCGCCTTCTCTTCCTTCCACACACCACATCACATGCTGCACATATTTCTTCTGTAAATATCTTACACACACCTTCCACGTCTCCCATCTGCTCCAATTCATATTTGCCCAATCGTTCCTCCACTTCTCTCTTATACTCTGCCTTTTTCTCATCCTCTTGTAACCTTTCCACTCTCCTTGCAACTACTCCTTCCTCTCGTCTTTCCCTTCTTCTATTCCTCCATCTCACTTGCATCCTAATTCTGGCCACCACCAGGTAGTGGTCAGAAAGTCCACTCCCCCAACCTCTATACACTCTTGCATCCTTTACACATCTTCGCATCCTTTCATCCACACACACATAATCAATCATTGCCTTCCTTTCATTCAGTTCACCCCCCACCCTTCTCATCACTCGCCATGTATACCTGTGGATCATTTTATGCCTGAAGAGGGTATTGGCTATCACCAACCACCTCCCAGCACAAATGTCCACTAACGCACTCCCATTCTCATCTATCTCGGCAGGCACACCCCACTCACCAACTATTCCATCCACCTTCACATTACCAACTTTACCATTCATATCACCAATCAAAAACACTCTCTCATTCCTTCCAAACTTTTCCATGCACGCTTCCACATTTGTCCAGAACTCTTCTCTCACTCTTCTAGCACGATCTTGTGTTGGCGCATACACACACACAATCGCCCACATTTGTATTCCAACTTTCAACTTTACCCACACAATCCTTGACCCAACTGATCCATACTGTCTTATGCTCTTCTTCCATCTTTTACTCACAACTATACACACTCCTTCCTTTGCCCTCTCATTCTCATCTACTCCTGCACATATACCCCATCCATACTCCCATTCTCTCACACTTTCTTCTCTCCATTTTGTTTCAGTTATTCCACATACATCCACCTTCGCACCCTCAAGCACCTGCACAATCTCTCTCTGATTATACAGTATTTAATTTCGAAAAGTAATTTCTCGTATTGTTAGTCTCTCTCTCTCTCTCTCTCTCTCTCTCTCTCTCTCTCTCTCTCTCTCTCTCTCTCTCACCGGATGACACTGGAAAGCTGCGTAGGACTTCAACAGGTGCGGCGAGGGAAGCGAGGAGAGAGAAGCAGAGGCAGTGTTGTGTGTATGAAGACGCCATGGCGAGTGACCACACCTGCCCCGCCACACCACCACCACACCTTCACAAACACCAGCACCTTATAGCCGGCACCAGGGGGCTTGGCGCAGGCGTGTAGAGGGAGAAAGAGAAAGGGCGAGAGAGAGAAGGAGGAGAGGGAGAGGAGTAAGGGGGAGAGGAGGAGAGGGAGGATGTGGAATTGGGGAGAAGGGCAAATTCACGAACGAACACATAGGTTAATTTCCTGTTGTGTGATTTATTATTAGTTTATTGTTAGTATTGCTATTGATAGTAGTAGTAGTAGTAGTAGTAGTAGTTGTAGTAGTAGTAGTAGTAGTAGTAGTAGTAGTAGTAGTAGTACTTGTAGTAGTAGTAGTTGTAGTAGTAGTAGTTGTAGTAGTAGTAGTAGTAGTAGTAGTAGTTGTAGTAGTAGTAGTTGTAGTAGTAGTAGTAGTAGTTGTAGTAGTAGTAGTAGTCGTAGTAGTAGTAGTAGTAGTAGTAGTAGTAGTAGTAGTAGTAGTAGTAGTACTAGTACACAAGAGGAATGAACAAAAAAAAAAAAGAAATTATCAAGAAAGGATCCAACATGTGGACCACGGTCGATTCACTCCCCCTGTGTTCACAATATCAGGTGGGATGGGTCCAGAGGCAGTGAGATTCTACTCGAGACTGGCAGAGGTTCTTTCTGAGAAGAAACGTCAACCGCAGAGTTCTGTTATGGCCAGGATGAGATGTCGACTGTCATTCTCCCTCGTGAGGTCTGCTCTGCTATGTCTCAGGGGCAAAAGATCATCAGCCCTCAGGCCTGTCTCTCTGGCGGGAATGGATTACGAAGCTACAGCGGTCGAGAGTCGCATAGACCAGCGACTTCAATAGTATAATGTCTTTATTTACACTGTAATAAATATGAATAAAAAATAAAATAATAACAGTAATAGTAGATGGTTGGTAACCACAGCCGTTGGCGTGCTTGGGGCCAACGGATTGTAATATGAGGGTGAATGTTAACCTTCACGTTACAACTCCAAATGGTGAACTGTATTAGGAAGGTTGGTTTTGATCTTCACAATATAATTCCCCAATGGATGGAGGTGATTGTGTTAAAAAAAAAATAGTAGTTGTAGTAGTAATAGTAGTAGTAGTAGTTGTAGTAATAGTAGTAGTTGTAGTAGTAGTAGTAGTTGTATTAGCAGTAGTTGTAGTAGTAGTAGTAGTTGTATTAGTAGTAGTTGTAGTAGTAGTAGTAGTAGTAGTAGTAGTCGTCGTCGTCGTAGTAGTAGTAGTAGTAGTAGCAGTAGTCGTAGTAGAAGTAGTAGTAGTAGTAGTAGTGGTAGTAGTAGTCGTAGTAGTAGTTGTAGTAGTAGTAGCAGCAGCAGTAGTAGTAGCAGTATTTCAGGGATTGAGGGACGTTTGTATAACCGGTATCTCCACCACCCAGTCATGTCAGTGCCACCACGTGAAGGCGTCCAGCTCCACACCAGAGAGACATAAAATCCTCAGTAAACACGAATCCCAGTTTACCAATTGTATGAGGATGTTTGTATAACCAGACAGTTGAGCCGCCCAGTTATATCGGTGCCACCACACGAAGGCCTCCCTCACCAGAGCTAGTACAGTGAAAAACAATGAATTAAATAGCTGAACGATTACTGCTGACATTTTCTTGATTGTCTGGTGGAAATGTGATCTTGTTTTGGGCCACAGGAGCCAAAACAACAGCCGCATCAACTCAAAGGCTGACGTTCGTATGCAAACAGCCAATTTTGTGAAGGGTTTATATGGAACACCTGCTGAGTATTTGATGGGGTGGGTTAGCCTGCATGCCACGTTATTAAGTGCGTTTAGCAAGGAGGTAGGGAAGCCAAACACGTTACAGAGTGCGTTCAGCAACAGGGTCCAGCAGCCACACCTTAGCACTTATCATGAGTTCAAGACCTTCAGTCCGGTAACGTATCATTTATTTTAATCCTCCTACCAGCAAGCGATTTTATAGAGTTACTGCTGCTGCTGTCAACTACTACTACTACTATTACTACTACTGCTATTACATCTACTGCTACTACTTTTACTACTAATACTTCCATTCTAGCTATACTTGCTTCAAAACAAAACTTGGCTCAAATTTTCTTCGTTTGGTAGTGTAGTTCACCTAGTTCAGTGATATAATAAAGGGATTATTCCCCCGATCTAGACCTAGATAGTTCATATTGCCCTGCCAGGGTTACAGGAGAGCGCTACCCTCCCAGCAAAAGCAGCTACCCGGGCGAGGCGCGAACTCTCGACCTCACGATCTCGAGTCACTCGCTTCACCACTGAGCCACCGCGCTCCCCAGTGACAGACACTGCTGCAATTCTGCATCATTTTCAAAGCACCTCCTCGTGACTTGCAGTATGTTCTAATACTAATTTGTTGCTACAGTCCAAAGATGGAGAGGTGGCAATTTTAGGTCAAGTTAGCGTAAAACAAACATAGTAATGGAGAGGTTATTGAAGATCTAATCCCTTCAGTTCTCTGAGTCTCCTGTAACCTTAAGATAATCGTCTGAAGTTAGCTTGAAATATAAATCCTCACTCTAAGTTGTAATCCTTTGACAGTCAGAATTTCCTATTACTGAAAGAAATCGTCTTGTTAGCCTGAAGGAAATATCTAGATGTACCAATAACAGGTTTACTCTGCAATTTTTTAAAGCCTGTGACTGATACGATATTTCTAAGTTGAAAAAAAAAAAAAATGCTGGTGTGTTTCACTAAATTTCCCAAGCACGCCATATGCGGGGAGTTGGAGAGGGTCGCCCTCCCGTGGTGGCACTGATATAACTGGGAGGATCCACTGCCCCTTGCACTAACGTCCCTTATCTCCTTCCCTCCCTACCCCCGAAAGGAGGATGGTGAACTGCGGTGAAGGACAACTTCAGCCCATAGTCCACCGGGTTCACGTTACAGATGAACCTGGGGCTGCAATTACTATTACACTACTACTACTACTATTACTACTACTACTACTACTACTACTACAATACTACTACTACTACTACTACCATTAAGCTTCTGCTATTGTTTCTGCTACTATTACTGCAGCAACAATCGCAGAATGATCGCCCTACTACTACTATAACTACTACTACTACTACTACTACGACGACGACGACGACTACTACTACTACTACGACTACTACTACTACTACAGTCGCGAACTGAGCCAACCCTTTCATTCCTCTGACGTATTTCTCGTTATATTCTTGCAACCTTCAAACGATTTTAATCAGCTTAGGAGAGACTTTTGAAGCCGGAGGGGTTACATTCAACTTTCACTATCCCCTCCACTGCTAGACATCCTTCCTTGGCCTAATTAAATCGTCTGGAGATAACAGTATTTAAGCAGAAAATAAATGCCATCGAACTGAAAAGCTTTACGGTCGTGGGAGTCGCGTTCTATACTTTTTACACCTTAACTTGGCACAGATTTTCGTCCGCTTGCAGTATATTTTACGTAACAATAGCAGAAAAAGACGATGCCATGACGATACATCCTTTTCATAGCACTTCTTCGTGACCAGCATTATGTTCTAGTATTAATGCATCGCTAAACTTCGTTTTTCAACATGGAGAAGTTTCTTACTCTTTTCAACTTAACCTGGTCCAGATTGTGGCCCATATGTAGCTTTTCCCACTTAGCAGTATGGCAGAAAAGGATGATGCTATGATTATACCTCCTTTCCGTAGCACTTCTTAGTGACCAGCATCATAGTTTAACGCAAATCTCTTGTTTAAGATGGTGAGGCGTCAATCCACCTCCTGCATCTTGTATCATCCTGACATAGACATAATGTGAATCAGTGCCATACGAGAGAATAATTAGGTGTATTGTGCAGAATAAATAGCTAAGGAAGAGGTGTTAAGATATCCCCAAGCCACTTAGAATACAGCCTATATCGTGGTCCATAAGTAGCGCTCCTCTAACACTCAGCTGGACGATTTCTTGTGTGTTGTGGGACGGTTCAGTTAGTGTTATGTCTCTCCTGCATCATTTATTTCCTGCTGCCAATGCAGCACCCACGCCCATGTGGTAGGTCTCCATATTATAATTGCAAATCATACTAGATAGATAGATAAATAGATAGAAAGAGAGACAGATAGAAGCAGGAAGTCAAATGATGAGAAGGTGTTGTGTTTGCGAGAAGCGAGCAGCGCTAAACGCTTACACGGAGGAAAGCTGACGACAGCGGCCAGTAAGGAGATGATTCAGTTAGCTGTCAGCAGTCCTCTCGTGAGAAAGTTCTGTTGCCATGAGGAAGATACGTGACACACACACCCTACTACACGAGATGTTAGAAAAGAGAGTGGAGAAGGAGACAAGCGACCCTATAGAGAGGTCGAGACGGAGATTAGCTTTAGAACAGAGAGAGAGAGAGAGAGATAGCGAGACAGGGAGGTAGCTACCCAGGACTTATACTATTATACCTGTTTAATATTTCCAAGACAAATAAAAATAGTCCCATACTATTCTTTACCTCTCCCGTCACTACATGACATCTGGTGGGGAAACTACTACAAGATATAAAAGCCGCTCGACCACAAGTCTAAAACATACTTCTCTACAAGTAACTACAAAGTCTTTATGACATTTGGTAGCAGCGAACGTATACGAACCTCGTCTACGAATCAACATTAAATTCCTACAAAATATCAAGATTGACAACAACCAACAATATCAGCTCCTGCCCCCTCCGTCTCCCAGATCATTACGCTGATGCAGAGGTCAAGAGATCACTCGACGCCTTGCAAGTAGCTTAACGACACACCAGCAAATGCGGACATCGTCTCCGAATTAAAAGCAAATTTCTACAAAAGCAACCGAGACTACAAGGTTAGCTTCAGTTCTACAATCAACTACAGCCATCTACAATCAACTACAATTAACAACTCTACGTCGTCTGTATAATCTTCTACACGCACCTACAAGTAGCGGCAGTCTTCATCCTACAACGAATAAATCACTAGAGAAAAGGACAGAGAAAACTTCCACATAGAATAAAGGGAACAAACAAACGAAGAGTGAGACACGATTTACAACTCATCTTACTCACTCGTCTTCACTCAAGTTACTCATCGCTACTCATTCACTCACCACAGCTACCAGTGTGGGAAGTTGAGGTCATCATGCGTGCTTGCTGAACAGACGCCACGTCAGTCAACACACCACCTGCACCACCACTCACACCATTTCCCACCACGGTAAAAATTAGTAAGTTATATAGTTACTTCATTTATACAATACACAGTGATAGACAATAAGCTTCTGCACAAACATATAAAACGTGCTGTATAGTTACAGTTTAAATACACATACTTACTTCAGTTATCTCCATAACTCAAACACTAAATAATCACCAACAATAAATATTCTACACTGTATATATTCATTCATTTATTATAACATTTATTTACTACCAACGAGTGTTACCATTCATACCTACATAAAATACGTGTTTCATACATACAACTATACATTATTATATCTACAAGCGATAAAGAAAATATACCATCACAGTTACTCAGTGAGCAATTAAAAGAACTGTATTAAACATTTATTAATTAAAGCTACCTAGTGGAAACATATAAATTAAGTTACAAGGTAAACTAGAGAAAAAAAAAAAAAAATGGCCAACACAAATGCCGTTAGCAAGAGCAAACATCTTCAACACAATCGTGAAGACAATGATTTCCACACAGTGCTGACACACATATTACTCACGAGAGGTACAGGTGAACAAGTCAGTGTGTATAGTTAATACTGTATATATGTATATATATTTTTTTATATATAAAGTAACAAAATATGGGACTATATAATATCATTTTATAGTATCTGTGCAATATAAACTAAACTTTGAAAAAGTATCCCAAGAAAATTAGCCAGTAATTATGTAACCATGAACAACATGGAAACAAGCGTACACAAGCAAAGAGAAACAAACTATGGAAAATCAATACATACAAAAAAAAAAAAAAAAAGAAAGAAAGAAAGAAAAGTAAAACAGAAAAAAGAGAAATAGAGTAAGATCACATAACAAACAAATGAAAATAAGTGTAAGTGTTACTACATAAGCCAAAATACCACATAAACTACAAACAAAAAAGCAAATTGTTGTCTCCACATACAAGTGGCACGACACATCATCACTATCATCGACCGCAGCATATGTTAGGACTGCAGTTATTACAATTATGTTACTCCATATTATAATTATGTAACGACAAACGATTGCATTATGTTACACTTTGCCAATTATGTAACAGTTGCATTAACAAGATGTAACTTTTATGTAACTTTAACTACAATTATGTACCTACAAACGATATGTAACAATTATGTAACGACAAACGATTGCATTATGTTACACTTTGCCAATTATGTAACAGTTGCATTAACAAGATGTAACTTTTATGTAACTTTAACAACAATTATGTACCTACAAACGATATGTAACAATTATGTAACGACAAAACAGTTGCAATAACAAGATGTAACTTTTATGTAACTTTAACTACAATTATAAGGCCAAGACACATATGTAATAGTTGCATTAACAAAATGTAACTACAATTATAAGGCCAACACAATTATGTAGTACCACAATGTTAGTACAATATTATAAGTCATACAATTATAGCACAATTCTATATTACCAGTATCATCATACAAGTTAGATGAAATATTAGACATTACTAAAGTGATAACTCAAATATGTAATGTATAACTTAGCAGTATTACCATTGCACAATTATATTGCATTTATTCAAATATGTATACAACTTGTTTAAAGGTAATATTACTGAATAATCACTATTTACTATGAATAATATATGTATACAATATTCATACAATTATGTTACTTTACAATATTATATATTTCACTTAATTAGCTTATAAGTTCATTATAATGTGTATGTAGTATGTATTAATATATTATAACTATTAAATGTCGATGGTACGCCATTTTTGCGCGGCAGAGCAATGTGGTAGGTCTCCATATTATAATTGCAAATCATACTAGATAGATAGATAAATAGATAGATAGAGAGACAGATAGAAGCAGGAAGTCAAATGATGAGAAGGTGTTGTGTTTGTAGAAGCGAGCAGCGCCAAACGCTACACACGGAGGAAAGCTGACGACAGCGGCCAGTAAGGAGATGATTCAGTTAGCTGTCAGCAGTCCTCTCGTGAGAAAGTTCTGTTGCCATGAGGAAGATACGTGACACACACACCCTACTACACGAGATGTTAGAAAAGAGAGTGGAGAAGGAGACAAGCGACCCTATAGAGAGGTCGAGACGGAGATTAGCTTTAGAACAGAGAGAGAGAGAGAGATAGCGAGACAGGGAGGTAGCTACCCAGGACTTATACTATTATACCTGTTTAATATTTCCAAGACAAATAAAAATAGTCCCATACTATTCTTTACCTCTCCCGTCACTACATGACATCTGGTGGGGAAACTACTACAAGATATAAAAGCCGCTCGACCACAAGTCTAAAACATACTTCTCTACAAGTAACTACAAAGTCTTTATGACACCCACACCACCAGACTCAGCCGTCCCCGCCACACAAAATACTGCCACATGAGTAGTGGAGCGCTATTTACAGAGAGAGGGAGACAGTTCCAGAGCTGACCTGTTGCATAGATGAAAGACTGGGAGTAACGGTTAACTCTTGCATTAGAGAGTTGGACAGAAAAGGGATGAGAGTTTGCTGCCAGATGGGTGCTAGGCGCCCGTCGTAGAGGCGGAGGAATGCAAGCAGACAGTTCAGAGTAGCAGTGACCATTAAAGTAGCGATAGAAAAGAGATAAAGTTGCAACAGTGCGGCGAAGAGACAGAGGTTGAAGGGAGTCAGTAAGAGGAGGAGAGTTAATGAGACGAAAAGCCTTTGACTCCACCCTATTAAGAAGAGCTGTATGTGGGGAGCCTCCCCACACATGAGAATTGTACTCCACACAGGGGCGGATAAAACCCCTGTATAGAGTCAACAATTGTGCAGGGGTAAAGAAAGAGCGGAGTCGGTTTAGCACACCCAATCTCTTGGAAGTAAATTTTACAAGAGATGTAATATGATCTTTCCAAGATAAGTCCCGAGTGAATGAAACCCCAAGCATGTTCAAGGATGATGCAGGATTAAGCTGAATATTATTAAACATTAGTGGGTATACCTGTGGAAGATTTTGTCGGGTTGATAGGTGTAAGAACTGAGTCTTAGATGCATTAAAAACAACCATATTATTTTTACCCCAGTCAGAGATACGAGCCAAGTCAGACATTAGGTGTGCCATAGCCTCATCCCTTGTTTGTTGAAGTAACTGTTGAGATGGGCGTTGCGGGAACCGAATGGAAAGGTGAAGGGTGGAGTCATCAGCATATGAGTGGATAGGGTTAGATGTACAGCTTAGAAGATCATTGATGAATAAAAGGAAGAGAGTTGGTGATAGGATAGAGCCCTGAAGAACACCACTGTTGATAGATCTAGGAGAAGAACGATGGCCGTTTACAACAGCGGCTATAGAACGACCAGAAAGGAAGCTAGCGATGAAGGCACAGATAGAAGGATAGAAACCGTAGGAGGGCAGTTTGGAAATTAAAGATTTATGCCAGACTCGATCGAAAGCCTTTGAGATGTCAAGTGCAATGGCAAAGCTTTCTTCAAAGTCCCGAAAGGAGGATGACCAGGAGTCTGAAAGGTAGGTGAGAAGATCGCCAGTGGAGCGTCCCTGACGGAACCCGTACTGACGATCGGAAAGAAGGTTGTGATAGGAAAGATACCTTAAAATTTTTCTATTGAGAATTGACTCGAAAACTTTTGAAATACAGAACGTTAAAGCAATTGGACGATAGTTGGAGGGTTGGGAGTGGTCACCCTTCTTTGGGACTGGCTGAATGAGAGCAAACTTCCAGCAAGAAGGAAAGGTACAAGTTGACAGACAAAGGCGAAAGAGTTTGCCTAGGCAGGGTGTAAGCACAGAAGCACAGTTCTTGAGAACAACAGGAGGGACCCCATCAGGCCCATATGCCTTGTTAGTACTGTGGCCAGTGATGGCAGAAAATACATCAACTGAAGAAATTTTAATGTCAGCCATGAGGAAGTCAGAGGGGGGAAGTGATGGAGGAACAGCACCGGAATCGTCTAAGGTGGAATTGGAGGAGAAAGTCTGTGCGAAGAGGTCTGCTTTATCAGTAGAAGAAATAGCTACAGAACCATCAGAGTAGAAAAGAGGAGGGAAGGATGATGAGGTAAAGTTGTTAGAAAGATTTTTGGCAAGGTGCCAGAAGGAGCGGGAAGAATTCGAGTTGGAGAGTTGAGAGCATTTAGTATGGATGAAATTATTTTTCGTAGAGCGAAGAACAGACTTAGCACGATTCCGGGCAGAAACGTAAAGATGATGTGATTCAGGGGTGGGTTGGCTCCGGTACCTTTTGTAGGCCCTCTCCTTGTTGCGGACAGCATTAGAACAAGCGTGATTAAACCAAGGCTTTCTTGCGTTAGTCAAAGGATATGAGAAAGGAATGTATGCTTCCATGCCCGAGAGAATAACCTCCGTAATGCGCAAGGCACACTCAGATGGCTCCCGGCCATGGAAGCAATAATAATTCCAGGGAAAATCAAAGAAGTACTGCCTGAGGGCCTCCCAGTCCGCGGCTCCAAAATGCCACAGACGACGTTTCCCTGGAGGGTCCACAGGCCGTACCGGAGTGATAGGACAGGTTAAGGTAATAAGGTTGTGATCGGAGGAGCCCAACGGAGAGAAAAGATTAACAGAGTAAGCAGAAGGATTAGTTGTGAGGAAGAGGTCTATGATCTCCAGTCTTTCAAACGCAGTGTGTCCAGGCATCTCAAAATGATCGGATCTTGAATTTGGCTCTCTATTGTATTTTGTTTTTTTCTTGGAGGGAACTGTAATACTGCTGGCTCATGGCCTTTGGTTCCTTCTTCCTCGCATTAAAAAAAAACTCTATAACGTTTAGATATTTAACTCATAAAGGGATTATTATGGACGCCAGAAGATATTATTGAGCTGAATATTAATTTTTCACCCTTTAGACGCAAAAAAAATAATAATAATAATAATATTGCCAAAAGATTTAAAGATTTTTGAAACTCGTAAATGGTGTTACACTGGAAACTCTTTTGGCAGTATCTTACGTGTTGCGAGGAAGGCCCAGTTGGCTAGTGTGGGCGTGGTTGTGGAGGTGGGAGTAGGAAATGACTGAATGATGTAGGGTAGATACTGATAACACTGAACCGTCGACACAACACAAGAGAAACATCCCGTCAGAATAGCATACAGGGTGGTTCACATATATAACGCTTCCATTACACTCCGCCAGGTGCTTTATCGTGTGTTGTGTCTGTCCTGCATCATTGCATTTATTATCCCCACTGCTTCACCCACGCCCATGAAGAAAGCATCATTTCTTCGACTTCTACCTCACAATCTAAATGCCTTTGTTCATTTTAGGAAAGGCTTCTCGTATTATAAGGGTTAATTCAGGCTAATTCATCAGTCTTGAAATATATCTCATAATTGGTATAAAAACCGTCTGGAAACAGCAAGCTTCATGGAAAAGGAGGAAATATCAGTTGTTCGAATCCACTCCCTCATACATCCAGTCCCACGAACCCCCAACGTCTCTCATCCGTCTCATTCACCTCCAGACGATTTTATGTCATTTAAGTAAGACCTGTCCTACTAAAAATGTTAATGAACCCTATATCCAACTCTTCTAGATCGAAATATCCCTCTTAGTGTGTTTAAATTGTATGAATGTTGCACAAATAGGGTACAGGAAGGAGGCGTCGCAGTGAACGAGTTAATATCAGGTGTTCGAATCCTCCACGGCGATGTTTAACCTCCAGCTTCGAATCCTCTGAACCACTGAACTCTCTCGAATCCCTCATTTGCCCCACTGGCGTGAGAGAGGGAAAATACGCTGGTGGAAAGCAGGGGTGAGGTAATTGCTGTTACTATTGTTATTACCTTATTTCGTTTATACTCTTATTTGTGACACTTTTTTATGTTTTGTGCTAAGATGTGATTTACATAAAAGTGAACTGAGTTTACCGAATGTGTATGTGAGATATCTGTTGGCTGGTGCTGGAGAGGGACGCCATATTAATAACTGTGACGTCATTTATTTGGTTCATAGTATATGAACGAAACATTTTAAACCCACTGAGCTAGGGGTTTACTTACCATAGTTACTGCCAACCGTAGTGGTTTATAAGAGACCAGAGGGCGTCTTCATTCCTTTTCCCAAGATCAATAAATTCCTTTGGCAGCAGCAAGCGTGCGTCTGACCATCGTGCCTTATGTATGATTTCCTTAACACTTATTTACTGTACTATATTTTTTGTTCAGGGATATTATTTGCCTAGAAGGGTTTATTTATTATTGTATATTATACTTTCTGGGATGTTTATAATACCTACCGAAACTCTTTCAATTGGTTGATGTAATTTTTTATATTATTCTTCAATCTGCGGACGGTAATCTATAAGGAGACATAAGACCAGCCTCCACCTCACACCAACCTCACTCACATACTGTACCTTTCCTTCCCATCCTTCCACCATAGCCTCAGCATCCCCCTCTCCACTTTTCACTTGCATCTCCCACTTCAATCACATGCACTCTCCTAGTCAGTCTCTCTCCATTCACTCCACATGACCCAAACATGTCAGGGTACATTTCCTAACGCTTTCCAGCACATCCACGTCAGCTCCACAACGCTCCGCCACTTCCTAATTTATCTGTCTCCATTTACCTCAACATGTACTCTCTTAGTCTCTCTCCATTCTCTCCACATAATCCATACATGTGGGGGTACTTCTTCTAACAAGTCGAGCACATCCACATCACCTCCACAACGCTCCTCCACTTCCCCATTTATCTGTCTCCAGGTAACTCCACATCCTATCCTCTGTTCTCCAGTCCCTTCACTCATGATGCTGTGTCCCTATAGTGACGTGCATGCTTGCTCCCTAAATCATGACACATCTCTATTTTATTGCAGTATACGAACTGATTAGCAATTTTACACACACACACACACACACACACACACACACACACACACACACACACACACACACACACATATGCACGCGAACATGCATTCTTCTTCATAATTCGACCTTAACACTGAGACCTTCTCGTTTCCACTTTTTCAGAACTTGCCACTAGCCACCATCTTGTGACACCTGCCGCCATCTTTTGACACTAGTTGCCATCTTGAGACACCAGCCGCTATCTTGTGACACCAGCAAATGTCTTGACATTAGTCAATATATTCTGCTTCGTCTTGTATGTTGTTTAAGATGAATATTTTTAGTTTCCTTCCAAGGTGTGTGTGTGTGTGTGTGTGTGTGTGTGTGTGTGTGTGTGTGTGTGTGTGTGTGTGTGTAGATTTATGTAGGCATTTTATTTACTGTGTACGTAATCCATTGCTTTCCCTTACAGGTACGTTTGCTTAACAATATCTATTCTCTGCTCTTCTATATTTTCACTCAGATAACTAAGATTGGCTTTATTGGGCACAGAGTACTAGAGTTGTCTCCACCGGGAGAGGGTTAATGCTCTTTCTACTGCTCAGTCAGACTCCATCAAGTTTGATCTAATTTATAAAAATACTGTAACGTGATAATAATTGAAATAATTGAAATCCCGTGCGAGATCTGATACATATTGGAATACTTTGTATTGCAGCATATGGACAGTGTGAAATACTTTGACTGTATTCGACTGAGTGAAATACTTGGATGTGTGAAGATATATTTAAATGTATTGCAATATATGAAATGCATATCGGAATTCTTTGTATTCCAGTATATGGACAGTGGGAAATACTCCCTCCCCTGTGGCAGGAGAGGACACAGTCTGGCCGCACTATGGAGTGGTACTGCTACTCTGTGGCCAGGTTGTGTTAGGAAGAATTCTGCCACTGTTTTCCCTGAGTGTCGTAAAAGGCGACTAAAAGGGGCGGGGTGAGGGGACTAGGGACCCCCTCCTCTTATTTTATATTTTTTTTTCTAAAAACAGACAGGCCATGGAAAGGGATGGACTGACTTATTCCCGTACCGTGGAGATTGGGTCTATGAATGTGCGTGGATGTAGTACGATTAAGGCTAAACGGGAGAAGACTGGGAGAATATTTGTGAGAAAAAAGTTGGATGTGTTAGTTTTGAATGAAACAAAGATGAAAGGGAAAGGAGAGTCTAAGTTTGGAAGTGTGAATAGAAGATTGTCAGATGTTGACAGAGGAAAGGCAATAGAAGGTGTGGCCTTCTTAGTGAGCCTGGAACTGGAACAGTGTGTGACTGAATGAATGGAGGTGTCATCGAGACTGATGTAGGTGACAGTGAAATTTGATCATGAATTGTGGGTATTTGTGAGTGCAAATGGGCCTGGTAGTGAAAGAGATGAAGAAGAAAGGGAATCTTTCTGGAATGATGTTGATGAGTGTCTGCAGAGTTTTATAGCGAATGTGAATGTGGTAATGATGAGAGATCTGAATGCTAGAGTGGGAAATGTAGCAGTTGAAGGTGTAATTGGTAATTGGACTCCATATTATAATTACAAATGATAATAGATAGATAGATAAATAGATAGATAGAGAGACAGATAGAAGTAGGAGGTCGGATGATGAGAAGGTACTGTGTCTGCAAGAATCGAGCAATGTACACACTCTTAACTCAAGGAATGCTTTATAGGCACACGACAGCGCCTAGTGACCATACACACACATACACACATACTCACACACAGGCTTCTAGAACTTTCCAATCACAAGGAACACACGTGATACGTCTCCTGTTTTACCAGACTTTAGGAAAGAGAGCTCAGAAGGAAGCAAGCCATAGAACAGACAGGTCGCAGGGAGAAGGGCTTAGCAACTTGAGAGAGAGACAGAGAAAGCGACACAGAGAGATAGCTAGCGGGACTCTACTTTATACTTCGCTCTGTGTGAGAGACTTTTAATATTTCCAAGACAAATAAAAATAGTCCCATACTATTCTTTACCTCTCCTGTCACTACATGACAAATGGGAAAGAAGATTATCTACTTACAAAGCTACTCAAGTATAACAACCGCTCGTCCACAAGTCTAATATATATATAACTCCACTACAAGTAACTACAAAGTCCTTTTATGACATTTGGTAGCAGCGAACGTATACGAACCTCGTCTACGAATCAACATTGAATTCCTACAAAATATCAAGATTGAAAAAAAAAAAAAACTCTCACAACCAACAACTTACAACCAGCTCCTGACAGTATTCTCTCCAACCAGCCCCCTCCGTCTCCACGATCATCACGCTGATGTAGAAGTGATCACACGACGTCTTGCCAGTAGTTTAACAAAGTACTGATACAAACAATCTTGAAATTTCTACGACGAACCAACGAACTACAACCATCTACAATCAACTACAAGTAACAACTCTACGAGTCGTCTGTATAATCTTCTACACGCACCTACAAGTAGCGGCAGTCTTCATCCTACAACGAGTAAATCACAAGAAAAAAGGACCACGAATACCTCGAGGAAGAAAAACGGAACAAACAAACGAAGAGTGAGACACGACTCATAACTCATCCTACTCACTCGTCTTCACTCAAGTTACTCATCGCTACTCATTCACTCACCACAGCTACCAGTGTGGGAAGTCGACGTCATCATGCATGCTTGCTGAAAAGACGCCACGTCAGTCAACTCACCACCTGCACCATCACTAACACCATTCCCACCACGGTAAAAATTAGTGAGTTACATAGTTACTTCATTTATACAATACACAGTGATAGACAATAAGCCTCTGCACAAACATATAAAACGTGCTGTATAGTTACAGCTTAAATACACATACTTACTACAGTTATCTGCATAACTCAAACACTAAATAATCACCAACAATAAATATTCTACACTGTATATATTCATTTATTTATTATAACATTTATTTACTACCAACGAGTGTTACCATTTATACCTACATAAAATACGTGTTTCATACATACAGCTATACATTATTATATCTACAAAGTGATAAAGAAAATATACCATCACAGTTACTCAGTGAGGGATTAAAAGAACTGTATTAAACATTTATTAATTAAAGCTACCTAGTGGAAACATATAAATTAAGTTACAAGGTAAACTAGAGAGAAAAAAAAAATGGCCAACACAAATGACGTTAGCAAGAGTGAACATCTTCAACACAATCGTGAAGACAATGATTTCCACACAGTGCTGACACACATATTACCCACGATAGGTACAAGTGAACAACACGTCAGTGTATATAGTTAATACTGTGTATAGTGTATATATTTTTTATATAAAGTAACAAAATATGGGGCTATATAATATCATTTTCAGTAATACCTGTGCAATATAAACTAAACTTTAAAAAAGTATCCTAAGGAAATTAGCCAGTAATTATGCAACCATGAACAACATACAAAAAGCGTACACAAGCGAAGAAAAACAAACTATAGAAAATCAATACATACAAAAAAGAAAGAAAGAAAGAAAGAAAAAGTAAGAAAGAAAAAAGAGAGAAATAGAGTAAGATCACATAACAAACAAATGAAAATAAGTGTAAGTGTTACTACATATGCCAAAATACCACATAAATTACAAACGATATGTAACAATTATGTAACTCCATATTATAATTATGTAACGACAAACGATTGCATTATTTTACACTTGCTACAATTATGTAACTACAAACGATATGTAACAATTATGTAACGACAAACGATTGCATTATGTTACACTTGCTACAATTATGTAACTACAAACAATATGTAACAATTATGTAATTGCATTATGTTACATTTGCTACAATAATGTAACTTTAACTACAATTATAAGGCCAAGACACTTATGTAACAGTTGCATTAACAAGATGTAACTTTTATGTAACTTTAACTACAATTACAAGGCCAAGACACTTATGTAACAGTTGCATTAACAAAATGTAACTACAATTATAAGGCCAACACAATTATGCATTACCACAATATTATGTAACAATTCATAAAATGTTACAATTATGTATTACAACAATGCTAGTACAATATTATAAGTCATACAACTATAGCACAATTCTATATTACCAGTATCATCATACAAGGTAGGTGAAATATTAGACGTTACTAAAGTGACAACTCAATATGTAATGTATAACCTAGCAGTATTACCATTGCACAATTATATGCGTATGTCTGTTATACATACACCTCTCACAAAATGTATACAACTTGTTTAAAATGTAATATTACTGAGTAATCACTATTTACTATGAATATTATATGTATACAATATTCATACAATTATGTTACTTTTACAATATTATATATTTCACTTAATTAGCTTATAAGTTCATTATAATGTGTATATAATATGTATTAATATATTATGACTATTAACTGTCGATGGTACGCCATTTTCGCGTGACCGAGCATATATTAGGACTCCATATTATAATTACAAATGATAATAGATAGATAGATAAATAGATAGATAGAGAGACAGATAGAAGCAGGAGGTCGGATGATGAGAAGGTACTGTGTCTGCAAGAATCGAGCAATGTACACACTCTTAACTCAAGGAATGCTTTATAGGCACACGACAGCGCCTAGTGACCATACACACACATACACACATACTCACACACAGGCTTCTAGAACTTTCCAATCACAAGGAACACACGTGATACGTCTCCTGTTTCACCAGACTTTAGGAAAGAGAGCTCAGAAGGAAGCTAGCCATAGAACAGACAGGTCGCAGGGAGAAGGGCTTAGCAACTTGAGAGAGAGACAGAGAAAGCGAGACAGAGAGATAGCTAGCGGGACTCTACTTTATACTTCGCTCTGTGTGAGAGACTTTTAATATTTCCAAGACAAATAAAAATAGTCCCATACTATTCTTTACCTCTCCTGTCACTACATGACAAATGGGAAAGAAGATTATCTACTTACAAAGCTACTCAAGTATAACAACCGCTCGTCCACAAGTCTAATATATATATAACTCCACTACAAGTAAATACAAAGTCCTTTTATGACACAGCAGTGTGTGACTGAATGAATGGAGGTGTCATCGAGACTGATGTAGGTGACAGTGAAATTTGATCATGAATTGTGGATATTTGTGAGTGCAAATCGCCCTGGTAGTGAAAGAGATGAAGAAGAAAGGGAATCTTTCTGGAATGATGTTGATGAGTGTCTGCAGAGTTTTATAGCGAATATGAATGTGGTGATGATGAGAGATCTGAATGTTAGAGTGGGAAATGTAGCAGTTGAAGGTGTAATTGGTATGCATGGTGTGCCTGGAAGGAATGAAAATCGGGAACGAATGATAGGGATGTGCGTTGAGCGAGAGATGGTGACTGGAAATACATTGTTTGAGAAGAAAGATATAAGTATACATGGGTGAGACAGGAGGGTGGAAGGGTTGTTGATGGAGCTTTGATGTTGTGGTTGTGTCCAGGAATGTAATAGGAAGATCGTTGGATGTGAAAGTTTTGAGAGGGAAGGGGGGAGGTATGTCTGACCACTACCTGGTGGAGGGAAAGCTGAGAGTAGGTAAGCGATGGGTGAGAGCTAGTAGAGTTAGATGTGTCAGGGAGGTTTTGAAAGTGATTTGGATAAAAGAGAGAAAATCATAGCGTGTCAGGAGAAATTGAAAGATCAGGAAAATGGCAGTGTGGAGGAGGAATGGCAGATATTTAAGAGTGCTGTGGTGGGGCATGCAGAAGAGGTGTGTGGTGTGAGACGAGTGGGTGGTAGTGTAAGAGAGGGAAGTGAATAGTGGTGTGAGGAAGTAAGTATGGCTGAGGCTGAGAAGAGACGTGCATATGAAGTGTGGCTGCAGAGGAAGGATGAGATGTCATATGAGAGGTATAAAGAAAAGAGGAATAGGACGAGAAGGGCTGTGTGTGATGCTAAAGTGGCAGCAGATGAGAGATGGGGCAGGTGGTTGAGTGAGAATTTTCAACAGAGTAAGAAAATGATTTGGAAGGAGGTGAAAAGGGTGCGAAAGGAAGAGTCTGGGAAGGAAGAGCGAGTAAAAGCAGAGGAAAGAAGGATGTTAATTGAGATGGATGAAGTAAGGAAGAGATGGGTGGAGTATTATGAAAGATTGTTAAATGTAGAGGAGGAAAGGGAGGCTGAGATTGTGGCAGATGGAAGGGTGCAAGGAATAAATGTGTTGGGAGAGTTGACTGATTCTTTGATCACGAAGGAGGAAGTGCAGGAGGCAGTACAGGAGATGAAAACAGGGAAAGCTGCAGGTATGGATGGGTGTGCTGTAGAATGTCTGAAAGATGGTGGAACGACTGTTGTTGACTGGTTAGTAAGATTCTTGAATGTGTGCTTTGTGCAAGGTATGGTGCCAATTGATTGGGCAAGTGCTTGTGTGGTCACGTTGTATAAAGGTAAGGGTGATAAGTATGAATGTACTAGCTTTAGGGGTATAAGTCTGTTGAGTGTTTTAGGTAAGGTGTATGGTAGAGTGTTAATTAAGAGAGTTAGAGAGGGTACAGAGGGAGTGATTGGTGATGAGCATTGTGGCTTTAGGAGAGGGAGGGGATGCGTGGATCAGGTGTTTGCCGTGAGACAGGTGTGTGAAAAGTATTTAGCGACAGGAAAGGATGTGTTTTGGGCGTTAATGGATTTAAAGAAAGCGTATGAGAGAATTGATAGGGAGGGTTTGTGGACTGTTTTAAAATTGTATGGACTTGATGGTAGGTTATTAAAAGGAGTGAAAAGTTTTTATGTAAATAGTAGAGCATGTGTAAGAGTGGGAAATACTGTCAGTGATTGGTTTTCCATGAGAGTGGGGCTGCGGCAGGGATGTGTGATGTCGCCTTGGATGTTTAATATTTATATGGATGATGTTGTAAAGGAGGTAAATGGAAGAGTGTTAGGTTGAGGTCTGAGTTTGGTGAATGTTGGTGGTAGAGAGTGGAATCTGAAGCAGTTGCTGTTTGCAGATGATTCTGCACTTGTGGCTGATTCAGAGGATAGATTGAGACAGTTGGTAGAGGAGTTTGGAAAGGTGTGTGAAAGAAGGAAATTGAAAGTATATGAGAATATGAGTAATGTGATGAAGTGTACAAGGTTGGTAGATGGTTGGTGGATGAATATAGTTTTGAATGGTGAGTTGCTTGAGGAGGTAGAGTGTTTTAAGAATTTAGGGTCAGATGTTGCTGTGGATGGAAGAATAGCTGCAGAAGTGAAATTTAGAATGAATGAAGTAGGAAAGGTGCTGGGAGGAATGCAAAATGTTTTTAGATGTTGTTTGCTTAGAATGGATGTAAAGAGAAGGCTGTATGAGGGTGCTGTGGCACAGACTGCTTTATATGGGCCTGAAACATGGAATATGGGTATAACAGAGAGGAAAAGTTTGAAAGTAATGGAGATGAGGTGTCTGAGGAGTATGTGTGGAGTGACTCGTATGGATCGAGTGAGAAATGATGAAGTGCAAAGGATGACTGGCGTTGTTCGGGAGATGGTTGATCGAGTTCAGCAGGTGTTGCAATGGTTTGGGCATATGGAGAGAGTGGATAATGGGTGACTGATGAAAGAGATAACTAGATCTGATGTGAGAGGTGTAAGGCTGAGAGGAAGACTACGAATAGGATGGATGGAGAGTGTGAAGAGAGCATTGGATGTGACAGGTATGTCTGTTGAGCAAGGAAGAGTGTCTGTGCGCGATAGAAATGAATGGACAGAAACTGTGAATGAATAAATGATGACGCAGCCCTGAGAGGTTATTCTTCCACATTTTGTCTGATCAGCTGATTAGGTCAGGTGCGGGTACGTGGATGGGTCTATTATGATGTGGCAGGGGTAAAGTATCTCTGCTGACAGGCCCTACTTGGGATGTCACTGATTGCACTGCGCAGTTGACCCTCGTGCGGTGTGGTGTGGTGAGGATCTGTCCCTTCTTCCCTTTGGGACTAAGATGCGAATGAGTGTGTTGAGTGGATGAGTAAATTGGGAGTGTGTCGTCCTGTCTCGGCTACCTCTCTTTCCTTGGGGGAAGCAGCCTAGGTATATAGATAGAGTGTGTGTGTGTGTGTGTAATTCACCGGGTCGGTCAGGATCTTGATGGTCGTGATCGTCAGCTTTTTACCCTCCCGGAAGGGAGCTGAGAGCTCATATAGTCCGATCTAAGGGCAAGGCTGTGACCTTCACACACGCACACACCCGTCCTCTTGCTCAAGGGGGACAGTAACCACCCACTTCGTCAGTGAAACTTTTCGCAACCTGAGCAAGGCGCGAACTCCCGTCCACCAGTTGGCAAGCGTGAGCGTTACCACTGCATCAGCAGTGTGTGTGTGTGTGTGTGTGTGTGTGTGTGCTTCCTTGCACCAAAATAAGGCACTTACCTCTGACTTCTTTATATCCATTAGATGTAATAAAAGTACATACCAAGATTTAAGATCTCATATCATAGTGTGTGCGTGGGGTATACTGTTTTCGTTTTACGATGTCCTAAAACAACATCTGTCTATCCATCTCTCTCTCTCTCTCTCTCTCTCTCTCTCTCTATATATATATATATATATATATATATATATATAGGTAAATAGATAGATACATACATACATATATATATTTATATAGATAGATAGATAGATAGATATACAGGTTTATAGCAAATTCTTGTCGACCTGCTGCTTAAGCTAAGTCATAAGAGAAGCAGAAAAAAAAAGAGAAAACTATCGTAGAACTGAAGAAAACGCGAGTAGGTGTTGCAGTAGTGGTAGTAGTAGTAGTAGCAGTAGTAGATGTAGTAGTAATTGTAATGGTAGTAGTAGTAGTAGTTGTAGCTGAGGTAGTGGCAGAAGCAGTAGTAGATATAGAGGTAGTAGTAGTACTAGTAAATACACCAGTCCTGTATGAGACAGCCCTAGCATGTATTCAATATGGACGGTGGGTGTTAGCGCCGAAGTGGTGACATGTAGAGGTGAATGGTATGTAGGAGGACTACTGGGCCTTGAGTGCAGGCTGTGAAGCCTATGCCCAGAGTCGGACACATAAAAAAAAAAAAAAAAAAAAAAAAGTAGTAGCAGTAGTAGTAGTAGTAGCAGTACGGCTGACTTACGATAGTTGCACTTTTTTTTTGTCAAGAAAAGATTAGATTGGATCAGCTTTATTATCTTAGTCTCAGGTTAGGGTAGTTCGTTAGTCAGTTAGCTTAATCTGTTAGGTTGGACTAGGTCAGTATAGGTTAAGTTAGGTCAGAGGACAAAGGAAAAAAATCTAAGAAAGTTCGACGGATGAGAAAAATCAAACTTAGCGTGTAGTGAAAACATTGTGTACAGGGAGGAAATCTACACCCGGGCAGCTCCTTTACCGGGTTATATCAGTGCCACCACATGAAGGCGTCCTTAACCAGACCAAGACACCAAGAAATCAGGTAATTGAGTAAATACAGGTAACAGGGCTACTGAAAAACACTAAAATCCTTACTGATAGGGATGCGTAACAATACCATGTCTCTGCCTGCATCTGTCTATCTATCTATCTATCAATCCATCAGTCTGTCTGTCTGCCGGTCTCTCTCTATCTATCCATCTCTTTATCTATCTGTCTCTACATCCCTCTATCAGTCTGTCTGTATCTATCTGTCCTTCTTCCATGTTATTATTTCTGTTAATCTATGTATTTATCCATATGTAATTCTCTCTCTCTCTCTCTCTCTCTCTCTCTCTCTCTCTCTCTCTCCTACCTACTTATACAGTCCCGTAAATCCGGCTGACATCCTGCTCTGTTTATTCTTACTACCGCCAGACGACTTAATTTCACTAAGCAAAGGCCTTTCTTACAGAAGGGCTTCATCAAGGCTATTTTTAACCCCTTCGGTTCGAGAAGTCTCTCCTAAGCTGATCAAAATCGTCTGGTAGTAGCAAGATGATCCAAGAGGCTTACATTTGGCCGACTGTGCTTTGTTATTCCACTTCGTTTCTCACGAAGTGGAATCTTAGGTTAGGTCATGTCCGTCCGTTCCACGCTGTATCTCTGAAACCAGTTGTTGGATTTTTTTTTTTTTTTTCATACATTGTGTGATTATAGGGTCATATAGGATGCTGATGTCTGTCTTTTCGACATTTTTAAAAATTCCAAGATAGCCGACTTATGACCAATTTTCTATTTTTGAAACCATAAATCCTTTATATCTCCTCTGCTTTAACAGAGAGGTTTACAGGTTGTAACGAAGTGGAATATAGTCCCTCTGAGAGAGGCTTTTTTGAGTACATCTGAATGAAATGGGACATTCCTTTAATTTCTGAACTTTCGTGGTTGCATAATGACTCTTGGTTGTAAGGAAGGAATGAGTCTCCTTGGTTACTGGTCACATCACTCCTCGAGAATCAGTTCACTTGGACATCATCTGATCTTGAAAGAGTTAGGGATTTTGGTCAGGCTAGATTAAATGCTTTATGCCAAACTATTTCGTTCTGTCCCACAATATTTCACACTAACGCACACTATACTACCGTATCCCATACACTTTAACATGGCAGTCCTATGGTACAGTCTTGTAACTTAATTATAACTTCTGTTACTGATCTTGGAAATCTGTAATTTAGTTACTATTAAGAAATTTTCTTTCTTTAAGGTATTGTAGAAAACGGTATTATTTTAGTATAAACAACTGTATCCTAAATATACTCGACATCACAAGTACTGTACCTACAGCAATTAATTATGTCCCCAGAGATAGGCCTTTTATTGATTCTGATAACTTGTAAGTAATTTCATTATTGGATTTATTTCTTTAATTTAAGCTATACCAGATAAAGGTGAATGACCCTTATCAATCTCAGTGTTACTTGATGCTTCAGTCAGGGTGTCTGTAAAATCACTGTAATTACAACAAATTTTCCTGTCTGTTGATCAACGAACCAGATACTGGGTATGAATCAGCAATATTAGGCCAAGTCGTAACTCAGATAATTATGCTACTGTATATATGAGAATGTCACGCAGAATACTGAATGCTCCTTCCTCTCTCCTTCCCAGTGTCTATCTATCTATCGGATACGTTTACGTGAAGCTACAGAACGCGGTGAATGTTTTTGACGTATCCGATAGAGCCAGGATTCCGGGGGCTTGAGTGATGAGTTAATGGAAACGTGGCCCATTAGACTGGGCAAATTTTGGCTGTTTGGACATTTGTACTCCTCACCCTGCCCTTGGGTGGGCAAGGTCTGCATGATGATGATGACTCCCTCTCCCTCTCTCTCTCTCTCTCTCTCTCTCTCTCTCTCTCTTTCTCTCTGGCCCGTATATAATCATTAGACATTTCGAAGACTGGGGTGGGGGGGTGGTCGTTTTCTACTAAATCTGGACTTGCATACTACAGCAGTCAAAGGACTGCTGCATGCTTGTTATGGAAGGGTCTGGGACTCTGGGTGTATGTATAAGCGATGCTGAGAGCAGCACAAAACTTAACTACGGAGAGTAACTCTTTTTGCACTGATATTAAAAAAACAGTCCGTAAGAAAGCGAATCTTTAGGCATAGGGGGGTCCCTATTGATCTCCTTGGCTACTAGCTTGATATATATATATATATATATATATATATATATATATATATATATATAGATATATAGATAGATATAGATAGATAGATAGATAGATAGATAGATATAGAGAGAGAAGACTGCAGCACCAGTCGAACATAGCAGTACTCCCGAGGTGGACGGTAAGCTGGTGATAGGGAGAGCTGGAGGTCCCGTTTCACCAGCCCTCAGGACTTGATCCTGACCATCTCCGTTTGCTGCACATTTTTAGTGCTTTCATTTACACAGAGAGTAGGCCAGCATATTCTTTTAACCCTTCTTGGGCAAGGGGTTACCAAGTTACACGAAAGCCTGGTTGGTGTGGTCCCGGCGGACCCCAAACCTTAACGGTGTATTTCTGCCATATTCATAATGTTATATCTACTAAACTTTGTACAGTACATATGTTGGCCAAGACACGGCACATGGAACCAACCCACCAAGTGTCCCTTTTTGTTTTTTAAAATTATTATTTTAAATTTTTTTATTTTTTATTTTGTATCACAATTTTATTAAAGTTTGAGTGTGGAAGTACTGATTCTACACTTATTTGAATGTCTGATTGTCAGTATTTTTGGAACAGGTTCTGAAAATAATAACAAGTTCATGTGTAAAGTAAATTAACATGATCATAAAATAAAACTATCCCTATAATGTTCAAATTTGGTACAACAATTTCTTGTTTTATCCTCTTGATGAGCATCGTCTGTATTACTACCACCACTTGCATTTTCAGAATTATCATCAACACTCACAGGAGACTGAATACTACTCAAACTAATTTCTTTGTCCGATCGTTCAAGCACTTCATAATCATCAGCGTCGGATACAGATAAACCACCATCTGAATAATTTTCTTCTTCTTGGTCAGCTTCTGCCACCGCCATTGAGGCATAGAACTTTGCTACTGGTATTGACATTGTCTTAATGTTTATTATCTGAAATATCTGAAAAAATATATTAAAAAATTAGTCACACGAAACACAAGTTGGGCTGACATTTATTCCAATGTCACTCTTTAATTGTGCGAGATTTTTTGCTCAAATTTTATGAGGATATAAAATAACCATCTACAATAAAGGTCATGAGAGGCCAGGCTGTGAAAATAAAAAATGGCATAATGGCAACATTTTAAAAACATGCAGGGGTCTGCAAGGACCCCATTTGCCCACGAGGGGTTAATACCTCTACCTGCAACTGTCTACACCACACTTCATGCACATAAGATATCACACCTTCTGTTCCCACTCCCTGTAGCAATGGCCACTGCATTATTACTAGCAAACGAGGTGGTATCTCAGATTGCCATCACAGGCAGGGTATGGCTGGCGGCACAGGGTCCTCCTGGTCTCCATCAAGCGACTGCATTGGCAGCGACTGTTGCAGTTTCCAGTCATGCTCGTTAGCGGGGAAGTGTAGGTGCGGCCTCATTCTTCACCAACATCCATGGTCTCAGCACCAATCTAAACTCAGTTCATTTTTTCCTACAGTTCATATCCCCTCTGGCCCTATTCCTCACAGAACCACAAATCTCTCCCTCTACCAAAGTTTTTTTTTTTTTTTTTTTTTTTTTATATGACCGACTCTGGGCATAGGCTTCACAGCCTGCTTTCAAGGCCCAGTAGTCCTCCTACGTACCGCACACCTCTACGTGTCACCACTTCGGCGCGAACACCCACCGTCCATATTGAATACATGCTAGGGCTGTCTCATCCAGGACTGGTGTATTGATATTAGCGGAGGTATTTTTACGACATGTCGGCAGGCCTTCTGGTAGATCAGTAAAGTCTGATTTTATGAAATTCAAATCCTTAAACTGTTCCCTGCCTTAGCGGGATTTGAACCCGGGTCCGTCAGGACTGCAGGCCAACTCTCTACCGATTGAGCCACCGAAGTATCCCCATGTTGTTTTCTTGCTTACTATCCCCTCACAAACTTCCGTAACAAAGGCGGGACCTGTTGTTATATCAAATCTCAATAAACAGTTGACACTTTTAAACATCACTTCAACTAATTTTGATTACTTACTGTATAAACTAAATAATTTAAATATTACGGATTATATCTGTGTAGTCTATTGCTCCCCCAGTGCTTCTTCAGAACCCAGTGTATTTGATTCCATATCCACACAGTTGCGTAACCTTAACCTTGCCCTTAACACCGAAATTGCCATTTTTAGTGACTTTAACGTACATAATGTTGAATGGTTATTGCACTCTGCCAGGACTGACGCTGCTGGTCTAGAGTGCGAGCTGTTTGCAGTATCGTTGAATCTCATGCAGATGGTAAAGCAACCAACCAGAATAACATAATCTTGGCAATAATGCCCATCTCGGATCTATTCCTGACAAATAATCCATATCAATACAGGATAGAAGTACTGTCACCACTTAGGCCCTCTGACCACAATCTCATTAAAGCCTCATTAGTTAGCCTCCCTCCCCCACCAAACCTCCCCATTCTTAACATGTCCGGGTGACCCAATGGCACTTTGATAGGGGAAACTGGGATGGATTTAGAAATTATCTTGCTGACATTCCATGGCAGTCTTTCTTCTCAAGTGGTGCCAGTTCTACCCAGTCCCGCAGAGTGACAAGCCAAATGGTTTCCTGTAAGCCAAGAAACCATTAGAACGCCGGGTGGTAACCATATAACCAAACCATACGTGCTCCCTACGTGTCAACAAGTGGGTTGGTGGAGGGTTAGTGCCCCTCCCCGTAAAACAAATAACTCAAAGTCAAATGGCCACCCTTTACGGGATTATTGAGTCTGGCAATAGACAGATAGATAGATACCAGTTGGTATGGATTTATTCATACCAAGTCAACAGTTCACCAAAAGATCAAACTCTCCAAAGTGGTTGGATAGCAACTATGCCAGAGTAACAACCCATAAGTCATTAGCATATAACTCTTACTTAGAATCAAAAGCATCTGAATCATTCTGCCAATTTAAAATTGCTAGAAACCATGCAAATGCTGTAATAGCTCTCGCTAAATCAAACGTTCTTCAAAATCAAGCATCAAAACTACTTAACAACCCTAATGACAATAGAATATTCTGGTCAACTCTCAATTCTTTCAATAATAACTTTAACAAGTCATCATCATTCCCCCACTAAAATATTGAGATGGCAACATTACAAATGATCCGCGTGGGAAAGCAAACAACTTTGCAAGTACATTTGCCAGAAATTCTACCATAGAGGAAGTCAGCCAGAACGTCCCAGTACTAGAACCTGACTCTCCTAAAATTGTTCCAATTAAAATACAGACAGTATATGTAAAATCTATCCTAGACAATTTACCAGCCAAGAAAGCTCCAGGCCAAGATGGAATTTCACTAATTGTTTTGAAAATGTGTTCCCCAGAACTTGCCTCCGTTCTATCTAAATTATTCAGACTATGCGTAGTACTTCTTCATTCCCTAATTCATGGCAAGAAGCCAATATTCACCCAGTGCTAATGAAAGGAAGTTCCTCTGACCCCTCTGATTACACACCAGTATCTGTCACATCTTCTCTTGGTAAAGTAATTGAAATTTTAATTAATAAGCATATAGATAAACATTTTGAATCCAACAACTTAATTAGTGGTAAACAATATGGTTTTTGCCACGAAAGATTCACCATTGACATACTCATTCTCCTGAATCATACCATGAATCATACCATCCATCAATCAATCGACCTAAATGGAGAAACTCATGCAGTAGCTCTTGATATTTCTAAAGCTTTTGACAAAGTATGGCACCGTTCCCTGCTGTCCAATCTCCCTGGCTATGGCCTATTATCTTTTGTTCCTTTGATCTCCTCATATCTCAGCGAAAAGAAAAATAGGAGTAAAAATAGATAATGTATATTCCAATTTCCACTCAATTGACGCCGGCATGCCACAGGGATCAGTTCCGGCGCCAACCCTGTTCCTGGTTCATATTAATGATCTGTTATCTGTCACCCACAATCCCATCCATTCATATGCAGATGACTCAACACTTCACAGTTCATTCACAGTCAAACACCCATTTACAAAGTCTAATATCTCTAACTCTCAGTTCAGTATAGCCATCTCCATAAATCAAGACTTATCTACGATCAGTGAATGGGGACAAAACAACCTTGTCTCATTTAATGCTAGTAAAAGCAAATATATATACAATTAACCAACAGGCAGATATTGCCAGATTCGTATATTACCTTTAATGCTACTAATATTCCCATCTCCAAAAGTATTGAAATTCTCGGTGTCTCACTTAACAATGCTCTTAGCTGGACCTCTCATGTCAGAGCACTTGTTAAAACCGCCTCAAAGAGACTTGGATTATAGTATGGAGTCCATAAGTTTTTCACTGACGAGTAGTTAGCTATAATTTATGAGTCATGTGCGCTCTCAGCTTGAATACTGCTCACCCTTGTGGAATGGATGTGATGAGGTTGCATTAAAATAACTAGACAAAATTCAGAGCAAAGCTATTGGAATGATTAGGTAGAGGATGTTTTTCTGCTTTAATCTAGCTGTCTCCAGATGTTTTCATTCAGCTAAGGGGGTGGTATTTTCCGGAATGGAGGGGTTTGACAGAGCCTTCAGTAGCTCTTAACTACACTCTTTTTACTCTAACTTGGCTCAGATTTTCTTCCTCTTGCAGCTTATCTCATGTAACTGAGTGGCAGAAAAATACAATAATGTTGCTGAATATCCTCGCCAAAGCAGTTATTCGTGACTAGAAACATATTTTAATGTTAATTTCTTGCTACAACTCAGCATTCAAGTTGGAAAGATGGCAATTTTAGGTGAAGTTAAAAAGAATGGTATGTAATATGCCCCGCTCCCTTTCTCTTATTAATCCCTTCAGCCAGAGGACATGATTTCTATTCCTAGGATGGGATACTCGAACATATTTACGATCGATTCCCTTCGTAACTTTGGTGTGTTTTTACAGGAAGAACTAGACAAGGGAAGATTTTGCACTTCTTTTCCTGATCGTCCTGCAGAAAACAGTTAAAGATTTATTTATGAATTTAGAATAGGAGACAGGGGAAGATTCAACAGCTCCCTTGTTCTTCCTGCAAATCAGAGTCAGAGTTACGACAGGGAACTGATCGTCAGGACATCTTTGTATCCCAGTCCTAGTATCTCAAGAAGATTTTACTCATCTTAAGAGGGAACTTACGAACTGGAGGGATTAGCTACAGAATTACAGAAGTCCTTCACTTATTAATTTCTTTCCTAAGCTGAATAAAAAAATATGGAGCAAGCAAGAAAAAGAAATAAATACATCACAAGGATAAAGAGATAAACAGTTAGACTCCCGCCAGGCAACTTGTCTTTTAAGCCCCGCCCATCCTCACCCACCACCCGTAGAGTTGGTGAGGAAGGGCGGAGATAAAGAGACAAGTTGCTTTAAGCCCCGCCCCTCCTCACCCACCGCCCGTAGAGCTGGTGAGGAAGGGCGGGGCTTAAAGGACAGGTTGCTTGGGGGGAGGTATAGCATGAAGGACAAGCCGTGGACATGTCAAGTGGAACTGGAACGAGATATTCAAAGCATATGTTGCAGTGTTCATTGCAGGCCTTACTGATCAGGGGATAGATTTGCAAGACTTAAACCTATTTCGTAATTAATTTTCTCTAATTAGAAACAACCTCTAGCAGTGAAGGGGCCAATGAAAACTAAATGCAATCCTTCTACTTCGAAAATTCTCTCCCAGTATGACCCTAAACGTGTCAAAAAAATCACGAATAAAAAAAAAAAATGATAAATTGAAAGAGTTCAGACGAACACCTTTGTATATTTTGAGACGTGTATTTTTATGTTTACTACGTTATCTTTTATCGCTGATCCTGTTTTAAACTGCTGTTACTTTTTATATTTTAGATTTAAACATTAAAATAAAATATATCGAATCGTCTGGTAACATAATTTTGTTGGTTTGGCCTTGCAGTAACATTCCTGCATAGGATAATGATGCTGGAGAGGGACGCCTTCATATGGTGACACCTATATAATTGGGAGGGTCCAGTGCCCAGTTATACAAACATACTTCAGTACCCTCCTAGCCGCTAAAAGGAGGATGGTGGAATGCAGGAGGAAGACAGCGTCAGCGTGCAGTCCAATGGGTTTGCATTTCAGATGAACGTGGAGTTACAAAGACAACAAGTCAATAACTGCTGCTGCTGCTGCTGCTGCTGCTGCTGCTGCTACTACTACTACTACTACTTAGGATAATAATAGCAGTCTCCGACATACAGTATTCTAGCCGCAATTCACGTAACTTTGGGGAACTTTATTTACGCCGCTCCATTTACAATTCTCTCTCCTAAAAATAGGTCATCAGAGCCTTAAGTTCTGAAATACGGTTAATGGAGTTCTGTGGAGAGTTGACCCTTTTGACTGGGGGGGTTCTGTGAGCTGAATGAAATCGTCTTATAGAAGCATATCTCAAATGCAGTGTCGGTAGAGTCTTAAAGACTTAGGATTATACCGATATTAATAGCCAGATATTCTTAGGGGTTCAACTTTCGGTCTATTTGTTGTTACATAAAATGTATTAATATCGAACAGAGTTCATTTTTTTTTGTGACTTTTTATTTTTATTTCCAAGGGATTGTTTTCAGTTTGGGAAAGACCTCTCGTACAGAATGGGTGAATGGAGATGAAACCCGTTCACTGTGATGGCTGTTGTGTGTGTGTGTGTGTGTGTGTGTGTATCCCCTTGAATCCCATGACGTATTTTCATCATCTTCTTGCTAGCTTCAGATGATTATATTAAACACATGGGAGACTTTTCAATTTCGAGTGAACAGGTACAGCCTTAATAAACCCTATCGTTGCTACCCATCCTTCCCAAGTCGAATAAAATCGTGTGGAGACAACAATAATATAATCTGGAGTAAGTCATCGGGTTCAAGGGGATATATATTATACTTCCATTCTTTTGTTTGAATGAAGAACATAGAAAAAGAGTTTAATTTAAACCCTCCATCTCTAAAAGCCCCTGTGGACTTAAAAATAAATGAATAATAAAAAACATACATAAGAAAGTTTGGGAGTATCAGGAATAGTATTACGTGTGTAACAATGTATATATATATTTTTTGTGTATATTGTGCATGTATATATAGTGCGTGCTTGTCACTGTGTGTGTGTGTGTGTGTGTGTGTGTGTGTGTGTGCGTCGATGCTGTGTGTGCACTAGCATCTACGCACATGCACTCGCTCATGTTGTTGGCTGTTTAGTGCGTACACATTTATAAAGTCTTAGTTAATTCTGTTTGCTCTCTCGACGCGGGTGTGACTAAAATTGTTTTGAATATTAGTGACTTTTGGTGGAGCATAAACTGGCGACATAAAGATTTGTATTCACCAGTGATATTTATAACGTTTGGAGTATGGAGGAGAGATTAATTTGCCTAGCTCTTTTCTGCATATTGCTCGTCTGACCTCCAGTTGCGTATTAACGCGTGCACGCAGCCGGAGGGCATATAAGGCGGAGAATTTTGAATGGAGAGAGAGTTTTTGTGGCACTGGCATCGAGAAAGGCAGTGTCTGGATTGGAGATCAGAGGGAGGAGGAACAGTATTTTGTGTGCTGTATATCTTTCGGAACATATTTTCACTTCGTATTAGCATCCAGTCGCAAGTATTATTATTACTTATTATTATTATTTCTGGCAACTGAGTGCAGTTTAGTTATCTTTTTTGTATGCATTTATTTCTTTTATTTGACAAGTTTCTTCCCAGACTTGTGTAATTATTCATGGTATTATCAGGTTACTTACTTTTCTCATTCTTTTGTGTTTCATGATCTCATTGTAAATATTGTAAATATTATTAGCTTGTATTATATGAGGTATTTTTCGTTGTGTTTATTTTGCCCTTGCTAACGTCAGCTAATTTTATTAATTTCGAACCTGTGTTGCCAGATTGGAGTTAGCGTTCTTTATTGTTTTTCATTAATTATTTGTTCAGTTCCCTTTTCACTTTGTTTTTCTCAGTTTTTACGCAGTCAGATTGTTATCTTGTGTTACATACTCCTATCTCATAATATATAAATTGGCGAACTCGCCAGGATAATACCCTGATATTATGTGTATTACTGAGTCATTGTGAGTGTCATCATGGAGGGTAGAACTAGTGATGTTACTGTGGCGCCCGTACACATCGTGACTCAGCAACATGCAGTTGACTTCATCAACTCATGACCAACGAAGGATAGGGGTAGGAGGATGCAGAGGCAGGAGTTAACCTTAGTTGCTCAAGCTCTTGATATTCAGAGTGAGTCAGGTAATGTCTTCCCATTAATTAACTTAACCTGCCACCGACTGTTTGGCACAGACCCATACGAACTCCCAGGATTCTTGCCAGACCTTGAATCAGTTTCTATATCAGTTCATTCATCCCTTGAAAATTTAGCTGAGGTCAATGTATTCCAGCAGAAAGAATCTATTGATCCAGAGCAGGCTAAGTGCAATCATGAGTATAGGATGTCACATCTTAAACTACAGGAGAAACTAAAACTGGAGCAGATGAAGCTTAACTATGAAATGCGTATGAATTGCCTAAGTGCCCCAACCAATTTTCCCCATTCTTTTTCCGAATTTAGAGCAGTTGAGCCCACTAAATTAGTTCCCCTATTCGATGAGTGCTTAGTCCTGGAGTTCTTTGACTGATTTGAGAAGACTGCTACAGGTAACAAGTGGCCAGAGACAGCTGGTCAACTCTAGTTCTGACAGTAATCAAAGGTAAAGCGTTGAAGGCCTATGACAATCTTAGGCACCAAGAATCACAGGATTACCAGGTTTTAAAGAAAGCCATACTGCATGCGTACGAGATGGGACCTGAAGCTTGCGACATAAGTTTAGGAATTGTAGAAAACGCCTTCATGACACTTTTGTAGATTTCAGTTGGCAGATGACTGATGCATTTAATTAATGGATGTGATGTGAGAATGTCTCTGAATCTTATGTTAAGCTTAAGGAACTTGTTATCCTTGAGAACTTCCTTGATAAGACTGATACAGATTTAAGAACTTACCTTGCTGATAAGAATGTTAAGAATGCTGCTGAAGCTCCAGTTTATGCAAATGATTATTTATTATTTAAGAATTTGAATAAGGGTAAAGAAGTTCCTAGGAGTGTTCCTCGGAAGTGTTACTCCTCTCATCTCCCCAGACAACCGTCTCAGAAGCCCATCTCCACGAATTACTCCACACCCAAACCTGATACACCTCACATTTCCCCAGAACCTACACTCCACCCATTTATATGTTCATATTGCAAGAGGCCAGGTCACACTGTAGAAAGATGTTGGCGAAAGTCAGGTGTTGTGAAGCCAGTGACCTTTGTTTCTCGTGGAGCTCCGTGGTTACCCCTTCAGTTGGTTCCCTAGTTGTCAGTCAGGGAAACTCTGATGTTTGTTGTTCTGCAAGGTGGGAAGAAGGAGGCCACAGTTGTGTTGGAGCCCACTGTTTCAGGAGGTGTGGTACAGGAGGTGACGAGCAGTGTTGCCCCTGCTTCTTCATATGCCCCCTACCTGTATTCTGTTTCAGTGAAGGTGAATAACGTGCAGCATCCGGTACACATTCTTCGTGACACTGGTTCTTCAATTTCTTTGTGGGTAAAGCCAAATATGAAGTTCTTGATGTTGCAGGAGGAGAGTTTGTTCTGATTAGGGGAGTAACAGGTGCAAAGATTGTGCCGCTAGTTTCTTGTGAGGTTTATTGTCGGTTGTTTGATGGGCCGGCACAATATGGTGTTGTAGAATATTTACCAGAGAGTGGTGTTGATTTATTACTTGACACTGACCTAGTGAGAGGTGAGGAGATTACCACTCCAGTTTTATCAGAGGTGCCAGTGCCCAAAGTTCCCTCGCAGGTTGATCCCAATGATGCAGAGGTATTCCCAGTTTGTGCAGTGACTACGTCCATATCACGTTCAGAGAGGGGTCGACAGGAGATGGTTGCTTGTAGTGTGCCCCGTATTATCTTACCAGAGGGAACAGTTAGTCCTATGTCCGAGGACACGAAACAATCGGACAATGAGATATGTTTGGCAGATATGTTTATGGGTTCTTTGGAAGAAATTCCACCAGTTCCACTATAGGTGAACATTGAGAAGTTAAAGGAGATGCAGTCTGGAGACCAGGAGATTCAGAGGTTGAAGTTGTGTGCAGCGGTTGATTTTGAGAAGATGAGTGGATGTTTTTATGTGAAAGATAATAATTTGTGGAGACGGTGGAGAGCTCCACATGTGAATGTAGATGATGGGATGTGGGACTACCATCAGATCATAATACCTAAAGAGTGGAGGCATGAGTTAATTCAACTGGACCATTCTACTCCTTTTGCAGGTCACATGGGTGTAAGGAAGACATGGAGAGACTGCGTGCATTATTCTACTGGCCCCACATGACAGCGGATGTGGCTAAGTTTGTCAAACATTGTCATACGTGTCAAGTAGTGGGTAGGTCAAATCAGTCTGTCCCTAAGGCCCCTCTTGCTCCCAACTTCTAATGGTAACTCACATCTGCTCACTATCATTGACCCCTCCACGAGGTACCCTGAGGCAATGCCAACGTTCTACCAAGGCTAATTAAGACAGTGGTTAAAGTTTTGCTAGATTTCTTTACAAAGTTTCGTTTGCCCCAGGAGGTTCAGTCAGATAGAGGGTCTAATTTTCTTTACAATGTCTTCCAGCAGTCATTAGCTCAACTTGGCATCACACACGTCAAGAGCAGTGCCTACCATCCGCAGATGCAAGGTGCCTTGGAGTGTTATCACTAGAGTTTCAAGAATATGCCCCTCTACTACTGTCTGGAGCACTCTAAGGACTGGGATTGTGGTGTGCCGTTCTTCCTGTTTGCTATGAGGGAAGTACCTCAGGAGAGTTTGGGTTTCTCTCCTAATGAGCTTGTGTTTGCCCATCGAGTTCGGGGTCTCCTGAGCTTGATTAAGGAGACTTGGAGCAGTAACCTCGCCGAGAGCCAGAGCTTACTCCATAATGTGCAGGACTTCAAGACTTGTATGAGTGAGACTCATGAGCTGGCCTGGGAAAATCTCAAGCAGTCACAGGAGAACATGAGGATGTAGTACGATCGTAAGGCCAGGCTGAGGGAGTTTAAGGTCGGCGATGAGGTTTTAGTGTTGCTGCCACTGCAGGGTCAGCTGCTGACCGCTAAGTTTAGTGGTCCTTACCCTGTAGTGCGGCTTATTGGAGACACCGACTACCTCCGACAAAAGGAAGAAGCACCACTTGTGTCATGTGAACATGCTGAAGCTGAACTATCGTGCATCAGATTCTCCAGCTCCCGTACACCTTGTCTCCGCCACCTGCTGCTGCTTCTGAGGAGGGCGTTAATAGCGGTTTGTTTGAGGTGGACTGTGAGTTTCCAGATTGTAGCTGGGTGAAGAATGATGAAGCGGAGTCCACTCTCAATTCCAAGTTAGCACATCTGCCTCGAGACCAAGCATCTCAGTTGGATGCCCTCTTGTCAACTTACAAGGAAGTATTCAGCAGTGCCCCTGGGAAGACCAACTGGATTCAGGATGATATGAATGTGGGTGACGCCGTTCCTGTGAAGTTGTCTCCATATCGAGTCAGTCCTCAGTGTGTTGGCATGCTGCGTCAGGAGCTTAATTATATGTTGGACCTCGGGCTTATCTCCCCGTGTTAGTCCGTGGAGTTCCCCTGTGACTTGGCAGCCTAAACCACATGGCACTGTAAGATTTTGCATAGACTACCAATGGGTGAACACACTAACCAAGACTGATACGTACCCATTGCCCCAGCTTGAGGACTGCTTTGATCGCATAGGCTCATCTAGTTATATCACCAAGTTAGATCTCAAGAAAGGCTTCTGGAAAGTGCCTTTGACCAAACGGGCTAAGGAAGTCTCGCATTTTGTGACAGACAAACATATCAGCGTAATGTGGTTCCATATGGTATGAAAAATGCCCCGGCAACATTCCAGCAATTAATGAATATGGTTGTCGGTGGTAGGCTATGAAGCATTCTGTGGTATACTTGGATGCTGTAGTAGTCTTTACCGATGATTGGGAAAGCCACTTAAGAGACCTAGGTGTTTTGCTGTCCAGGTTTTCCGAGGCTCGCTTTGTAGTAAATTTAAAGAAGTGCGAGTTGTTTGCACACAAGTTCAATACTTTGGTTATGTGGTTGATCATGGTTGTGTATGACCCCCTGACTCTAAGGTGGAGGCAATACAGAGTTTTAAGGCACCACAAAACATGCTAAAGCTTTGGTGATTCCTCGGCAGTATTGGATACTACCGTCGTTTTTTGAAGAACTTTGCAACAGTAGTGGCCCCTCTCACTAAACTGCTTAAGAAAAATAGAAGATACGTCTGGACTGATGTGTGTCAGAATAGTTTTGATGCAGCCAAGGAGATCTTATGTAATTATCCAACTATGGTTCCACCAGACTTTAATATGACATTTAAACATGTAGATGCTTGTAATGTGGATGCAGGAGCTGTGTTAATGCAGGACGACGATCATGGCATAGAGCATCCTGTTTTTTTATTTCATTAAGAAGTTTTCTGTTTCTCAACGTAATTATTTTGTAATGGAAAAGGAATTATTAGCCCTGATCCTCGTCCTGCAGCATTTTTCTGTGTAAGTCCCTGCATTTGGACCCGCTGTCATTGTATATACTGATACCCACTCAAATTTCTGAATAATTTGAAGATGAAGAATCAGCAATTGACACGGAGTTTGTTCCTTCTACAATTTCATTTGGATGTTATACATATTAAGGGTGTTGACAATATCATCGCTGATTGTTTGTCACGTTCTTAAGAACGAATTTCCTAAGGGAAAATTCTTTCTTATGTGCGGGCATGTTACGTGTGAAAGAATCTATATACTTTTGTGTATATTGTGCATTTATGTATAATGCGTGCGTGTCGCTGGGCGTGTGTGTACTCGTATGTGTGTCAATGCTGTGTATGCCGAAATCTATGCACATGCACTGACTCATGTTGTTGCCTGTTTATTGCGTACACATAAAGTCTTTGTTAATTCTATTTGCTCTCTCGACGCGGATGTGACTAAAATTGTTTTTAATATCAGTGACTTAGGGTGGAGCTTAAACTGGTGACATAAAGGTTTGTATCAGTGATGTAGGTCTCGAGACCGGTCTTGGTCTCGAGACCAGTTTGATGTGGTGTAGGTCTTGATCTTGGTCTTGCTCGACGTGGTCTTGGTCTTGATCTTGGTCTCGAAGCTTTTGGTCTCGGAGTTTTGGCTCAAGACCAGGTCGAGACCAGCATTAAAAAGTGCATCGCGGCGTTGGAAGCTCGGAATTTATGATCATACACGGACAAAAATCATGGCTGATTTGATAAATTCCATACAGTGTTGTACTGTCAATAGATACTGCCTGGCTGGTGCTACGGTGATGATGCATGAGCTGAGCCAGCAAGCGCCGATAGAATGCATGCGAGTCGAGAGAGCATGCATGACATGGCCATTCTTGCAGTGATAATCTCCGTTTGCATGCACGCATGTTTGCAGCTCTGTTCACCTCCGTGTACTTCATATATGTTATTAGTGTATGCAATCCTCGCACCCTTCATGGGCTTAGTTCGCTCGGAAAACACAACCACAAAAATTTCTATTTTCTTATGTATGTTTCTTCATGCCAATGAAGCAATGAAAGCAGAAATATTTTACCTAGATGTTCAGTTGTTCACATATATAAATACATTGTCCCCCTTACAGGGGCGTAGCCAGGATTTTGGAGCGATGGGGGCCAAGTCAGACATTAGTGGTTTCCATCCTTTAGAGTTATGACCCTTCAGAGCTTCCAAATGGCTATCTGAGAGGCCTGCAGTGACTTCTATGACTATTTCAGAAGAAATCAGAATATTTTCTTGTGTTTCACAGCCACCCTCGTATTTCATACACCTTAATCACCTATGAGTGAGGGGCCATGGCCATGTGGCCCAGTGGCGTTTCTAGCCCCACTAAAGTGGGGCGCCACCTGGGGGCCGATAAATCATCTGTAGTAGCAAGAAGGGCAGTGAGCAGACTCGAATGAGGGCCCGTTTCAAAACAGAAAGTTAGTGAAAACTTCTCTTAACCCACCGCATCCCGTTGATGTATATATACATCCGAACGTTTTGTCACTGTGACTCCCGTGAGGTATATAAATGCGCAGCAATTGCAAAGTCTGTCATTTGCACATTTTTCAAACCTCGCTCGTGATTTTTGGTAGGTATACACGGGACACCTTCCTCTACAAGATGCCAGGAAGGGACAATGCCTTACCCCGCATGACCTCCCCCTCCCGCACGCCATTGTCTCGGCAATTCACCTGTTACCAATGACCTGGCCAGTAAAGACATGTTGTGCAGCAGTATGAAATTCAAGGCCAGAGTGATTCCCCAATCGATGACAATGTGGAGGACAAAGTTTACGTAGCGTTAGAGGACGTTTGTTTGTTTGTGTAATATTCTCCCCACACATGGTGGGGAACGGGCAAACAAAGAGCCCGTCACGGGAAAAAGCAAAATAAAAAAGCAGACAAAAAAAAAAAAAAAAAAAGTAAAGTAAAGCAGAGACAGCAGCCAGAATAAAGACGAGGCAAGGGCGGCAAACAGGCAAGGGGCAACTGCAGAGGATGGAAGTGGGCAGTGACTGATGGAAGGCAGCAGGATTAAGACAGCAGTCTGACTGCGATGTAGTGTACCAATGCAGCTCTAGGTGGATCAAACTCGACGCCCTCACGGATCACGGCTTCCTGAGATCGAGAAAGGGAGTTGGAAAGATACGCCTCACGGAAATCCTCGTACAATTGCCGATAGACATGTGGCAATGTGTCCTGGTCGTTAATAGGATCCGTGAGGTCGTATAAAAGTTCTTCTAAGTCCGTATCCGTGCGGGCGTCGAGTGTAGCGATGTCTGAAAGGGGCGGTAGGAGAGCGTCGAGGCGGCGTGCGACAGTGGAGGGGTCAGCCTTGTCCTTCCCCCCTTTCTTCTTCGATTTTTTCCTCTTCTCCTTAGGTGGAGGGGGAGAAGAGGGGCGAGCAATGGCAGCAGGCAGTGGTGGAGGAAGAAGAGGAAGAGGCACCTCCTCTTCGTCAGGAGCAGATGGAGAAGGCAAGGAGGGCGGCTCTGCCTCATCCAGATGGACGGAAGGGACGGGAGAAGAGACACGCTCCCCCTCAGCTCCTGACGAAGGGAGGTGAACCTCCACGACTGTCTCTCCATGCTCAAGTTCCATGGCCTGTATCGGTTCCGGGTCGGTAAGGAGTGGTTCGGTGGTGGTGGTGCCAGTCGCCCTGTTGAGAGGGGCATCCAGCCTCAGCCGTTTCCGCGGTGTCGTGCGGGGAGGTGGAGGCTGCGGCCGCCGGGCCTGACGCTCCTGACGAGGGGGGTGACGAGGATCGCGGGTGAAGCTCCGGGGAATAGTAAGGCGTGGAAGGCCGTTCTCCTTAAAGATTTCAGGAAGGAGAACAGCCAGAACCGCCTTACTACCCCCACTAAAGGCTTCAGCCGTCGCGATACACATCGCAACGAGTGTGTTAGTATCGCCAGAACTCCCAGGACCCCTAGGCTGGCGTCTCGGGTCCGGGGGGCGGCGCCGTGCATGAGCAGAGCCCTGCACGGCAACACCACCCGGTCCAGTGACATCCGTAGCCTCGGGACCCTTGGCAGCCTGAACGATACGAAACTCCACTGTCTCCCCATCGCCAAGAGAGCGCTGGAAAAACCGTGGATTAGGTACAGCGATCCCAGAGACGTGGACGAATACATCAGAGCCAGTGTCCTGGCGCCTGATGAACCCGTAACACGCTCTCACGTTGTACCACTTCACGGTTCCCCGGATGGTAGAGGCTCCTGACGGCTCGGATCTGCTACTGGGTGCCCCCCTCAACGGGTCGAAGGCGTGAGCAGGTGAAGCAGGTGTCTCGGTCGGCTCGGGCATAGTGGCGACTGGCCAGGCCAAGCAGAGTGGAATGGTTAGAGGACGAAACAGTCAGAACTGATGATCAGGTAATGTCACCAAAAAAGGTCAGGTATGTTGATGTGTTTGGTGAGTGAAACAATGCTTATGTTTCCTATTTTACTGCATTAAAACCAATATACTCTCGTAGTAGATATAAATTCATACCAAATAAATAAATAAATACTGTCTATGTATGGTGTGGCATAGTTACCCTCCCATAGAACTCGTTTTCTTTGGAGCCAGCCTGATAGAAAACCCAGTAAGGTACGGGGTACTGCTACCTGTATCCAGTATATTAATCCTCAGGTGAGCGATTTCTCTATGGATTCTCTATGTTTCTCACCAAAAACAGAGGTTTCAGCCAAAAAAACTTTTTTCCAAAATTGGTCGGGACTGGGGGGAGGAGTCAGTGGTGGAAAATCGATCAGGATGAGGGGGGTTAAACAAACAGTAAGTACAACCGTATGAAGTATTTGGAGCACTTATGGAAGTAAAACATATCTTTTATATTTATGAATATTTTTTGCTTCCCACCTCTGTATCATGAAACCCCTTTGGTCTCATGTGTAATTATCCTGGAAAATAGGTAGTTCCGCTCATCTGTTCACGAGAAACGAAAGATGAATATTTTGTGTATGGAACCTTTGGGCACGGGTAAAGCCCGGAAAGAAGTGCAAAAATTAGTTTTTAAAAAACCAGCTTTCGCATGAGGAAGATACAGCTATCCATGAATATGATGACATTGACAAAGTATGCAACACCATACATTATACCTTCAAAACTATGCTTTCAAAAGTTTAAAAACTTGAAAACTTTCAAAAGCCATAACATCGGTGTGCAGGGCCGTAGAGAGCTTTGACCGCACCCTTGGATGTCTGAAAATCGTTTGACACAGGCCAGAAAAAGAAGCAAAATTGTCACAGTCCTGGTGTGGGCCCTGGTCACTCCATACTCTTAAGTTTTGGCCTCGGAAATGATCCTCATTACCCTCTACTCTCTTTCATTCTTCGTAGTGATTGTCTTCCCAGAAACTCCTTGACCTCTTTCAACTCATGTACATAATCAACTTAAATTTGTCTAACTCGCTGTGCGCTAGTGCCATTTTAAAAAAGGTCTGACATAATTCCGTGGCCAGTGCCAGTGCTATTTTAAAACAGTTTAAAATAAATAAATCCACCGTGACCGCATTTTTTAAGAGTCGCTGGTAAAAATTAGCAGGCATGTATGGTAACTGGCGGTGGCTGAATCGGTAGAGAGCCGGCCTGCAGTCCTGATGGACCCAGGTTCGAATCCCGGCTGGGGCAGGGAACAGTTTAAGGATTTGAATTTCATAGAAGCAGACTTTCCTGATCTACCAGATGACCCGCCAACATGTCATAAAAGTAACCCCACTAATACCAATACACCAGTCCTGTATGAGACAGCCCTAGCATGTATTCAATATGGACGGTGGGTGTTAGTGCCGAAGTGGTGACATGTGGAGGTGTAGGAGGACTACTGGGCCTTGGGATAGGCTACTGCCCCCGAGATATAGGCCCTGAAGCCATTGCCCAGAGTCAAACACATAAAAAAAAAAAATACTTCCCTACCATCCCCCAGGCTGTCAAAGCCATACACTCACTCGCTTCCCCCCTCACGCTCGCTCTGCCTCACTCTGCCTGTGTGCCTCATCCAATGCTGTACCTTGTGAAGGCATTTTTAAAATATTTTCTTGTAAGTGTAAGTTGTAAATATTTTCTTGTAAGTGTTAGGACAATATACTGAAGTCAAGTTGTAAATACCTTCTTGTAAGTGCCAGGACTATTACATAATAAAGTCAGGTTGTACGTATCATGAAGTAAATATAAGACAATGCATTCACAGTGAGAAAGACACACAAATTGTAAAAGATGTTGAAGTAATAAGTGAGGCGCTGAGTGGAATAACCTCTCGTGTGCCAAATATAGAAAATGGAGAAAAACGCTGTTAAAGTTTGTTTACTTTCAAAATGCCATATCTTTTCAACCGATAAAGATATTCTGGTGATTTTTTTCAAATGTAGCTGAAAACATCTGCTTCCATGTTAGAGTATGTAAATCAATGGCATTTTGAAAGAACAATACATTAACAGCGTCTTTCTCCTCTTGCCTGACAATAATGAACTGTATTTTCCCAACAATGTGTGTTATTGCAAGCCAACCTTACGATGTATGCATGTACTTTCACAATATCCATTAATATAGCACAAAACCAGCACAAAAAAATAATATATAGCTAAGAAAATCTGTCCATGGTGGCCTGTGGCGCTCGAGTGGTTATTACTAGATTCTGGGACTTCCCCCACGTAGAGCTAACAATAGATGCGTGTCTGAACGTGAATACATAAGAAAAATCGGCCTTAACACCAGTGGAATAACTGAGCCTGATGTTGGTTTCCAAGGTTCAAGACCTGGGGAAGACAAAGCTAAGCCACAATGATTTTCTGACTGGATTATTCAGGCAAAAATGGACCTAATGTCCACCTAGTACAGTATAAACACCCTCCTGTGCAGCGAGGTCAGTCACTACTCTGTATAAAATTGGATTTCCACCCATGTTGGGGGCATTTTATCATATGATTTGTTATTGTACTAGTAGAAGAGGGTTTGGGGAATACGTTGGTGTACTTATCTCCAAAATGGCCACTGTGATGGACAAGAGGTTTTTCCACTCAGCGCCTCAAGTAATCAGAAAAGTGTACTGAACATTGTTTTACCTTCCCAGCATAAATACATTAGTATACCTTACATAGAAAATTGCTTTTCTCTCACCTATGTGGTGAGCATGGGAGATTGGCTATACCTGTATACGAGTATGCAGGACCCAATAAAACCCATTTCCGAGCCTCGGTGAGCATTTTAACCCCTCCATGGCCGCCGGAGTCGAATGACGTTTAGGTGATCAATGGCCGCAGACGTCATTTGAGTGCAGCCTATAAAAAACTGCAAAAATTTTTGGGAAGTGAGCGAACGTTCTGAACGTCTTAATACTGACCTACACTACACTCCCATACACCTCAAGCAGTTCAAAGCCTGCTGCAGTGATGAGTGGATTTTCGATTTTTTCGCTCCTAGCCATGCCTAACCAAGCACAACTACACCTATTATCTCGACCCAGGCAAAACATATCATCTTTGTCCTCTCTTGCAAAACACACACAACCACCTGCTTACGATTATGAAGTAATACAGGCACATACAAAAAAGGCATGATAATAAGTGAAAAATACATTTTTGTCTTGGTATCTTTACCTATTTGCTCAGGTTTGTTGTAATGGTTTGGATCATTTGATGCAGTGCAACTTGTAGAAAACTGTGAAAACCTTTGGGAAGTGAACGAAAATCTGGGACATGAGACTGACCTTGACTTCACCCTTTCGCATATCATCTGTCAGTTCACCACCTGGTGTCATGACGAGTGGATGTACGATTTTTTCGCTCGTGGCCATGCCTAAAAACACATAGTTACACCCATTATCTCGACCCAGACAGAAAATACAATCTTTTTCCTCCCTTGCAAAACACATACAACCACCCTGTTTACGAGACAGCAATATATACTGCGAAAATAACAAGGTAAAATGATAAAGATGAATGTAAAATGATAGAGAAAGATGAACATGTTATTACGGAAACAATATGTTTTCCCCGTCTGTAAACTTATTTATTTTTGCTTTGTATCTGTATTCGTAATAATTAGACATCTGAAACTGCATTACGATTCTATTTTTAGCCATGCTCGTGGTGTGGGAGCAGGAAGTTGCGACTCAACCTCCACATTGCTAATCGGATCTGACCCTCCACTTTATTCTCCTGTGGCAGAGTCTAACTTTGGAGGATGTACAGTTTTCTCATTTAGGAACGAAAATTCAACTCTTTCGCCCCCGTTTCCAAGCATGGACACAACGATAATGTAAGAATTAACTCGAAACTACCATAAACATATTTTATATCAAAAAGGTGAAAAAGTATTCATAATTTTCTTTCCAGCCATTCCTAACAGATTATGTACTGAAATCATTCGATATCATCATATCTCATATATGCACATTTCAGCACCATTCGTATTCTTTTGGGAGATAAAAAAAAATAACAACACCTGTCCAGTCGCATTGCAGCATCGCTCCTGGGCGGCGATATCGGTTGCCGATATTTCTGCAACTTCCGCGCTCCATTGCAAGCAATAAAATACGTCTAGGAAGCTGGGATTTGCACTGTTAGGTGCATCTGGACTTTCTCTTCAATATGGCAAGGAAAAAAAATCAATTTTCGAAACTTCAAAAAATGGCCCCGGCGTCGGCCTGTGTGCAAGGAAAATTCCGGGCCTTCGGCCGCAGACAGGTTAATGGTGAAATTCGTTGTTTCCACATCAAAATCTATCATTTTAGCCAAAAAAAAAAGGTCGAAAAATGGGCGGCACTAGGGCGACCTATAGGGCTAAAAATAGCTGGCATGCGGCAGGTTAAAAGGTTTTGAAAATCACATCGTTACATAATGTAATCTGCAACTGGGTGATTCGGGTACTAGTGCACTCACTCGAGGTGCCTTGACGCCAGTTTAAACTGACTAGCAGTGCAGCACCTGCAGGCTGCAGCTACTTTTTGTTCGTTCAGCAGACACATAAATTCTTGGTATTGGTCTTGGTCTCAGAGGGTCTGGTCTTGGTCTTGGTCTCGAGGTGCCTGGTCTTGACTACAACACTGATTTGTATTCACCAGCGATAATTATAACATTTGGAGTATGGGGGAGAGATTAATTTGCTTAACTCTTTTCTGTATATTTCTCGTCTGGCCTCCAGCTGCATGTTGACGCGTGCACGCAGCCGGAGCGTATATAAGGTGGAGAATTTTGAATGGAGAGAGTTTTTGTGGGACTGGTGTCGGGAGAGGGAGTATTTGGACTGCAGATCAATGAGGGAAGAGAAACAGTATTTTGTGTGTTGTATATATTTCTGAACATCTTTTCACTTCGTATCAGCATCTTATTGCAAGTATTATTGTTATTATTATTATTTGTGGCAACTGAGTGCACTTTAGTTATCTCTTTTTGTATGATTTTCTTTCTTTCATGTGGCAAGTTTATTCCTAGACTTTAGTGTAATTACTCAGGGTATTATCAGGTTGCTTGTTTTTCTCATTCTTTTCTCTTCCATTATCTCATTGTAAATATTGTAAACAATCTTAGCTTGTACTATGTTATGTGTTTTTCACTGAGTTTATTTTTCCCTTGCTAAAGTCAACTAATTTTATTTACTTTCGGACCTGTGTTGCGAGACTGGAGTTAGTTTTTTTTTTTTTTTCATCAATTAACTATTTGTTCAGTGCCCCTTTCACTTTGTTTTTCTTAGTTTTACGCAGTCAGATTTAGTTATCTTGTGTTGCTTACGCCCATCTCGTAACAGTGTGTGTGTGTGTGTGTGTGAGCATATGAAAGCTCATATTACCGATATTCACTTTAACTGTTCGAACCCACTACTCGAATCACAGGCACCACGAGACGAAAGCGCTACCGACCAAGCCACAATCGCCTAGTCACACGCCACCCATTGACTGCACACACCTTCACATACCACCACTTAGGTATGTTACGGGGGTGTATATTACGGTGAACTCTTAGCCCTTAATTATCACCAAAAAGGGGTAAGGTAAAGCTCACAAGAAAACTAACGTAACTTTATTGTACACTATAACATACACACACAAAAGAAGAAACCAGGATTCGTTTTCCAAAACGGGAATTCATGTAGGCCTCAGAATACAAATATAAAACAAGTTATTTCTTACCTAACCAGAATACACTCAGTGGAGGCTAAGTACTCATAAAGCTCGAGGAAACTTGGAGACTTCGAAAATATAATCCAGATATGAATCAGACACAAGTGTCAATGGAGGAGTGAACCAAAATTGGGATATGGTGCAAAAACTGTGTTTTGTAATCAAAGTCAAGTATTGAGTAATGTGTGAAAATATGAGGAAAAGTGCAACAGAATGTGACAAAAGTGTCACTTGACTGAAAAAAAAAAAAAAAAAAAAAAAAAAGTGAAAATGTGACAAAGGTGTACAAATGACAAAATGTGAACAAATGTGTACAATTATGTCTTTGTCATATTATCCTCGAGCTTAGCAGACTTACTCCGCCTCTCTCTGCTAACTAACCACTAGGCTGACTTAGTGCAATTAGAGGCACCTGCTACCAATGGCAGCCTTACACATATTACACAGAACCAATGGCGTGCCATCAAGAAAGCAAAGAAAGCATTATTTAGGCTTCTATTGGCAAATCCTCTCATTTTGCTCCTCCCACACTATCAGTTACACCCACTATGTCGAGGACAAAAGGATTTTCTGCACAATTTATGGGAAAAACAACTAGTGTGTTATCATTCAAGAAGGCAGAGTTGACCGCTGGGTAAACAGAGCTGAGGTCTAGGGTTACCATTACAGCCAGCAAAACTGATAAGAAAAGATTTATCGATCTTGGCGGCTCATCTGTCTCCATGTGTTATCACCTTATCTTCTATTTCACCCATTCGCTACTGGAGTAACTACACCAGTGACATCTCCCTTCCTGAGAAAAAAAAATTCCCAAGGGGAAATTTCTGGGTAATGTACAATTTAAGTTCTGGAAACATAAACTGCTAAAGCACTCAAAACACCAGTAATATGTCTCACATCAATGGAGTATTCCTGCAAAAAGTGAGCCCAGCAGGTCAATCTAAGATTTTTGTCCTTAAATCGGGACAAAAATTTCAGAGGGTGGTGATCAATATACACCGCAACATCAACTGACCCTGGACCAACATGCACAGAGAAGTGTTGAAGGGCGAGTATGAGTGCAAGGAATTCTTTCTCAATAGTTGAATAGTATCTCTGGGCCTCAATGAGGTTTTTGCTGTAATAGCACACAGGCATCTCAAAGCCTTGATCATTATCCTGAAGCAAAACTACGTCAACCCCTAGGCCACTGGCATCAAGAGCTAATTTAAAGGGTTTATCAAAATATGCGCTTGAAGCAAAAGGTGACTTAATAAGATGGCTTTGACTTGACAATAAGCTTCCTCACATTTCTGCTTCCACTCATACTTGACTCCTTTTCTTAACCCTCCCTATCCCGACTGATTTCCCTGAATGTCTTTATTGGCCAGGTCACTGGTAACAGGTGAATTGCCAAGACAATGGCGTGCGGAGGTCATGCTGGGTAAGACATTGTCCCTGCCTGGCATCTTGTAGAGGAAGGTGTCACGTGTATACGTACCAAAAATCACACACAAAAATTAATAATTGTGCATATTATGAACCTTGGAATTGCGCAACATACCGGTATGTCGACGGGTCTAGCTGTGACAAAACATTGCGACGTACCCATACGTCGATGGGATGCCTCGAGTTAACAAATCAGTGAGAGGAGTTACAAGATCAGAGAAGTTCGGGACAAAACGTCCATAGTACCCTACCATACCCAAGAATTGTTGCAACTCTCTCTTATTTTTGGGTTGGGGGGAATTGACAATGGCCCGAACTTTAACATCAGGAGGCCTCACTTGGCCTAAACTAACCACATAACCTAGGTACTGCACTCGAGCCCTCACAAATTCACATCTAGTTAAAATAAGCACTAAATTAAAAGAGGACAGTCTCTGCAGCAAGGCATCTAGTTGGCTCAAATGTTGTTCCCAGGTGTCACTAAAAATAACATCATCATTGTAAGTTACACAACCTTTAACGTCCTTGATGAGATCATTTATCAGCCTTCAGAATGTGGCAGGAGCATTCTTCATACCATAGTGCATGATGTTACATTTATAAGTATTGCCACTGACCACAAGACAGGAAAATTCTTGTGCCCTTTCTGTGTGTGGGATTTGCCAATATCCTTTCATCAAATCTAATTTTGTAATAAACTTAACACTACCTATCACATCCACACAATCATCTACTCTAGTAAGTGGGTAGGTATCAGTCTTGGTAAGGGAGTTGACTATATGATAATCAATACAAAAGCGATGTGACCCATCGGATTTTGGAACCACTATGATCGGGGAGCACCACTCACATTGACATGACTCGATTAACCCCTGCTGCAACATGTAGTTCAGTTCCTCTTGAATGATGGTCTGCTTCTGATGACTAGCCCGGTAGGGGGACTGCTTCACAGGGCTAGCATCTCCAACTACCACGTCGTGTTGTGCTGCTTCCGTCCATCCTGGGGTGTCCCGTAAGACATCGGGGAACTTCCTGAGAAGGGCAACAAGCTCGGCACACTGCTCTGCAGTCAAGTGGGAGAGTTTATCGGTCAATGTACATCAAGCTTCCTGGTTTTCTCTCCAACTGGTCATCTGGACCAAAGTCAAAGGGCAGCCCTCGCCCTCTGCCAACTCAACGGCCGACACCACGCTTGCAGCACTAGGGTAGTCCACGTCTCGTCTGTGGTACTTCTTCAACATATTTACATGGCATAATCTTCGTTCCATCCTAAGGTCTGGGGTTAAAATGACATAATTTACTTCACCTACACTCTCTTCCACTACATAAGGGCCTGCAAAACTTGCCTGCAGAGGCTGACCATGAATGGGAAGCAAGACAAGAACATGATTACCTGTGTGAAACACTCTGTTCCTAACTTTTTTAGACTGGTCATACCACCTCTTCATCTTCTCCTGAGATGACTCCAAGTGTGCCCTGGCTGCTTCCATACTATAGGCCAGTCTTTCTTTAAATTTTGACACATAGTCTAGCAAGTTAATATGGTCATCATTCCTTGAGGAGTTTAAGAGGACCTCCTAGTTCATGGCTAAAGATGAACTGAAATGGGCCCAAGGACTCACTTGGTGCCTCTCTGGTGGAAAAAAGTAGGAAAGGCAAACACTTGTCCCATTCCTTTTCATCCAAACTTATCTTTTTAAGCATACTCTTCAAAATTTGGTGATACCTCTCTAATGCACTCTGACTCTAAGGATTGTATGCTGAGGAAGTGATCTGGGAGATTCCTAACTCCTTAAGGGTTTTTCTGAAACGTCTGGAAATAAAATTACTGCCTTGATCTGACTGAACTTCCTTAGGGAGACCAAAATGGGTAAAGAAGGTCAGAGTCTCTTTTACAACCAATTTTGCTGAAATATTTCTCAGGGGAATGGCATCAGGATATCTAATGGCCATATCTACCATTGTGAGGATGTACTGGTGGCCTGAGAAGGTTTTGGGCAAAGGACCAACAATGTCCACAAAGACTCTAGTGAATGGGGCCTCAAACACAGGTAGGGGAATCAAAGGAGCTGCAGGGATGGGCTGATTGCTCTTACCGACTAGCTGACAAATGTGACATGACCTACAGAACTGGAACACATCTCGACGGATTCCGGGCCAGTAAAAATGCTGCCAGATGCGGGGGAGAGTCTTCCTCACCCCTAAGTGACCTGCTAAAGAAGTCATGAGCAATGGACGACATTTTTTGCCTATAGGTTTTTGGAACCACCACTTGATGTACATTCTCCCACTCGTTATCATGAGCAACACTAGGAGCTCTCCATCTTCGCATTAACACGTTGTTTGGCCTTAAATAATAACATTCTGTCAATTCAGACTCACATTCATCTTCCCTAACTGCTGAGTCAGTTAAAGTGGCAATCTCTGGATCAGATCTTAGCATATCAGCTCCTCTTGAATGAGGAGCATCAGTCTGGGGAGTCTCATCAACCTCTGAGTCATTAAACTGGGCAAAAAAGGTATCACCAAGCCTAATATCATCATTGGCATTGCCAATACCATTACTGTCAACTGGCTGGCCTTTGCCATCATAGCTTTAGTTACAGGACATGCAGGAAACAATCTAGGATCCAACTCTTTAGTCCTATCCCCACTCAAGGGAGTTCTTGACACGCAGGGAACAGCACTCACCTGTCCTCCAGCCAAGTCATTATCCAAAAGGAAAGTGACCCCTTGTACAGGAAGCTGGTCAACAACACCCACACGCACTGAACCAGTAACTATCTCTGGAGCTTCACCTCAACTGGGGGAACAGATACAAACTCAGCTATATCCTGCAACAAGACACATTCATTAGGGTCAGCTACATGAACAATCCCCTTCAACATTAGTGACTGTGAAGCTCCTGTGTCTCTTAGTATAGTGACTTCCTTACCACCTTTTCCACCAAGTGGAACTAATCTCTCAGATATCAAGTTAGCAAATAAATGATCTGGGGAGGAGTCAGTTCGTGTACTGCTTGGGGGAGGACACTCTGATGGAGTCTTATTACCACTCTCACCTGAACCTGATGGCTGCACTGCTCCAGTCTTACTAGTGTCTAACAATGGCGCTACAGGATTCTGTCTATCAACCACTGACAGTTCCACTCTTGCTTTATCAACAATATGCACCTGCTGGGGTTGTGTCTGACTACCGCTAACAATATCTATGGGTGGCTGCTGTCTGTTGGAGTCAAAAGGTCCCCAAGAGTTTACCTGAGTAATAGTTTTCACATTGGAACTTTTCCCTCGTTTTTTCCAGAACCAATCCTCCAAGTGCCCCATTTTCTGGCAATACTGGCAAAACGTGACACTTTTTCTTGACCCTCTGGCAACACTGTCCTCACTTACTTTCGTGGAACTACCATGCTCAGGGGTTCCAGTGTTCCCACTTGTGTCACTTGACATTAACTTGCCTTTACCAGAAGAAGGGTTCACAAAAACTGGTTGGTTCACTCTCCTACTCTTAAGAAATGACTGAGACTTACGTTCATGCCTATGAATTACACTGTAATTATCTGCTACAACAGCAACCTCTGCTAGAGTATCTAAATCTTTCTCCACTAGGCATGTAGGAATATCCCTATCTATCTTACTAGTGAAGTTCTTCAAGATCATTAGCTCCCTCAGTTTACAGAAATCATCAACTTTCTTAAAATGCAACCATTGATCAAGTAAGTCCGTAAGTACTCTAGCATATTCCACATGAGTCTGATATTTCTGTTTAAAGGCAGATCTAAATTTAAACCTATACGCCTCTGGCACGAATTCAAATGCTTTTAGAATGGCCTCTTTCAAATAATTATAGTTGCTGTAGCACTTTGATCAACAGATAAAGAAATGTAAGCCTCTTGAGCCTTTCCTTTCAAAGCACCTGCAGCAGTACTGTCCAAGTGTCATTTGGCCACAAGAGACGACCTGCTACCTTTTCAAACATATGGAAGTAATTAGTGACATCTTGCTCATTAAAGGGAGTTACTAGCTTAATGTTCCTAGCAACATGAAAAGTTTCCCTGGCAGATGAACTAGTAGTTGTAGGTAAACTATCAAGGTGCATCAGTCTGAACTTGTGATCCATTTCCTTTTGTCTCATTTGGGCTTGTAATTCTATTTCTCTCATTTTGTCCTGCACTTCAAGTTCTCTCTGCTTAATTCTGGCTAACTTAAGTTGCACATTGTCACCAGTATCATGAGCAGAAAATTCACTAGAGCCAGGTGTCTCCGATGCCAAAGGCTCAGGGCCGTATCTTTCACGGATATCTATATTTTTATATGCACCCATAGACTTCTTTGTTCCACGTCTTCCATGAATCTCTAAAATTATCATCTTATTCAACTTACACTCCCCATATGCACTCCTCAACAGTCCCATTCCTACAACTCATACTCTTCATCTTCAAAACTAAGAGAGAGAGAGAGAGAGAGAGAGAGAGAGAGAGAGAGAGTCACATCCACTTTCTTCTACCCTATAACTGACAAACTTCCTCACTTCTTCTCTTACTCGAATCTAAATTGTTTCTTTTCTTATCCATCTTACTTGGCTTTCTGTTCCAAATCTGTTTTTTGCTCTCCTTTGTAACGATGTACACCATGTTAGAATCTCAGAATACACACACACACACACACACACACACACACACACACACACACACACACACACACACACACAGTGTCACTCACTCACTGTCCAAGGATCTCACAGTCGACCCTGGGATGACGGGCTTAGGACAAAATAAAAATTAAAATATAAAATAAGTGGCATCAAAATCAAGCCCTAGATTCTAACAGACCAACAGATAAACAAAGAGGATCGAATCCCAAACGCCTGGTCTCATTCCTTCTCTCAGCCAACCAAACTTGTTTATATAACTTTTACTAAAGCTGGGTTCTTCTGAAAATGTGATGATGTTTGTCGAAACGGCAGACAGACGATGGTTGTATTGGTGGTAGTAGTATTAGTAGTGGTAGTAGTAGTGGTGGTGGTTGTGGTGGTAATAGTAGCTGTAATTTATTCACGGTTTTTATTCCCCGCTGTGTAGAGCACAACTCTCATGTGTGGGGAGGCTCCCCACATACAGCTCGTCTCAATAGGGTGGAGTCAAAGGCTTTTCGTCTCAGTAACTCATATCCTCTTACTGGTTTCCTTCAACTTCTGTCTCTTCACCGCACTGTTGCATCTTAATATCTTTTTTATCGCTACTTCAATGGCCACTGCTCCTCTGAACTGTCTGTCTGCACCCCTCCACCACTACGGAGGTGCGTTGCACCTAGTGATGCAAAGAAAAAAAATAATAGAAGAAAAACGCGTTCGTTATTTTTAATAAAAAACTTTTTTTTAAAGTAGAAAAAAATTGTTTTTAATTGTATTTTTAAATAGGTAAGAAATATTTCTTTTAAAGGTTATTACCGGAAACGACAGCAATATAAGAGTTCCTTAAGCCAATCCACCTTATGTGTAATAGAATTAGAACCATGTGTACTTACTGTAGAGGTCGTTTGTACAGCCTGATACAGCCTGAACCTTGGGCTGAAGCAGTATTATCAAATATTTACGGTCCTGAGAACAAAAATTAAGAAAGGAGTAAAAAAAATTCAATGTGGTTATAAGGTTTATGGCAGCCAGTTATCAAGTCTGAAGGTCAAACTTGTCAGAGGTTCTAGTCCTGACTCCTGGCTCTGCTACCTTCTCTAACATGGAGTAGGAAACTTGGTTACTTTCATGCAAATTTTGGGATACATAAACACCTTGTCAACACAGTTCAGACAGGTTACAGGGGAAATATTTATTGTATTTTTACTATTTCCAGGACTGTCAGAATGTTTGACTAATGTCTGACCCCAAAAATATGACATTTGGCATAGAAAATAGTATACGAATAATCAAATATCTGTACGGGGAAATTAGAAAAAAAACAATAAATGATTTTAAATAACATGTTTTTTGTAAAAAAAAAAAATTTTTTTTTTTTTTTTTTTTTTTGCATCACTAGTTGCAATCGTCTATCAACAAACTCTCATCCCTTTTCTGTCCAACTCTCAACTGCAGGAGTTAACCGTTTCTCCCTGTCCTTCACGTGTGCAACAGGTCATCTCTGGAACTGTCTCCCTTTGTCTATATTTCCTATTGCATATGATCTCCGGTCTTTAAAACACAGTGTGGCCAGGCATCTCGAAATGAACAGATCTTGAACTAGACTCTCTGTTATTTTTTGTTTTCTTGGAGGGAGTTATTTGCGGGCTCTTGGCTTTTGGTTCCTTGTTCCTTGCATGAAAAAAAAAAATGTCTTTTTTGTAGCTTTATCTGAACGTGAACCCAGTGACTGTAGGACACCAACTACTTCAATCGGTCGCTCCCAAAGGTCTTTTGTTGAAGGATTTTTTGTGTTGTGATAGTATGGGGCATAAGGTGAGTGTGTTGTGGTGTGGGGGGAGGCACTGCCTTGTGTGTATAAGGGATTATCTATGAGGTGTATTTTGTGTTGCTGTTGTGGCAGGGCAGGGTGGTGGCTGCATTGCAGTGTGGCTGGGTGTACTTGTGTCCCTCTGGGTAGGGTAGTTTCTGAAGGGTGTATGTCTGGTGGTGGTTCATGAAGGAGACTGTTTGGCTGAAGGTTTTGGATAGCTGTGGTGGTACTGTGTTTATAAGTGTGTTTGTGAAGTGTAGTGTTGAGTGTAGGATGGGCGGTGTTGCTGAAATACTCTGTGCAATGTTGTGCAGTTGTTAGTTTCTTGTTTCTTTGTGATGCGACATGAAGTTACACGGGTGGGGTGGGTCTTGAACTGAAACAATGTACGGTGTGCCTCTCATATTCATACGACCTTTGATAAGAAGCATTTGTGTTTTTTTCGTCCTTTTGCAGCATAATTCCACATCCTTTCCCTTGCACTTCTTCGTGACTATCGTTCTTTTACATTTACCTGGCCTAGATTTACGTCATTTGGCGGCTTGTTTCACATAGTTCATTTGTAGAATTTGATACCACCGCTCCATACTATTTCCACAGCGCTTTTTCGTGACTATCATCATATCTGAGTGTTACTCCTCTGTTGCAATTCAGTATTCAAGATGGAGAGATGGCAATTTTAGGCCAAGGTAGAGTAACACGAATATTGTCTTATTCATGACAGTAAATTTACTACAAGATTATTGGGGTTGTATTTTTTTAGTAGTAATAGTAATGGTAGTAGTAGAAATAGCATATGTGGTAGTAGTAGTAGTAGTAGTAGTAACAGTAGTAGTACAGTAGCAGCATTTTAAGTAATAGTAGTAGTAGTAGTAGTAGGAATACAGTAGCAGCAGATGTAGTAGTAGTAGTAGAGTAGTAGTAGTAGTAGTAGTAGTAGTAGTAGCGTACAGTAGTAGTAATAGTAGTAGTAGTAGTAGTAGTAGCAGTAGCGGTACAATAGCAGCAGATATAGTAGTAGTAGTAGTAGTAACTGTAGTAGTAGTAGTGGTGGTAGTAGTTGCAGAGGCAGACTTATCTGAACGTGAACTCAGTGGACTGCAGGCTGAAGCTGACCTCCTTCTTCAGTCCACCATTCTTCTTTCGGGGGATAGGGAGGGATCTGAGGGATTTAGTATAACCAGGCAGTGGAACATCCCGGAAATATCAGTGCCACCACATGAAGGCACCCCTCTCCAGCATCAGTGTTGTTGATTAGGGAGTCTTTATTGCCTAACTGAAGATCATTGACTTGAACACTCCTTTGGCAGCTTGTGATGCTAGTCATGAAGAAGTGCTGTGTGAAAGATGTAGAGTCGCAACGGTTAATCTGTCTGGATATTGAGTTGAAAAATGATACCCTATGTCTGGGGTTCCAGTGTAAGAGAGAGAGAGAGAGAGAGAGAGAGAGAGAGACACACACACACACACACACACACACACACACACACACACACACACACACACACACACACACACACACACACACACAAACACACACACACACGTAAATAGAGCTGCAAGAGAACAGTAAAGAAAAAAAAAGGGATGATTTTATTGACAAACACATAAAGCTGATTATTTTATTCGAGAGATACATAGACAAGAACGTAAAAAATAATATTATTTTATTAGACTAATACATAAGAATCAATTATATAGTTAGAGAAATACACTGCACAGTATAAAAGCAAGGAGAGACTTCAAGGGATACTAATAAAATAATAATAATAATAATAATAATAATAAAAAGAATAATGGTAATAATAATAATAATAATAATAATAATAATAATAAGCAGTAATAGGCGTCCGATTCGTTTCTTCTCGTATACCATAGATTTATTTATTTATAATTGTTCCCATGTTCAGCCAGTTTTTTTTTTTTTTTTCCTCAGTGTGTTGCCAAGTCTATTATCCTTGCCTATCAGTGAGAGAGAGAGAGAGAGAGAGAGAGAGAGAGAGAGAGAGAGAGTGATAGAGAGATCAGATTGATGTACTCTGAGGGGGATTCTTTGTCCACTTTTGTGCTCTTGTGACGGCTTCAAATCCCAACGGTTCAAGTACATTCGTTCTGTGTTTTCGAAGGCTCTTGTAACAATGAATTCCTGCGTTTTTGTGTTTAGATACTGAGTAGGAGAGTTCCATGAGGAGGGTTATGACAGAAGCGACCACTCCGAGGCCCAGCGCTATGAAGGCGCTTTGTAGATGTTCTAGGTTCAATACTCCACCACCTCGAGCCTGCGTGGACGACAAAATGAACAGACAGACAGACAGAGATATTGTTAATAATGTTAAGATATGGAGATAGAAGCACAGAAACAAAAGATGAATAAAAGCACAGACACAAGACAGCATTTGTGTGTGTGTGTGTGTGTGTGTGTGTGTGTGTGTGTGTGTGTTTTATCTCTTGTTTCTTCACTCCATCTTAACCAAAAAAAAAAAAAATACATTTTAAGTTTTTAGGACATTTTTATGAAAGTTAGCAACCATAGTACACATTAGCTATACAATAAAACAACTCTTAACTGTGTAATAATTGCTACCGTGATTACTAATGTGTCAAATGTTTAAGTGGAATGGGACAACACGAATCCGTAGAGTTTTACATATACTGAGAAGAGGTCTGAGTGGTAGAGAATGTTTTTAGGCAGTAACTTCTATATTTTAAATTGAATACTTCTCTAGGTATGTGTTAATCCTGTCTACCTTCACCCTGTCATGGTAGGGACAACTCTAGTATTTTTATTTCACGTAACTCTAGATTATTTTATTCAACTGAGAATGAGTCATAAGAGTCTGTGCAAGTTATACTCTCTTCACCTTAACTTGGTCCAGATATTCATCCTTGTGCAGCTTCTTTCTCGTAGTTCCGCGGCAGACTGAGACAATACTAAGCTACTGGTCGACATGTTTTCCATAGCACTTCTTCGTGACTAGCATCATTCTCTAGTTTTTATCTATTGCCATAACTCGTGAGGAGTAGACTGCAGCACCAGTCGAACAGGACAGTACTCCCGAAGTGGATGGCAAGCTGCTGATAGAGAGACCTGGAGCTCCCGTTTCACCAGCCCTCAGGACTTGATCCTGACCACCTCCCTTTGCTGAACATTTTCAGTGCATTCACTTACACAGAGAGTAGGCCAGCATCCTCTCATAATACCTCTACCTTCAACTGTCTACACCACACTACATGCGCATAATATACCACACCTTCTGTTCACTCTCTTTAGTAATGGCCGCTGCAATGTTACTATCAAATGAGGTGGTACCTCGGATTGCCACCACCGGCAGGGTAGGGCTGGTGGCACTGGGTCCTCCCGATCGCCATCAAGCGACTGTGCCAGCAGCGTCTGTAGCTATTTCCGGGAATGCTCGTCAGCGAAAAAGTGAAAGTGCGGCCTTATTCTTCACCAACATCTGCGGCCTTACCATAAATTTAAACTCAGTTCATTTTATCCTACAGTCCATATCCCCTTTGGCCTTTTTCCTCACACAACCACAAATCTCACCCTCTACTGACATATCCCCATTCCGATTTCCCAGTTACCATCTCCTTACAAACTTCCGTAACAAGGGCGGCACCTGTTGTTATATCAAATCCCAATATGCAGTTGACACTATTTTAAACTTCACTTCATCCAGTTTTCATTACTCATTATATAAACTAAAATTGTCAAAATATTACCAAATATATTTGTGTAGTTTATCGCTCCCCCAGTGCATCTTTGGAACTCAGTATATTTGATTCCATATCCACACAGTTGAGTAACCTTAACCTTGCCCTTAGTACCGAAATTACAATTTTGGGTGATTTTAACATACATAATGTTGAATGCTTATTGCATTCTGCCAGGACTGACGACGCTGGTCTAGAGTGTGAGCTGTTTGCAGAATCGTTTAATCTCACCCAGCTGGTAAAGCAGCCAACCAGAATACATGATAATCCTGACCATAATGCCCATCTCTTGGATTTATTCTTGACAAATAATCTAGATCAGTACAGGATAGAGGTACTGTCACCACTTGGATCCTCTGACCACAATCGGATCATATCCTCGGACCTCATTAGTTAACCCGCCACCCCCAACACCTCCCCGTTCTGAACCCGTCAGGGTGACCCGATGGCACTTTGATAAGGCAAACTGGGATGGATTTAGAAATTATCTTGCTGACATTCTATGGCAGTCTTTCTTCTCTAGTGATCCCAGTTCTACCCGGTCCCACATTTGCGACTTAATACTAGCTGGTATGGATTTATTCATACCAAGTCAACGTTTCACTAAAAGATCGAACTCTCCAAAATGGTTGATGGCAACTGTGCCAGAGCAACAGCCCAAAAGTCATTAGCATATAACTTTTATTTAAAATCAAACACATCTGAATCACACTCTCAATTTAAAATTGCTAGATATCATCCAAAAGCTGTATTAAATCTATCTAAATCAAACTTTCCTCAAAAGCAAGCATTAAAACTACTTAACAACCCTAATGACAATAGAATATTCTGGTCAGCTCTTTCTTTAATAACTTTCTTTAATTCTTTCAATAATAACTTTAACAAGTCATCTTCCATTCCCCCACTAAACTCTTCAGATGGCAACATTACAAATGACCCGCGTGGGAAAGTGGATATTTTTGCTAGTACATTTGCCAGAAACTCTACCATAGACGATAAGAGCCAGAATGTCCCAGTACTAGAACTTGACTCTCCCGTAATTGCACCACTTAAAATATAGACAAGATACGTAAAATCCATCCTAGACAATTTACCTACCAACAAAGTTCCAGGCCCAGATGGAATTCCGACAATTGTTTTGAAAAAGTGTTCCCCTGAACTTGCCTCTGTTCTAGCTAAATTATTCAGACTATGCATACATACTTCTTTATTCCCAAATTCATGGAAAGAAGCCAATATCACCCAATTCCGAAGAAAAGAAGTTCCTCTGACCCCTCTGATTACAGACTAATAGCTGTCACATCTTCTCTCGGTAGGGTATTTGAAACTTTAATTAATAAGCACATTGTCAAACATCTTGAATCCAACAACTTAATTAGTGACAGACAATATGGTTTGAGCCACGAAAGATCCACCATTGACATACTCAATCTCCTAACTCATGCCATCCATCAATCAATCTATCTACATGGAGAAACTCATGCAGTAGCTCTTGATATTTCTAAAGCTTTCGACAAGGTATGGCACCGTTCTCTGCAGTCCAAACTCCCTTGCTATGGACTAACGTCTTTTGTTCCCTTGATTTCTTCATATCTTACTGACAGGAAAATAAGAGTAAAAGTAGATGATGTATATTCCAATTTCCACTCAATGCTGGCGTGCCGCAGGGGTCAGTTCTGGTGCCAACCCTATTCCTGGTTCATATTAATGATCTCTTATCTGTCACCCACAATCCCATCCACTCATACGTAGATGACTTAACATTAAATAGTTCATTCACACTCAGACACCCACTTACAAAGTCTAATATCTCTACCTCTCAACTCAGTACAGCCATCTCCATAAATCAAGACCTATCTACGATCAGTGAATTGGGACAAAACAACCTTGTCTCTTTTAATTCTAGTAAAACTAAATATATACAATTTACTAATAGACAGATATTGCCAGATTCGTACATTACCTTCAGTGCTACTAATATTCCCATCTCCAAAAATATTGAAATTCTTGGTTTCTCACTTAACAATGCCCTCAGCTGGACTTCTCATGTCAGATCACTTGCTAAAACCGCCTCAAAGAAACTTGGATTATTGTGCAGAGTCTGTAACTTCTTCACTGATGAGCAGTTAGCTGTAATTTATAAGAGTCATGTGCGCTCTCAGCTTGAATATTGCTCACCCTTGTGGAATGGATGTGGAGAGGTTGCATTAAAACAACTAGACAAAATTCGGAACAAAGCTGTTAGAATTATTAACAACCCTGCCATTACAAATAAACTACCTCCCCTGCAAGCAAGAAGGAATATTGCCTCCTTTGCATCATTTTACGGATATTTTTATGGCAAATGCTCAGACGAAGTTGCGTCCATGGTGCCACCTCTCCATGCCTTCCCGCGTGCTACACAGGCATCTGGTAGCACTCATGACTGGAATGTCACTCAGCCATATTGCAGACCTTCTGCCTATCAGAATTCTTTCATTCCCCGACCTGCATATCTCTGGAACTCGCTTGCCCAGAGTTGTTTCCCTCCAAATTTCAACCCGCAGCTGTTCAAGTCTTACAGATATTTTATGAACAGAGGACACTAGTAATCTGGTGTATGGATTATTATTTTTTTTTTTAATTTGTTTTTCCTTCCTCCGTTCTTTTATGGAAAACAAAAAGATAAAAAAAATAAAGATTGAGGGATGGTATTTATAGGCCAGGTTAAAGTAAAAGGAGCATAATACTATATTGCTTTTATTTTAACTTGACCTAAGATTGTCATCTCTCCATCTTCAGTCCTCAGTTGTAACAATAAAACCAGAATATGATGATAGTTACAAAGAAGTGCCATGTCTTTGTCCTCCTCTCAGCCATGTGAAATAAAATGCAAAAGGATGAAACTCTGAGCCAGGTTAAGGTAAAAAGAGTATAGTAGTTGTAATCCCAGGCTCATCTGAACCTGAACCCAGTGGACTGCAGCCTGGTTACCCTTCTGCAGTTCACCATCTTCCTTTTGGGGGATAGGGAGGGAACTGAGGGACGTTTCTTGAGCCACTCAGTCATATTGGTGCCACCACGTGAAGGCGTAAAAGGAGTAAATTACAATGGATCTTTTTTTTTTTTCACTCTTGTTGCACACTTCGTAACTCTTCTTCATAAGCGATTTATTTCCCTCTTACATCTTAACATCCTCTTGTCACCGATGCAAACCACGTCGAAATTAAAATCTGTAAGTTAATTGCAAGATAAAATTAGGGAGAATTGTGCAATATGAACGTTTAGGAAAAAGTTCTTATGCCAGTGAGAATCAGGATTTCTATCAGTGCCATAATTAAGTTATCAGACCCATGATACAAGGGCCAACTTCTGCCAGTGAGACTTCCCGTGTACAGCTAATAAGTCCTGCAAATAAATCGCTAAGGAAGAGGTGTTACGAAGCCTCCTGTAGAACAAAAAATACATCTTTCCATTCTCAAATCAAGGGCGAACTTTTTCAAACGAGACTTTCTGTGTACAGCTATTAAGTCTCGCGAATGTATCGCAAAGGAGGGGTAACTGTGATGCTTCCTTTGCCACCTAAAATACGTAAAAAGTAAGATAATTCGCTAAGAAAAAGTGTTACGAAGCCTCGTGTACAACAAAAATACGCCTTCCCATTCTCAAATCAAGGGTGAAGATTTGCCAGTGAGACTTCCCGTATGCAGCCAAGTGTTCGAGCGAGCGATGTGAGCGAGAACACCAAATTTAGTCACAGTCTGGACCCCCGACATATGTACCCGAGCCAAAGATTTATCGCATCAGCAAGAAATGGGGCATAGGTCGGGAGGAAAACTCTGTAGTACAGTAGCGAACATTTTTGGATATCTCAGCCAGTTTTAAAGTTACAAGATAGACACCAATTTGGAAATCGCATAAAAATCCTCAATTATTTTCATTTCACGGACAACCTGTAATTCACAACAGTTTTCCGTAAATCGAGGAAACAATTTTTCATGTCACGTTAGCGTAACAGCCGGCAGCGCAAGAAGTAACTGTCTAAGGTTGCTTGAGTAGCGCAGCAGTATTTTCCAACGATTGCTGAGAGAATTGGTTTTAGGAACTGTAAGGGAATATTTTTGGTGTGATCTAATAAGTTCTTCTTAGTATTTTCAGGTCAGGATATCAAAGGAAGATGATAAGCCACATGAGACAATATTCAGCTCTGTCTGACTTGCTCGCTCACTCTCTCGAACACGTTCCACACTTTCAGTGTGGACGCTTATTACATTTTAAATCTTCCAAATAAATCGCTAAGAAAGAGGTCCTACGAGTCAATTACGGGCCAACTTTTTCCAAGAAGCTTCCGGTGTGCATATAATAAATCTTGGAAATAAATCGCTAAGGAAGAGGTGCTACGACTCACTTACGGAGGAGCTTTTTCCCAGGACACTTCCGGTGTGCAGTTGATAGATCTTGGAAAGGATGCCGGACTCCAGAAGGCGGATGAGGTTGTCTGAGATGAGGCGGGTGTAGGGGGTGTTGCGACGCAGTAACCAGATCATAAAGTTGTTGTATATCTGTGGAAGTAGGTACACTATACCACCAGCTGTGTGTCAGGGTATATATATCCCATTGGATCCCAGAGTTGCTGGGCGAGGCACTGTTCCAGGAGGGTTCTAAGCGTACCGCATTCCGCCTATCGGCTTCTAGTCGCGAAGCTCATAGGTCCCTACCCGGGGGTTCCCTACTTTATTAAGGTTTGAAAATTCCCAGCTCTGTCCAATACTGTGGACACTGGACTCCAATGGCATATATATATATATATATATATATATATATATATATATATATATATATATGGGTCTGGTTAGTACTTGGATGGGTGACCGCCTGGGAACACCAGATGCTGTTGGCATAACGTTCTCCCTACGTGTCAAGTGGGGTTGGTGAAGGATTAGTGCCCCTCCCTGTAAAACAATTAACTCTTAGCCCTTGGCCACCCCGTTTGGGATACATGGCGTCTGGCAATGAAATATATATATATATATATATATATATATATATATATATATATATATATATATATATATATATATATATATATATATATATTTACCTACCTGTCTGTGGGTGTAGGGGGTGTTGTGATGTATTATCCAGATTATAAAGTTGCTGTATATCTGTGGAAGCATGTACACTATAGCACCAGCTGTGTGTTAGATTGCTTATATTTTGGTTTTGTTTGTTTGTCTATCTCTCTAATTATCTCGCTGTGTATCTGTTATTCATCTATCTATCTATCTATCTATTTTTATCTGTCTATGCCTGTAAAATTCTGTCTGTCCGTCTGTATCCATGTCAACCTGTTTATGTGTCTATCCATCTAAATGCCATTCTATTTGTGTGTGTGTGTGTGTGTGTGTGTGTGTGTGTGTGTGTGTGTGTGTGTAAAATCTGTCCATCTATCCATCCCTCTATCCTTCTGTCTGTATGTTTGGCTGTCTGTTTATCTCTATACCACCCACCTTCTCTCTCATAAGATAAGTATCCCGAGTCAAATTCTTGCGATGCCGATTGTAAAGCAGATAATCAGTAACGAGAATCAAAGTATGCGTCCTCTGCATCACCAGCTCCAGCGGACGCCCAAACGGATCGTGGGTGGTCATGTTGGGGTCGATGTATAGCCTCCTCCCCAGTTCGGCTAGGATGGGGTCCTCTGAACTCCTTAAGTCGTCTGGTACTGTGGTTCCATATTCGTACATCACGGGCCTAGAGAGAGAGAGAGAGAGAGAGAGAGAGAGAGAGAGAGTCATCATGAATCATCATTGCCATTGCCATCATCATCACCATTACCACTCTAGACTTTCTTCCTCACCCAGTAATACGAGCAAAAGAAAAGGAACCGACTCTTTGCATTCTAACTTGGCCTAAAATTGTCATCTCGTCATCTTGAATGCTGAGTTGTAGCAGTAAACTAACCTTAGAAACTGATACTAGTCACGAAGAAGTGCAATATAGAGCCGTGGCATTGTCTTGTTCTGCCACTGAGCTACGTGAAACATGTTCCAAAAAGACAAAAAACTGGGCCAGGTTAAGGTGACATAAGTATAGGTAACAGATGTCCACAGTAAGGTATGGAACGTGATGGAGTCGAGTAGCTCTTGAGATAAAATAAAATTTGAGGATATTGAATACAAATTTTATTCTAATTCACTATTTTCTCTGTAGTTTCACCTTTTGCCTTGATTGTTTTTGTAGCCGTTTGCTTTCCATTAAAATCAAATAAGCAGACAGTGATGTGGCAAAGCTCTAATTCTTTCGTTTTCCTGAACTTCAATCCTCTGGATTCTCTATGCTTTGGTTTCGGCTAGCCTTTCATTCTCTGACTAATACCTTGTGTACATTTCCATTAATTTTACCTACGGTGAATAATTCTTTCACTATCTTACTTTAAGATGGAAACACATTATGTCAAATTTTTCCTTCTCTGAAATCGGCATTCTAGTTAATTCCAGTGCTCACCACCACTTTTGTCTCTCGTACAAATCAGCTGATCACCGTGGTGAAGAAACCTGCATCTTTTCTATCCCTAATGACAGAGCAGCATGTACTCGCACAGCACCCCACCTGTATCCCTGACCGCCTTTCCTTACAAGTAATCCTTCTTCTTACTCTGTCAAACTTTCCTCTCCGTTGGGCTTCTCTAATCACATCCTTATCACCTTAATCTGTCCTATCGTTCCAGTAAGGACTGTGGACCGTCCCAAGAAGAGGCAGCATTGGCATTTTGGAGCTGCTGATTGGGAGCCTCTCAGGCGGTACTTCTATGATTTTCCCTAGAATGATAATTACTTCCATGGCCGAGAGCCACCAGAGTTTGCCTTGCATATTATGAAAGTTGTTCTCTCGGGCATGGAAGCAGACATTCCTTTCTTTTATCTTTTGACTACTGAAAAAAAAAGTTTTAACACGCTTGTTGTAACGCTTTGCAAAACATTGAGAAGGCCTTCAATTTGTACTGGAAGTAACGCTCCCTGAATCTCGCTTCTATTATATCTCCGTCTGGAATTGTGCTAAGTCTGTTGTCCACTCTGGGAAGAATAATTTCACTCTTACTAAATGCTCTAAACACTCTCAGATTCTTCTCACTCTTTCAGCCACCTTATCAAATACCTTTCTAACAACTGTTTATCTTTCTTCCCTCTTGTTTTCCTCTCTGGTGACTTTGTAGCTGTTTCTTCTACTGAAGAGCAGAAGTCTGTGCTCAAACACTCTCATCCAGTTCCACCCTAGATGATTCTGGTGCTGGTCCTCCATCTCTTCCACCTCTGACTTCCTCATGACTGGTATTGAAATTTCTTCAGTCGATATAGTTTCTGTCCTCACTAGCCACAGTACTAGCAAGGCGCATAAGCCTGATGGGGTCCCCCTTGTTGTCCTCAAGAACTGTGCATCTCTGCTTACACCCTTCCTAGTTAAGCTCTGTCCTCTTTGTCTGTCTACTCGCACCTTTCCTTCTTCCTGGGAGTTTCCTCTCGTTCAGATTGTCCTGAAAATGGGTGACCAATCCCAATCCGCTAACTATGGCCCAATTGCGTTAACATCCTGTACTGAATCTAATTTTAATAAAAATAAGCATCTTGCATATCACAACCTACTTTCTGATCATCAGTACGGGTTCTGCCAGGAACGTTCCACTGGCGATCTTCTCACCTTCCATTCGGTCATCCTCCGTTCGTGACGTTGGCGAAAGCTTTGCCATTGCACTTAACATCTCAAAAGATTTCGATCGAGTTTGCCATAAAGCTTTATTTTCCGAACCGCCCTCTACGATTGCCATCCTTTTGTGTGTGCCTTCATCTCTAGCTTCCTCTGTGGTCGTTCTGTAGCTGTTGTTGTAGACGGCCACCGATCTTCTCTTGGAGCTTTCAATACTGGTGCTCTTCAGGAATCTATCTTATCACCAACTCTCCTCCTATTCATCAGTGACTTTCTAAGCTGTATATCTAACCCTGTCCACTCATACACAGATGACTCCACCCTTCACCTTTCCATCTGCATCCCGCAGCGTCCATCTTCGCAGTTCTACAAACACGGGGCGAGGCTATGGCACACCTAATGTCTGACTTGGCTTACATGTCTGATTGGGGTAAAAGTAATCTTGTTTTTAATGCATCAAAAACCCAGTTCTTACCACTTCCAACCCGTCAAAATTATCCGCAGGAGTATGTCTTACTTTTTAACAATATTCATCTCAATTTTTCATCATCATTGAACATACGAGGGGCTTCATCCTCGGGATTTAGCTTCGAAAGATTATACTACCTCTCTTGTAAAATTTAAATGTAAGAAATTAAGTATGCTAAGCCGGCTCCATGCCTCCTTTACCCTTGTAATGTTGTTAATTTTATACAGGGGTTTTATTCGTCTCTTTGTCAAGTACAGCTCTCATGTATGGGGAGGCTGTCCACATACAGCTCCTCTCAACAAAGTGGAGTCTTCCTCTTACTGGCTTCCTTCAACCTCTGTTTCTCCGCTGCACTGTTGAGTATTTTTATCTTTCTATTGCTACCTTAATAGTCACTGATATTCATAACTGTCTGTTTGCCCTCCCCCCCCCACCTTCATTTGGGCTCACATGTAGCAACCGTCTAGTAGCTAACTCTCATCCCTTTTCTTTCCAATTCTTTAATGCAAAAGCTAACCTTTACTCCCAGTCCTTCTTGCATTTAACAGGTCAACTCGGGAACTGTCTTAATCTGTCTGATTTTCATACTACCTATGACCTCCAGTCTTCTAAACGCAATGTTCTCTATTGCTCCGCTTGCTCACTCAGTGAGTCTTTATCATCACCATCATCATCACCACCAACACCACCACCATCACAACCACCGTCATCATCATCACAATCATCACCACCATCACCACCACCATCATCATCACCATCATCACCACCATCACCACCACCATCATCATTACCACCATCACCACTGTCATCATCACCATCATCACCACCATCACCACCTCCATCATCACCATCATCACCACCATCACCACAACCATCAACACCATCATCACAACCATCACCACCACCATTATCACCCTCATCACCACCACACTACCACCATTATCGCCTCATCACCACCATCACTACCATCATCACCACCACCATCATCACCATTATCACCACCATCACCACCATCATCACCATCACCACCACCATCACCTATACCATCATCACCATCATCGCCACCACCATCATCATCATCATTAACACCATCATCATCACCATAATCATCACCACCACCATCATCATCATCACCATCATCACCACCATCACCACCACCATCATCATCATCACCATCACCACCACCATCACCACAACAATCATCACCACCATCACCACCACCATCATCATCACCATCACCACCACCATCAACACCACCATCGCCACCTCCATCATCACCACCACCATCATCACCACCATCACCACCACAATCATCAACACCATCACCACCATCATCACCACCACCATCACCACCACCATCATCACCATCATCACCATCATCACCACCACCATCATCATACTATTTTTTCACTTTCAAGCCATATCTGATTGACCTCGTTACACCTCCTCCCTAGCGATTTATTTTGCATTTTACCCATTAATATAATCTTGTATGTTATTGCTGTATACTATGTCGACATTGAAGCTTTATAAATAATCATATAAGTCAGTGTTAAGATATAATACGCAAAATACAGGGTAGTCCATATGTAGCGCTCCTCTTACACCTCGCCAGGCCATTTCTCGTGTGCTGTGGGGGCGGCTCAGTCATCGCTATATCCATCCTCCATTATTTATTTCCAACCCCCACTGTCACTCCCACGCCAGCAGACTGATCCATCCCCGCAACACAATAATCAGATGAGTTACTTGTGCAGCGCTATTTCCGGACTACCCTCCATAAAATCCTCCAGCCAATATTTAGTAAACTGTGCGTGTTCAATTTTGCCAAATATTTTCGTTCTTTTTCATTTTATTTCACGTAGCTCAGTGGTAGAGTTTAACAGATCTTTGGCAATGCATCCTTTCCATACCACTTCTTCGTGATTAGCATTGTATGATACTTAGACATATCCGAGTATATAGAGCTTGTAAAATGTCTTACGTTAGGCAGACAGTCAGAAGTTTACAAATCAACTCACGTGATATGGGATTCCGCCACTTGTTTCACGGTCTCAAGTCTGGTAGGGTAGACGGGCACTGTCAGAATGACTACGAGGTTGCTTGTATATCCGGCCGCTAAGATGTCTACCGCAATCCACCACACCACCAACCACACCCTCGCCCACCACACTGTTATCTCCTTATCCGGCATGGACTGTCGTATCAAACCAGATCCTACCTGCAAGAAGAGGGAGAAGACAATAGCGATAGTGATGTTGATGATGATGATGATAATAATAATAATAATAATAATAATAATAATAATAATATTAATAATAATAAGCATGATTATAATTTGCCCTCTTGATTTTGAGATATTCCGGTAAAACGCAGATGCACACACAGACACACACAGACTCAGGCCGTTATACTATCGCCCCACTAGGCGGGCAGTAATAATAGTAATAATAAAAATAATAATAATAATAATAATAGTAATAACAATAATTATAATAATAATAATAATAATAATAATTTATGATGATGATGATGATGGTAATAATAATAATAATAATAATAATAATAATAATAATAATTTTAATAATAATCCACCCCCATCCAACATGCAATCCTAAGTCACCCCATAGAGGAGCGCAGGAACCTGGGGCTAGGTAGGTTAGTCCCGACATTTAAGATGAGAGTAATAACAACAACAATCATAATAATAATAATAATAATAATAATAATAATAATAATATTGGCAGGACTCCAGAGCACAAATCAGGGAAGAAACATCTCTCCATTTTGGCCTGTGCCAGTGCTGATGGCTCTCATCGTCTATTGCCAGTCATAGTAGGCAAGGGCAGGTGATCCAGGTCACTGAAGGACATCATGGCCAAGTTTCCTGTGTAGTGCTATGGTAACAAGTTAACCTGGTTTAACCAAGATATCATTCATGGCTGGTTCCATCACAGCCACGACCGTTCCGTGCAGCAGCACCAAAAAGTTGTAGCATCAATCGTGACAACATGAAGGCAGTGCTGCTGCAAGAAAACGCACCAGCCCATCCTTCCTCTGCTAAACTCTGCAGCACGGATGGACGAATCAAGCCTTGATCCTACCAGTAACATCGCTCACCTGACCCAGGCAATGGACCATGGAGTTACATAGAATGCAGAGGCACTTCAGAAAGCTCTACTAGCACCAGTGCATCATTGTGACTGTGGATGGGATGGACCAGGAAGACTATGAAGACACCAGAGGCAAGAAAACCCAATACAATTTCAAGATATACAACATCAAAGACGCCATCTTCAACTTGGCAGAGGCATGGAAGAAATTCTCTTGCCAGAATCAAGAAGAGGTGGTGCAAACTCATCAGAACCCCCAAGACTCCAGCACCACTGCATGGTTTTTAGGGGTTTTTAGGAGTTTGAGCCACTGAGGATGGCAGAAATGTTGGTATCTGCACGGCTGAGTGATCTTGCTGGGGAGAGGCTACAAGAGTGGCTGGATGAGGAGGCTGGTGTGCCTAGGTACCATCATCAGACAGAAGAGGAGACTGTGGATGAACTACAAGACTGGACACTGGCAAAGAAGGAAGACGAAGAGAAGAAAGCGAAGACATCTGAACCGTCTCTAGATGCAGCCACTGATGCTGCAAACACCATCCTGGCCGTGAAGACAAAGTCGGAGGGCCTCTGGCTCAACATTATGAGGTCATGCAGCTAACCAGGTTGGGATTTATACAGCTGCAGCAGCCAAGGAAAATCCTGGATAAGATCATCCAGTTTTTCAAGCCTATGCCCACTGCTGCCGAGAGACTCGGCACAGTCAGAGACCTCCAATGTGCCCAGGGCAACAACATCCTCAGCCAGCCTTTACATAGCCTCAGGATCCAGAAGTACATCCTTCAGGACCCCAACCCCAAACATCTCAGGACTTTCTGTATCAGATGTGACATCAGAGTCACCAGAAATCATCTTTGCCAACAGTGGCGATGAAAAACACTTAATTCAACCTGAAGCATACAAGAATAATGGAAGTGTGAGCACTTTGCATCCATCTATACAGGTGATGGGCACAATGCATAAGTTTCATACCCTTTTCAACCCAGCTTGGCCTGAAATTACCATCTTCCCATTCCCATCATAACCACCGAGTTGTGAAAACAGACTAGTAATATTGTATTAGTCATGAAATAATGTTATATCAAGAGTGTGAAATTATGAGCCAGGTTAGGTTAAATGGAGTACAGTATAGTTTAAATTTTTAGTACTAGAATACACTATTTTACTAATTTATGTTCTAACATGTACTTGTAATCCCACTTCAGGGGGGCCCATCGGATACAACGGAGTATCCGCTTTATTGGATTTCCCCCCATTAGTCTGGTATAGTGAGGGAACACTTTATATATATATATATATATATATATATATATATATATATATATATATATATATATATATATATATATATATATAAATCCATCCATCATCCAATCCTACGTTGCCCATCATCCAATCCTACGTTGCCCCATGAGGAGCGTAGGAGCCTGGGGCTAGGCAGCTGATCCTGACATTTAAGATGAGAGTGACCAACTTCACTCATCCCTGAGTGGAATTACGTGAACAATAAACCCCAACCACCCCTAGGATATAAACCTTCACCGGTTCAATCCGATTAGAGCACAATAATTACCCACTAAACTACCAGGCGCCAAAATTTGGTTATATGGTTACCACCCACCGTAGTAAATGGTTTCCTGGTGTACAGGAAACCATTTGGCTTGTCACTCAGTGTAGAGTCACCCATAGGCAGAAGGAAGAGGAAAGAATGAAGGAATGAAGGACAGAGGAGGGAGTGTAAAGTCACCCATAGGCTGAAGGACGAGAAAAGAATGAAGGAAAGAAAGATAGAAGAAGATGGAAGGAAAGAAGGATGGAGGAGAGGACAGGGCAGACACCCGAGAGCAGCACTACATTGAGTGAGTGGATGGTGAGGGCCCCCACCTACCACAAATATATATATATATATATATATATATATATATATATATATATATATATATATATATATATATATATATATAAATCAAATCAAGAACTGTGTGTGTGTGTGTGTGTGTGTGTGTGTGTGTGTGTGTGTGAGACATGTCACACACACACACACACACTTGAGGCGTCACAGAGAGAAGACGTACGATAATTTGATCCTCGCTTGGCCAATGTTGGCGACAATATTAGCCATACTTAAATAGTATCTTTATACGAGTCAAGCTCTGTACTTTGGTAAACTAACTGGTGTGCTAATATAAAAGAGGAAGTTTAAGTAAAAGTGGTGTTCAAATAATAAAATAAAGCAAAGAAGAGCAGGACTGCACCGAGCAAGCTGATCAGCTGATAAGTGTTTTGTCTGTAGAGTGCAACAAGGAATGCATATTTGTAAGTAGAATCTTTCTCTTAGTAACACAAGATGACCACCATCTTTAGTAAAGCAAATTTGGAAGGAGTTAAGAAAAAAGACAAAAGAAAGCAGGATGATTTCTACCAGGAACTGGTTGAAATGGAGACGTTCAGTAAACTGGTAGAACGAGTAAACAGATTAAAGAAGGCATTTCAGAGTGAAATGAATGAAGTTAAGAAACAATTGTGCATGCAGGAGGAGGAAAATGAAAAATTATTGAAGGAAGTAAACAAGAAAGACACAACAATAGATGAGCTGTCAATTAAGGTGAGAAGAGTAGTGAAATGGCAAGCACAGTTGTCATCCAGGAGAGTATTATGGAAGAGTTCAGAAATGATACAGAGACAATTAGGCAAGCAAGCAGTCTGATAGATCAGAGCAGTGATACTGAGGATAAGATAACCCCGAAGAATGAGGCGATGCAAAGCGACAAAAATGATGTGGAAACTACGTATGCTGAAATGGTGAAAGTAAAGAAAGACTTAGCAACAAGAGTTGAAGAAAAGAGCATTAAAAAGGAAGTGAAAAAAATAATCCAAAACAATCTAAAATTTTTCAATAACTCAGCAGGTATTAACAAATCTATAGTAATCACTGGTATAGATGAAGAAGAAATAAAAAACAAGATTTCGAGAGACGAAAAGGAGATGGCAAAAGGAATGAGCATGTTGAAGGAAGTATCAGAGGAAATCTGTAATAAAAACATAGAGGAACACAAAAGGCTTGGGAAATATGAGAGAAATAAGTCAAGGCCTCTGAAAGTAACCTTCCAGAGTGTAAACACCTTGGAGGAAATACCAAAAAATGCAAGCATACTTATGGAAAAAGAGGAATTCAATAACATATGGATAAAAAGATGCCTAACTCAAGTGGAACTGGGATTACTAAAAGAGAAGAGGGAGGAGGTAAAAACAAAGAACGAGGGAAGATCAGAGGAAGAGAAGAATATATTTTTTAAAACAAAATAATTGGATTGCAGGTACGTAAATGGTACATAACAAGGAGAAAATAAAAATGAGGAAGGTAGTAGACTAGTCATGACAAGTATGTAAGCAAGATGATTAAGTTGATGTACTCAAATGTAGATGGAATGGTATCTAAATTATTAGCGATAAATGATCATATCAAAGAAAAAGAACCACATATTATTTGCCTGACTGAAAATTAACATGAAGGATATCAAAAGATACCCTAACCTAGAGGAATACAATATATGGAGAAGAGATAGGAACTTAAAAAATGGAGGAATAATTATTACAATAACAAAGAAAAATCTGGAAGTCAAAGAAATAGAAGTAGATATACTCCCAAAAATAGAACTGATTGCAGTAGAGAGTAGTACATCTGAGGGGAAATTTATTGTGTCAAATTTATACATGCCACCCAGATCAATCACTTGAGAAAGAGGCAAATATGAAGACCTGACACAGGGTACAATTCTGAGTTTAAGAGCATTGCTACATAGAATGGAGGAGAAATCTGAAAGAATTATGTTAATTGGAGATTTCAGTAAAAATATAAATTGGAATACTCTAGATATAAAAAGCCAGGAGAGCTGTTGGGACCAAAAGCTCCTGGATCTTGTGCAGGAGTTTTTCATAACATGTAAAGGAAAGTACCAGGAAAAGAGGATTTGCTGTACCATCAGTACTAGATGGTACTGACATATAATGTAGCACCCTCCAGTTGCCAAAAGCGACCGTGCAGTATTAAATTGCAACTTCAGGATTGCATATGACATAGTTGACAGTAATGAAAGTTACAAAAAAAGCCTAAACTCTAAAAAGGGCAACTATCATGACGTAAAGAAATATTTCTTAGAAATAGATTGGGAAAAAGAGCTTAGAGGACAAGATTTAAATGTTATATATAGAAAATTCTGTGAACTTCATGAAATGAGAGTCCAGGATCACATCCCTCAGCACAAGGAAGCAGAAGAGAAATTAAAGAATGGTTTACTAAAGAAAGTAAAATATCAAAAGAAAAAAGTAATTTATTGTGGACTAGATACAGAAGACACAATAGTCAGAGGGCATATAACAACTATAAACAGGCAAGAAACGATTATACAAGAATAAGGAGAGAAGCCCAAAGACAGTTTGAGGAAGATATCATAAATAAAAGTAGTGATCAACTGAAGATATTTTACTGCTACATCTGAAGCAAAATCAAATTAGAAGATATAATACAGTCTTTTACGGATGAAGGGATCATCTGTACACGAGGTAAAGATATTTGTGAAACTCTAAGTAAGAATATCAAATCAGTTTTTACAGAATAAAATAATTTGAGAGGGATGATATGGAACATGCATGCCCACACATATTACCAGATATACAAATATCAGAAAAAGAAATACAGAAGGAGTTAAGTAAATTAGGCAAAGGAAAGGTAAATGGTCCTGACGAAATTTCATGCTGGGTGCTACATGAATGTACAAAGGAGTTAAGTACAGTAGACCATTATCTTTAATATTCAAGGAATCCTTGGGTCAAGGTGAACTACCTGATGTTTAAAAGAAAGCAAACATTGTTTCCTTATTCAAGAAAGGGAATAGACAAAATCCACTCAACTACCAAGCAGCATCACTAACCAGTGTTGCAAGTAAGGTACTGTAAAAGCTGATAAGAAAAGTTTGGGTAAACCATCTGGACGAACACAATATGATAACAGAAAGGCAATTTGGTTTCAGAAAGGGAAAATCATGAGTTACTAACCTATTAAGCTACTATGAAGGAGTTGCAGAAACATTACAGAAAAGAGAATGGTGGGTGGGCAGTATCTGCCTAGAGTTCAAGAAAGCATTTGACAGAGTACCGCACCAAAGACTTTTATGGAAACTGTATCATCAAGGAGGAATTCAAGGCAAACTGTACTGTTGGATGCAAGATTTTCTCAGAAAAAGGGAAATGAGAACAGTACTAAGGGGAAATTACTCATCATGGACTGAAGTGACTAGCGGTGCTCCACAGGGCTCAGTGCTGGCATGAATTATGTTTTTAGTGTATATAAATGACATAGATACTAACATTGGAAATGAAAGCTATCTGAATATGTTTTTTGACGATGCAAAAATACAAAGGAGAATTATTAAAACGGACTCTTGTAAAGAGCTACAAGAAGAATTAAATAAACTTCATGAATGGAGTCATACATGGCAAATGTGATTCAGTGTGGACAAGTGTCATGTAATGAAGTTTGGAGAAAGTGGAAAATGACCAGATTGGGATTATAAGTTAGGAAGTAAAACCCTACACATATCAGAAAGAGAGAAGGACCTAGGTGTGATTATCAGTAACAAATCTCCTGCTGACCACATCAGTGAGAAGGTACTGAACATATATACACTGCCTGCAAACATGACAATAGCATTCACATAACGGAACATATATACACTGCCTGCAAACATGACAATAACATTCACATATATAAATGAAGACATCCTGAGGAAGATAGTAAATTCATCAGACCAACCCTGGAGTATGCATCAGTAGTCTGGAATCCTTATCTCAAAAAACACACAGATAAGATTGAAAAAGTTCAAAGAGCCACTACAAAATGCGTACCAAGCTTAAGGGATCTAAGCTATGAAGAAATTTTAGAAAAACTGAATCTGCCAACAATACAGGAGAGAAGGAAAAGAGGAGATATGATTATGCTATATGAATGCATATCAGGGAAGGAGAAAATAGACATAAGGAAATTTAGTTTCCCAGATAGGGCAATTGATCAGTGGAATGCACTACCGAATGAAATGGTGTGTGTTAAAACCATTCATAAATTTAAGGATATGTAGGATAAAAATGGTTTAATACACGGGACAGTACAAACTTGACTCATTCCTGTAAGGATACAATTAGATAAGAACAATTAGGTAAGAACACACACACAAACTATCTATTTGTCTTTCTATCTGTCCATATTTCTATGTCTATCTATCCTTCTATCAATCAACACCATTATAATCACCTTCAGAGCAACGTTGACAGGATCACTGATAACACGTTGTTGATACAGAAGCAAGGCAAGAGACGAAGCCGCCACAATGGTTGTAGCGGCCAGCAGTCCCCACATGAGCGTTGAAAAAGGGTACAGAACATTCCTCCAACGCGGCAGTGGCTGCGGGATGCGTAAAATGAAGGCGTAACCCATGTCCCGGTGAGGGTAGGTGAGATCGAAGTCATGAAGTCGATCATTGTTCAGCTCAAGACCGTTGATGGCAATGTCCTTCCCATGGTACATCACTTGGCCAAGCATTCCCGTGTAGGTACCGTTTATTTTACGAGCAAACTCAATATTAGGAAGGGGAGTCACCTTAACTCCAAACCCATACTTGTCTCCGATGATGTTCAAGGCATCTACATTCCCCCCAACACAGCCACCCTTTTTGTCATAGTAAACGAAAGGTTGTTCGTAGCACAGGGCAGAAACCTGCAAAATCTTGCCCCCGAAATCCAGGAAGCGAGGCTGGAAAAGAGACTTGAGCGTGTAAAGTTTACTAGGGTTCCAAACATCTAATGGAGCTTTTGTAAGTGAGCGTCCTTGTCTGTTGCGCTGTGTGGGCAGGCTGGTGTAGGAATATATGCGTGTTTTTCCCGCTTGAATGACCGACTGCAGAAGTAGGATGAATTCTGATCGTTGGATGACAGGTTGACTCAAGATGGAGGTCGTGTTGAGATATGGGTCCAGACAGAAGAGGATCAGGAAACAAGGATTCCAGTCTTTGTTGCCTGCCAGGAGGAGGAAAAATGAAGTAGAATCGCTATAGAAGATGATGACAGCGGTGAGTCTTGATCCCCTGATGTGGTGTTGGGGTCGTGGGGTGTGGAGGAGTGAGTGTTGGCTTGCGAGGTAGATGGAAGTGAGGGAGAGTCCCACCGCTGACACCACCTGACTCAGATCTAGTACTTGATGGTTCTGGTCCTCGCTCACCACCAAAAGGTCCTGCCCATGCAAAGGACCCCCGATCAGCGATGACAGAGTGTTGGCTGGAAGGGTGTGGTTGTCTGGGGGAGAAGGAATTAATTATAGTTGGTTGGCTTTCATCTGAGCGAACTTCTGTTGTCTGAATACTAAGTTGTGGCTGTGTGAACTTCAAGGACCCACTGTAGGTAAGGTCGGCTTAAAACTGTCATCTCCCCATCTTGATTGTTAATTAGTATGGTAGATTAGCACTAGAATACAATGTTAGTCACGAAGAAGGTCAATAAAAATGACGTAAGCCAGTGTAATGTCTTATTCTACCACTTAAGCTACCAGAGGACGAAAATCTAGGCCAAGTTAAGAACTATACTCTTTTTACTCTAACTTGGCCAAAAATTAACAACTCCCCATCTTGAATACTGAGCAGTAACGATAGAATAACACTAAAATATGATGTTAGTCATGAAGAAGTGCTATAGAAGAATGTAGAGCCATAGTGTTGCCGCTTTCAGCCACTGAGCTGCGTGAAATAAGCTATCAGTGGACGAAACTCTAGACCAGGTTAGGATGAAAGACTATATTATCTTCTATATCAGGATGGACTCTCTTAAACTCAATATTATCTCGTAAGAGGATATTTAAATATGAATATAGACGTCACCATACAGTAGTTTTTTTTTTTTTTTTTTTTTTTAACGGCCCCAGGTTCATCTGAAACGTGAACCCGGTTGACTGAAGTAGTTGAGGGATGTTTGTATAACCAGGCAGTTCAGCCGCTGGGTTATATTAGTGTCACCACATGAAGGCGTCCTTTATGAAACGTGGACCTGGTGGACGGCAGGAATAAGCTGTCGTTCTCCTGCAATCCACTATCCTTCTTTCCTCTCGGTAAACAGGGAAGTAGTTGAGGAACGTTTGTATAGCCAGGCAGTTGAGCCGCTCGGTTATATCGGTGCCAACACATGAAGGCGTCTCTTGCCGGCACCAAGGAAGTTACAAAAGAAAATACAACACTGGGGTGGGATACTCAAACATACTTCCGATCCAGGCCCTGTCGTAACTGTGATGGGTTTTGACAGGAGGAACTGGAGACATGGAAACTTTTCTGCGTTTGTTCTTCCACCCAAAACAGACAACAGATAACATAACAGAAAAGAGACAACTAACAACATAACAGACAACAGATATAACAGTTTCCCTCACATAACCAGGAATTGTTTTTGGCGAAAGAACAAAAGACCAGGAAAGATTATAATGTCGTTAACCATCCTGCAAAAACTAATCCGCGATACGACAGGGACTCCACCATGGAATACCTTTAATCCCACCCCTGGACTGTATTCTAAGTGGCTTTGGTGATTCCATAGCACCTTTCTATTAACGATTTGTTTTGCATGTAGTACCTCAGTATCCTCTTGCATGTTATTGGTGGAAACTGTGTTGATGGTGATAGTAGTAGTAGTAGTAGTAGTAGTAGAAGTAGTAGTAGTAGAAGTAGTAGTAGTAGTAGTAGTAGTAGTTGTTGTTGTTGTTGTTGTTGTTGTTGCTGTTGTATTTTTTGTTGTTTCCCTCGGTTCATCTGAAATGTGAGCCCAGTGGATTGCAGGCTTAAGTTGCCCTCCTGCAGTCCACTATCCTTCTTTGGAGGGATGGGGAGTGAGTTGAGAGAAGTTTGTACAACCGGGCAGCTCCACAACCATATTATACCAGTGCCACCACAGGAAGGTGTCCCTCTCCACCGCCTGAGTCGATGAGAAAAAAATGGCCCGAAAGAAAATGTTAGGTGAAATATTCAGACTAAATTGCTGAGGAAGAGGTGTTAAGAAGCCTCCTGCACCACTTAGAATACGTCCCACTGTCACCAGAAGAAGCTAAGACTTTTTGATGGAGGCTGAAGTATCTGAAGGTCAAGAGGGAAGACTGAAGTTAGGAGGAGGAGAAATTATAATATCTTAGCCTGTACTTCTTTCATTTTAACTTGGTGGATATTTCGTCCTCTCTGCACGTATTTCCCGTAACTAACTGACAGACTAAGGCAAGACTACGGCTCTACATCCCTCCCATTGAACTTCTTCGTGACTAGCATCATCTTATACGGTCAGTCTCTCACATCAGCTGAATATTCAAGATGGAGAGATGGCCTTTTTACGCCTAGCTGATGTGAATAGTGATTAGCTGTAAAATTGCCGTCTCTCCATTCTCGGTACAGAGCAGTAACGAGAGATTAACACTAGAATATGGTGCAGGTCACTAAGAAATGCTTAAAAAGGGGAAGATGTGCCGCAGTGTTGCCTTTACCTACCCCCTGGGCTACGGGATAAAAAGCTGCTAAATGAAAATCTCCGCAAGATCGTTTACATATTGGGTCATTTTACTCTTTATACTACTATGTTGTGGTGCTGGAGAGGGACGCCTTCACGTGGTGGCACCGATATAACCAGGCGACTCAACTGCCATGTTATACATACGTCCCTCAACTACTTCCGTGTTCCCCTACAGGACGATGGTGGACGGCAGGAGGAAGGCAACTTTTGCCTGTACTCCACTGACTTCACTTTTCAGATGAACATGGGGTTATAACTACTATTACGACTACTACTACAACAACTACTACTACTACTACCACCACCTTGACTACTACAACTACTAGTTAGAGTCGTATCCTAAGTGGCACAGGAAGCTTCATAACACCTCTTCCATACCGATTTATTTTTCGTATTACTATCTGTCTATCTTTTGCCAGACGCCTTATCCCGTAAGGGGTGGTCCCAGACAAATCGCCTCCATGTCGCCCTGTCCCCCACCATTTCACTGCCCTCCTCCCAGCTCACACACCCCCTCTCTCATATACCTCTCCACTCCATCCCTCCATCTCAACCTTGGCTTCCTTCTTCCTCTCCCCCGGTCCACCTCACTCACATACACTATCCTCGCTCGTCTCTCGCTTTCCATCCTCTCCACATCGTCAAACCACCTTACTATATTTCTCCTAACGCTTTCCATCACATCCACATCTACACCACAACCCTCCTTCACTTCCTCATTTGTCAGTCTGTCTCTCTAGATAACTCCTCATGCTTCTCTCAGATAATTCACTCCTACTGCTCTCACTTTTGACTTGTGTTCTTCCACAAAGGTCCAAGCTTAACTTCCGTTCTTTATAGCTGGTATGGCAATACTATCATAGTGACATTTTTATTTTTTTACTTCCATGCTCACTTGGCTATTTCCTGTCATTGCTTTCAAAGACCCAGCAACCTTTTTTCCTTGTTGTGCCCTTTCAAGCACTTCATTCTCCAATCTTCCATCCTTACTCATCACACTACCCAAGAGCTTAAATGCACATATATTTTCCATTTCCTCATCATCCAGCATCACTGTAAAATCAGAGGCTTCATTTCTCTCGAAGACCATAACTTTACTCCTCCTTACATTCACCTTGGATTCCGTTTCTTACACATTTTCCCAAACTCATTCAACAATACAGTATCATTTGCAAACACAAGTTCATGAAGTTTCCAAGCACTGCCCTCCCTCATTAGGGCCACTCCAGCATCCTCTGCCCTACCTTGTATCTCTTCTATAACCCCATAGGATTGAACAACCATGGAGACGTGACACATCCCTGTTTCAATCCAACATTCAGACAGAAAAATTGACTCAGTTCAGTATTCACACACACTGAAGCCTTAGCAGCCTCATACATACTTTTCACGGCATTCAGCTACTTCCCATTTACAACGTATATTCTTAATATTTTCCACATTCCTTGTCTATTCACTCTGTCGTATGTTTTCTCCAAATCCATGAAGGCCGCATACAGCTTCTTTCCGTTCCCTAGAAACTTTTCCACTGAAGACCTAAGGATGAATATCTGATCTGCACAGTCTCTTCCTTTCCTAAAACCTCCCTGTTCTTCTCCAACTAATTCCTCTGTTATTTCCCTAACCCTGTCAATAAGTATCCTACCACATACTTTTCCTATTACACTAAGGAGGCAAATGTCTCCATGATTACTACACACTTCTTCTTCCCATTTTCCTTTGTACGACGAAATAATTATACCTGACTTCCAATCCTCCGGGACTCTACATTCCTCCCAGGTCAATCTGCGCATCATCCATATCCATTCTACTACTATCTTTCCCCCGTGCTTCATCATTTCTCCGCGCACTCCATCAATTCCTGTGGCTTTCCCCATTCTGACTTGCTTCATTGCCTCCACTTCTTTCATCCTGCAATCTCTTCCTCCCCTCTCACATCTCTCCTTCTCCCAGCCATTCCCCAGCCGCTTATACTCGCATTACTTTCATTCTCTGTGTTCAACAATTCCTTAAAATATTCCCTCGATCTGCTCACTTTCTTCTCCCTTCTCTACTAGTAATCTACAATTTTTGTCTTTCTCGTACTAACTTCTTTATCACCCTGTCTAACTCTCTTTACCTTCTTCCAGAACATTTTCTTACATTCCCCCCACTTTACACCGAAATTCCTATCAAATCATTACATTATTGTTTTGCTTTTAAAACCGTTTGAATGTCAATGTAACTTGCATCAGTAGCATATAGGAGGGTATTCAGGTGTAATGGACAGAAGAAATCGCTAAGGAAGAGATGCTACGAAACCTCGACGAGATGATTATATTTAAATTCGAAAAGTAATCTCTTGTATTGTTAGTCTCTCTCTCTCTCTCTCTCTCTCTCTCTCTCTCTCTCTCACACACACACACACACACACACACACACACACACACACACACCACAAAACTAAAAAAAATCACTCAAGGTGTATAGGTGCAGTAGCAACCCCCTCCCCCTCTCTCTCTCACCGGATGACACTGGGAAGCTGCGCAGAGCTTCAGCAGGGGCGGCGAGGGAAGCGAAGAGAGAGAAGCAGAGGCAGTGTTGTGTGTATGAAGGCGCCATGGCGAGTGACCACACCTGCCCCGCCACACCACCACCACACCTTCACAAATACCAGCACCTTATAGCCGGGACCAGGGGACTTGGCGCAGGCGTGTGGAGGGAGAAAGAGGAAGGGCGAGAGAGAGAAAGAGAAAGAGGAGAGGGGGAGGAGTAAGGGAGGTGAGGAGGAGAAAGGAGAGAAATAAGGAGGGTGAGGAGAATGTGAAAGTGGGGAGAAGGGCAAACTCACGAACGAACACATAAGGTTAATTTCTTGTTGTGTGATTCATTATTATTACCATTCATTGGTATTATTGTTACTGATGGTAGTAGTAGTAGTAATAGTAGCTGAAGTATTAGAAGCAGCAGCAGCAGTAGCAGTAGTATTGCTAGTAGTAGAAGTGGTAGTAGTCGTAGTAGTAGCAGCAGAAGTAGTTGAGTGATTGAGGGACCTTTGTATAACCGGTATCTCTACCACGCTGTCATATCAGTGCCACCACGTGAAGGCGTCCCGCTCCACACCAGAGAGACATAAAATCCTCAGTAAACACGAATCCCAGTTTACCAATCGTATCAGGAAGATGTTTGTATAACCAGACAGGTGACCCGCCCAGTTATATCGGTGCCACCACACGAAGGCCTCCCTCACCAGCGCCAGTACAGTGAAAAACAATGAATTAAATAGCTGAACGATTACTGCTGACATTTTCTTGATTGTCTGGTGGAAATGTGATCTTGTTTTGGGCCACAGGAGCCAAAACAACAGCCGCATCAACTCGAAGGCTGACGTTCGTATGCAAACAGCCAATTTTGTGAAGGGTTTATATGGAACACCTGCTGAGTATTTGATGGGGTGGGTTAGCCTGCATGCCACGTTATAGAGTGCGTCCAGTAAGGAGGTGGGGAAGCCAAACAAACCTGTACTTAAGCATTAGATGTGTTTAGCCTGCATGCCACGTTATAAAGTGCGTTCAGCAGCGGGGTCCAACAGTCACACCTTAACACTTATCATGGGTTCAAGCCCTTAAGTCTGATAACGTATCAATCAATTTAATCCTGCTACCACCAAACGATTTTATGGACGTTACTGCTACTACAACTACTACTACTACTATTACTACTATTGCTATTGCTATTTCTAATATTTCAGCTACTTCTACCACTACTCGTACTATTGCTATTACTAATATTACTTCAACTTCTACTGTTACTAATATTGCTACTACTACTACATCTACTATTACTGTTGCTACTACTGCTTCTCTTCTAGCTATACTTGCCTCAAACCAAATTTGACTCAAATTTTCGTCCTTTTGTTGCGTACTTCACCTAGTTCAGTGACAGAATAAAGGGATTATTCCCCCGATCTAGACCTAGATAGATCATATAGTCTTGCCAGGGTTACAGGAGAGCGTTACCACTCCAAGCAAAGGCAGCCACCCGGGCGAGGCGCGAACTCCCGACCTCACGATCTCGAGTCACACGCTTCACCACTGAGCCACAGCGCTTCCCAGTGACAAAATAGTATAAGGCACTGCTGCGACTCTGCATCATTTTCAAAGCACCTCCTCGTGACTAGCAGTATATTCTAATACTAATCTCCTGCTACGGTCCAGAATTCAGGATGGAGAGGTGGCAATTTTAGGTCAAGTTAGCGTAAAACAAACATAGCAATGGAGAGGTTATTGAAGATCCAACCCCTTCAGTTCTCTAAGTCTCCTGTAACCTTAAGAAAATCGTCTGAAGTTAGCTTGGAACATAAATATTCACTCTAAGTTAATCCTTTGACAGACAGAATTTCCCATCACTGAAAGAAATCGTCTTGTTAGCCTGAAGGAAATATCTAGATGTACTAATAACAGACAGGTTTACTCCGCAATATTTGTTAAGCCTGTAACTGATACGATATTACTAAATTGAAAAAAAAAAAATGCTGGTGTGTTTGACTAAATTTCCCAAGCACGCCATATGCGGGGAGTTGAAGAAGGTCGCCTCCCCGTGGTGGCACCGATATAACTGGGTGGATCCACTGCCCATGCACTAACGTCCCTCATCTCCCTCCCTCCCTGCCCCCGAAAGGAGGATGGTGAACTGCGGTGAAGGACAACTTCAGCCCACAGTCCACCGGGTTCACGTTACAGACGAACCTGGGGCTGCAATTAGCCTGCTACTACTACTACAGTCGCGAAGTGAGCCAACTCTTTCATTCCGCTGACGTATTTCTCGTTTAGTTTAGTAACCTTCAGACGATTTTAAGAAGCTTAGGAGAGACTTTTCTAGCCGGAGGGGTTACATTCATCATTCACTAACCCCTCCACTGCCAGACATCCTTCCTTGGCTTAATAAAATCGTCTGGAGATAACAGTAATAAAGCAGAAAATAAATGCCATCGAACTGAAAAGCTTTATGATCGTGGCAGTCGTGTTCGATATTCTTTTCACCTTAACTTGGTTTAGATTTTCGTCCGTTTGCGGTTTCTTTTAGGTAACAGCAGAAAAAGACGATGCCATGACTATACATTCTTTTCATAGCACTTCTTTGTGACCAGCATCATACTCTAATGTTAATGCATTGTTGCAGTTCATTATTCAACATGGAGAAGTGTCTTACTCTTTTCACCTTATCTTGGTCCAGATTTTCGCCCATTTGTAGCTTTTTCCATGTAGCAGAATGGCAGAAAAGGATGATGCTATGGCTATGCATCCATTCCATAGCTCTTCTTCGTGACCAGCATCGTAGTTTAGGGATAATCTATGTTTAAGATGGTGAGACGTCAGTCCACCTCCTACATCTTCTATCATCCTGACAGACATTTTGTGAATCAGTACCATACGAGAGAATAATTAGGTGTATTGTGCTGGATAAATCGCTAAGGAAGAAGTGTTAAGATATCCCCAAAGTCACCTAGAATACAACCTATAGGGCGGTCCATATATAACGCTCCTTTAATACTCAGCTGGGCAGTTTCTTTGTGTTGCGGGACGGTTCAGTTAGCGTTATGTCTCTCTTACAGCATCCATTTCTCCTCCCCAGTGCAGCATCCACGCCCACACCAGCAGACCCAGTCGTCCCCGCAACACAAAATACTGCCAGATGAGAAGTGGATCGCTTTTACAGACCACTCTCTACAACGTTTAAATATCTAACTCGTAAAGGTATTATTATGGACGCCTGACGATATTACTCAGCTGAATATTAATATTTCACCCTCTATACACAAACAAACACACACACAAAAAGTTAAAAACTTAATATTGCCAAAAGCTTTAAAGATTTCTGAAACCCGTAAATGGTATTACACTGGAAACTCTCTTGGCAGTATCTTATGTGTTACGAGACGGTAGGAGCAGACTGTAGCACCAGTCGAGTAGGGCAGTACTCCCAAGGTGGATCGAAAGCTGATGATAGGGAGAGCTGGAGCTCCTGTTTCAACAGCCCTCGGGAATTATTCCAGACCATCCCATTTTGCTGAACTTTTTCAGTGTCTCAGTATCACAGTGAGTAGGCCAGAATGCTCTCCAATACAAGTTTCTCAAACTATCAACACCAAACACCATGGACAGTACACACTTCACTCCCTTTTCCAAAATTCAAAAACAAATAATGGCTTCTTCACAACTCATAGCCTCGGAGTTCCGGGGGGGGGGGGGCCATAAATGCCCCCACCTTCCACCCATCTCCCGATGACGACTCGAGGTGCCTGGAACCACTGTCTGACTCGCTTCTTCATTTCTGCAACATTCGCAGCCTTTCCTCTAACTTTCTCTCTGTTGAGCACCACCTTTCCTCCTCTAAACCACATCTTTTCCTAACTGAGACTCAGCTGTCTGAAGCAACTGACAGCAAACCCTTTTATGTATCCTCCTACTTTCTCTATACTCATTTCAAAACCTAAGGTGGCTGCTGTGTATATATACGCAATGGCTTATCTTGCTCTCGTGTTCCTGAACTCGATTCTTCTGAATTCTCTACACTCTGGCTTCGGCTTTCCTGTCATTCTCTGACTAAATATCATCCTCTAATTCTACTGACTATCAAAAATTCTTCGACTATCTTACTTCGACAACGGAACACATTCTATCCATTTCTCCTTTCTCTGAAATCTCCATTCTAGGAGATTTCAATGTTCACCACCACCTTTGGCTCTCCTCTCCTTTCACTGATCCACCTGGTGAACAAGCCTACATCTTTTCTATCCTTAATGACCTAGAGCAGCTTGTACAGCACCCTACCCGTATCCCTGACTGTCTTGGAGAGAGCTCCAACATAATTGACCTCTTCCTTACAACTAATCCTTCTGCTTACAATGTTAATCTTTTCTCGTCGCGGTTCTACGCCAATCACAACCTTATTACCTTAACCTGTCCTATCATTCCAGTACGGCATGTGGACCGTCCAAAGAAACGTCGTCTGTGGCACTTTGGAGCTGTGGATTGGGAGGCCCTCAGGCAGTGCTTCTTTGATTTTCCCTGGAATGATTATTGCTTCCATGGCCGGGAGCCATCTCAGTGTACCTTGTGCATTACGGAGATTATTCTCTCAAGCATAGAAGCATACATTCCTTTCTCATATCCATTGAATAATGCAAGAAAGCCTTGGTTTAATCAAGCTTGTCTAATGCTGTCTGCAACAACGAGAGGGCCTATAAAAGGTTCTGGAGCCAACCCACCGCTGAATCACATCTTTTTTATGTTTCTGCCCATAATCGTGCTAAGTCTGTTCTTCGCTCTGCTAAAAATAATTTCATTCGTACTAAATGCTCTCAACCCTCCAACTCGAATTCTTCCCTCTCTTTCTGGCACCTTGCCAAAAATTTGTCTAACAACTTTACCTCATCATCCTTCCCTCGTCTTTTCTACTCTGATGGTTCTGTAGCTATTTCTTCTACTGATAAAGCAGATCTCTTTGCTCAGACTTTCTCCTCCAATTCCACCTTCGACGATTCCGGTGCTGTTCCTCCATCCCTTCCCCCCTCTGACTTCCTCATGGCTGATATTAAAATTTCTTCAGCTGATGTATTTTCCGCCATCGGAGGCCTAAACACTAACAAGGCATATGGGCCTGATGGAGTCCCTCCTGTTGTTCTCAAGAACTATGCTTCTGTGCTTACAACCTGCCTAGGCAAACTCTCGTCTTTGTCAATCAACTTATACCTTTCCTTTTTGCTGGAAGTTTGCTCTCATTCAGCCAGTCCCAAAGAAGGGTGACCATTCCCAATCCTCTAACTATCGTCCAATTGCTTTAACATCCTGTATCTCAAAAGTTTTCGAGTCAATTGTTAATAGAAAAATTTTAAAGCATCTTTCCTATCACAACCTTCTTTCTGATCATCAGTATGGGTTCCGTCAGGGATGCTCCACGGGCGATCTTCTCACCTTCCTTTCAGACTCCTGGTCATCCTCCTTTCGGGACTTCAGCGAAAGCCTTGCCATTGCACTTGACATCTCAAAGGCTTTCGATCGAGTCTGGCATAAATCTTTAATTTCCAAAATGCCCTCTTACGGTTTCTATCCTTCTATCTGTGCCTTCATCGCTAGCTTCCTTTCTGGTCGTTCTAAAGCTGCTGTTGTAGACGGCCATCGTTCCTCTCCTAGATCTATCAATAGTGGTGTTCCTCCTATCACCAGCTCTTTTCCTTTTATTCATCAATTACCTTTTAAGCTGTACATCTAATCCTATTCATTCGTACACTGATGACTCCACCCTTCTCCTTTCCATTCGGTTCCTGCAACGTCCATTTCAACAGTTCAAGAAACAAGGGATGAGGCTATGGCACACCTAATGTCTGACTTGGCTCGTATCTCTGACTAGGATAAAAATAATTTTGTTGTTTTTAATGTAACAAAGACTCAGTTCTTACACCTATGAACCTGACAAAATCATCCACAGTTGTGCCCACTAATGTTTAATAATATTCAGCTTAATCCTGCATAATCCTTGAACATGCATGGGGTTTCATTCACTCGGGATTTATCTTGGAAAGATTATGTTACATCTCTTGTAAAATCTGCTTCCAAGAGACTATACTCCGTCTAAAATATCAAGTCACTTTAGTTGTGGTTGGCAGGCTTAGTTGATATGCAACATCATCGCTGGCACCCTCTCTCTCTCTCTCTCTCTCTCTCATATTTTTAACTATTAACTTGTTCTAAATGAGTTTAAATTATCTGTGTACATTGATAAGACCTTATAATTCTATGAACGATTCATTTTCTGAGGACAAAGCAATGAGTTTGTAAACATCCCTGTAAGCTGTGGCAGCGTTGCTTGTGTGACATTGTCAAGTAGGGTGAAAAGATCAAAGTGCCGGGCCTTACCACCTGACCCGGTGGCCAGGAGCAGTCATTCATTCATTCCGGGTCTTTTGTCTGTCATGAAAACTTCCCGTACAACTAGCTCATATGTTCTCCACAGCCAAGACAAGGAAACTATTTACAACATAAATAAATATTTCTTAGAAGAGAAGGCTAAGGAAAGACCTTTAATAGCACCCTCTAAAGCAGTTGCACGTACGGCCAAAGCATCAACATGTGTGAAAGAACAGAGTAGGCAGCGGGGGTAAAGTGGCAACACAGATAGCGGTCATACGCCTCAGGCGGCCACACCTCAAGTGACTCGATATTTTAGACGGAGTATAGGTGGGCTAAGCCGACTCTGTTCCTTCTTTACCCCTGCAGAATTGTTGACGGGTTTTATCCACCCCTATGTAGAGTACAAGTCTCATGTGTAGGGAGGTTCCCCACATACAGCTCTTCTCAATAGGGTGAAGTCAAAGGCATTTCATCTCATTAAACTCTCCACCTCCTACTGGCTCCCTTCAACCCCCGTCTCTTTGCCACACTGTTGCATCTTTATCTCTTTTCTATCGCTACATCAATGGTCACTGCTCCACTGAAATTTCTGCTTGCATTCCTCCACCTCTACGATGGGCACGTAGCACCCGTCTAGCAGCAAACTCTCTTTTCTGTCCAACTCTCTAATGCGAGAGTTAACCGTTACTCCCAGTCCTTGATTGATCCAACAGTTCAACTCTGGAACTGTCTCCCCCTGTCTCTGTTTATTGCTAGCTATGATCTCCAGTTTTTCAAACGCAGTGTGTCCAGGCATCTGGAAAAGATCGGATCTTGAATTTGGCTCTCTCTTGTGTTTTGTTTTTCTCTTGGAAGGAACAGTTATTGCTGGCTCGTGGCCTTTGGTTCCTTCTTCCTAGCATTAAAAAAAAAAAAAAAAAAAGATACTGATAACACTGAGCCGTCCACACAACACATCTTGTGACACCTGCTGCCATCTTTTGACACCAGCTGCCATCTTGTGACACCAGCCGCCATCTTATGACACTTGCCGCCATCTTTTGACACTAGCTGCCATCTTGTGACATCAGCCGCCATCTTGTGACACCTGCCGCCATCTTGTGACACCTGCCGCCATCTTTTGACACCAGCTGCCATCTTGTGACATCAGCCGCTATCTTGTGACACCAGCAAATGTCTTGACATCAGTCAATATATTCTGCTTCGTCTTCTATGTTGTTTAAGATGAATATTTTTGGTTTCCTTCCAAGGTGTGTGTGTGTGTGTGTGTGTGTGTGTGTGTGTGTGTGTGTGTGTGTGTGTGTAGACAATTTATTTATTGTGTACGTAATCCATTGCCTTCCCTTACAGGTACGTTTGCTTAACAATATCTATTCTCTGCTCTTCTATATTTTCACTCAGATAACTAAGATTAGCTTTATTGGGCACTGAGTACTAGAGTTGTCTCCACCGGGAGAGGGTTAATGCTCTTTCTACTGCTCAGTCAGACTCCATCAAGTTTGAACTAATTTATAAAAATACTGTAACGTAATAATAATTGAAATAATTGAAATCCTGTGCGAGATCTGATACATATTGGAATACTTTGTATTGCAATATATGGACAGTGTGAAATACTTTGACTGTATTCGACTGAGTAAAATACTTGGATGTGTGAAGATATATTTAAATGTATTGCAATATATGAAATGCATATCGGAATTCTTTGTATTCCAGTATATGGACAGTGCGAAATACTCCCTCCCCTGTGGCAGGAGAGGACACAGTCTGGCCGCACTATGGAGTGGTACTGCTACTCTGTGGCCAGGTTGTGTTAGGAAGAATTCTGCCACTGTTTTCCCTGAGTGTCGTAAAAGGCGACTAAAAGGGGCGGGGTGAGGGGACTACGGACCACCTCCTCTTTTTTTTGTTTTTCCCTAAAAACAGACAGGCCATGGAAAAGGATGGGGGACTGACTTATTCCCGTACCCTGAAGATTGGGTCTGTGAATGTGCGTGGATGTAGTACGATTAAGGCTAAACGGGAGAAGACTGGGAGAATATTTGTGAGAAAAAAGTTGGATGTGTTAGTTTTGAGTGAAACAAAGATGATAGGGAAAGGAGAGTCTAAGTTTGGAAGTGTGAATGGAAGATTGTCAGGGGTTGATAGAGGAAAGGCAAGAGAAGGTGTGGCCTTGTTAGTGAGCCCGGAAGCGCAGCAGTGTGTGACTGAATGAAGGGAGGTGTCATCGAGACTGATGTAGGTGACAGTGAAATTTGATCATGAATTGTGGGTATTTGTGGGTGCAAATGGGTCTGGTAGTGAGAGATGAAGAAGAAAGGGAATCTTTCTGGAATGATGTTGATGAGTGTCTGCAGAGTTTTGGAGCGAATGTGAATGTGGTAATGATGAGAGATCTGAAAGCTAGAGTGGGAAATGTAGCAGTTGAAGGTGTAATTGTTATGAATGTGTGCCTGGAAGGAATGAAAATCGGGAACGAATGATAGGGATGTGCGTTGAGCGAGAGAGGGTGATTGGAAATACATTGTTTGAGAAGAAAGATATAAGTATACATGGGTTAGACAGGAGGGTGGAAGGGTTGTTGATGGAGCACTGATGTTGTGGTTGTGTCCAAGAATGTAATAGGAAGATCGTTGGATGTGAAAGTTTTGAGAGGGGAGGGGGGAGGTATGTCTGACCACTACCTGGTGGAGGGAAAGCTGAGAGTAGGTAAGAGATGGGTGAGAGCTAGTAGAGTTAGATGTGTCAGGGAGGTTTTGAAAGTGAGTTGGATAAAAGAGAGAAAATGATAGCGTGTCAGGAGAAATTGAAAGATCAGGAGAATGGCAGTGTGGAGGAGGAATGGCAGTTGTTTAAGAGTGCTGTGGTGGGGCATGCAGAAGAGGTGTGTGGTGTGAGACGAGTGGGTGGTGGTGTAAGAGAGGGAAGTGAATGGTGGTGTGAGGAAGTAAGTATGGCTGTGGCTGAGAAGAGACGTGCATATGAAGTGTGGCTGCAGAGGAAGGATGAGATGTCATATGAGAGGTATAAGGAAAAGAGGAATAGGACGAGAAGGGCTGTGTGTGATGGTAAAGTGGCAGCAGATGAGAGGTGGGGCAGGCGGTTGACTGAGAATTTTCAACAGAATAAGAAAATGATTTGGAAGGAGGTGAAAAGGGTGCGAAAGGGAGAGTCTGGGAAGGAAGAGCGAGTAAAAACAGAGGATGGAAGGATGGTAATTGAGATGGATGCAGTAAGGAAGAGATGGGTGGAGTATTATGAAAGATTGTTAAATGTAGAGGAGGAAAGGGAGGCTGAGATTGTGGCAGATGGAAGGGTGCAAGGAATAAATGTGTTGGGAGAGTTGAATGATTCTTTGATTACGCAGGAGGAAGTGCAGGAGGCAGTACAGGAGATGAAAACAGGGAAAGCTGCAGGTATGGATGGGTGTGCTGTAGAATGTCTGAAAGGTGGCGGAGCGACTATTGTTGACTGGTTAGTAAGATTGTTGAATGTGTGCTTTGTGGAAGGTATGGTGCCAATTGATTGGGCAAGTGCTTGTGTGGTCACGTTGTATAAAGGTAAGAGTGATAAGTACGAATGTACTAGCTTTAGGGGTATAAGTCTGTTGATTGTTTTAGGTAAGGTGTATGATAGAGTGTCAATTAAGAGAGTTAGAGAGGGTACAGAGGGAGTGATTGGTGATGAGCATTGTGGCTTTAGGAGAGGGAGGGGATGCGTGGATCAGATGTTTGCTGTGAGACAGGTGTGTGAGAAGTATTTAGCGAAAGGCAAGGATGTGTTTTGGGCGTTCATGGATTTAATGAAAGCGTATGAGAGAATTGATAGGGAGGCTTTGTGGCCTGTGTTGAGATTGTTTGGTCTTGATGGTAGGTTATTAAAAGGAGTGAAAAGTTTTTATGTAAATAGTAAAGCATGTGTAAGAGTGGGAAATACTGTGAGTGACTGGTTTCCCATGAGAGTGGGGCTGCGCAGGGATGTGTGATGTCGCCTTGGTTGTTTAATATTTATATGGATGATGATGTAAAGGAGGTGAATGCAAGAGTGTTAGGTTGAGGTCTGAGTTTGGTGAATGTTGATGGTAGAGAGTGGAATCTGAAGCAGTTGCTGTTTGCAGATGATTCTGCACTAGTGGTTGATTCAGAGGAAAGATTGAGACAGTTGGTAGAGGAGTTTGGAAAGGTGTGTAAAAGAAGGAAATTGAAAGTATATGTGAATAAGAGTAAAGTAATGAAGTGTACGGGGTTGGTAGATGGTTGGTGGATGAATATAGTTTTGAATGGTGAGTTGCTTCAGGAGGTTGAGTGTTTTAAGAATTTAGGGTCACATGTTGCTCTGAATGGAAGAATAGATGCAGAAGTGAAATTTAGAATGAATGAAGTAGGAAAGGTGCTGGGAGGAATGAAAAAAATTTTTAGATGTCGTTTGCTTAGAATGGATGTAAAGAGATGGCTGTATGAGGGTGCTGTGGCACTGACTGCGTTATATGGGGCTGAAACATGGAATATGGGTATATCAGAGAGGAAAAGTTTGAATGTAATGGAGATGAGGTGTCTGAGGAGTATCTGTGGAGTGACGCTTATGGATCGAGTGAGAAATGATGAAGTGCAAAGGATGACTGGAGTCGTTCGGGAGATGGCTGATCGAGTTCAGCAGAAGGTGTTGCAATGGTTTGGGCATATGGAGAGAATGGATAATGAGTGACTGGTGAAAAAGATAACTAGATCTGATATGAGAGGTGTAAGGCTGAGAGAAGACCACGAATAGGATGGATGGAAAGTGTGAAGAGAGCATTGGATGCGACATGTATGTCTGTTGAGCAAGGAAGAGTGGCTGTGCGCGATAGAAATTAATGGAGAGAAATTGTGAATGAATAAATGATGATGCAACCCTGAGAGGATATTCTCTCACATTTTGTCTGATCAGCTGATTAGGTCAGGTGCGGATAAGTGGATGGGTCTATTATGATGTGGCAGGGGTAAACTAGCTCTGCTGTCAGGCCCTCCTGCGGATGTCACTGATTGCACTGTGCAGTTGACCCTCGTGCAGTGTTGTGTGGTGAGGATCTGTCCCTTCTCCTTTGGGACTAAGATGCGAATGAATGTGTTGAGTGGATGAGTAAATTGGGAGTGCTTCGTCCCATCTCGGCTACTTCTCTTTCCTTGGGGGAAGCAGCCTAGGTATATACATAGAGATAGTGTGTGTGTGTGTGTGTGTGTGTGTGTGTGTGTGTGTGTGTGTGTGTGTGTGTGTGTGTGTGTGTGTGTGTGTGTGTGTGTGTGTGTGTGTGTGCTTCCTTGCACCAAAATAAGGCACTTACCTCTGACTTCTTTATTTCCATTAGATGTAATAAAAGTTCTTACCAAGATTTAAGATCTCATATCATGGTGTGTGCATGGGGTATACTGTTTACGTTTTACGATGTCCTAAAACAACATCTATCCATTTATATATATATATATATATATATATATATATATATATATATATATATATATATATATATATATATATATATATATATATTGTTACGGAAGAAATATAATGTACACTTTAAGTGAGAATACTAAAAATCACTACTGTCCCATAAAGTTCCAGGTTCAAAACAAAAGAGTTAGGTATAATTACAAGTTAAAGTTTAATGCTCAAACTAACAACAAAACATTCAGGACTCATAAGGATAATGTAATGGCAAAAAACAGGTTAAATATATGGTTAACTGCAACAGCCTCTATTAACACGAAATTAGCAAGAGTAAATTTATCTAAGTCAGCCCTGATAAAATGAGAATACCCGATAATACTCAGTGAATGCAAGATATATTATTACAGATACAAAATATTATTACCACTGGCTGACAATATGAATTACAAAACCTTTACTAGGCTTACGAATCAACACCCCATGCTATACAGCACAAGAACAAAATGCAATAACAGTTATACTCAAATTACACAGCTGCTAGATCGTTGGAGACTTCCTGAGCACTCACAATAATAACAATTGTACAGGGGAGGACAGAGATGTGAACAAAATGAGGAGTAGATCTAAGTGGCAATTAATGCAGAGACTGAGCTCATTATATAGGGGCCGACAGAGCTTGATACAACTTGTAAGAAGGACGCGCAAATGAAGCCAGAGGGGACAAAGATTTGACACTCCTGCTCTGAACAACAGAAAGAACGACTTACTCTACTATAAGGGAGGAGAGGGGGAGTGAGGTAGAACACGTTCGTGATCAAACATGCAGCACACTGTACGTTAGAATTACACAAAGGATGATGAAATCATAGGCTATGTAACACCTCCCCACAAAGAAAAAGAAATTTACAAAGGAAATTTCTTATTACTCTAATACAATCTGTCTAAAGTCTAGATAAGCAATCTGGAATAACATTTTCTTTCCCCTTGACATGTTGTATGTCTAATGAATACTCCTGAAGAAGTAGACTCAATCTTGTCAATCTCTGATTTTTATCTTTAAACTTACTAAGGAATTTCAGTGGGTTATGATCGGTATAAATGACTATGGGGTCAAAACCAGAACACAAATAAAATGAAAAATGCTGTAAACCCAAAATCAAGGCCAAAAGCTCTTTCTCAATAGTTGAGTAGTTCTTTTGAGGTGGAGTGAACTTCTTACTGTAATAAGATACAGGATGTTCAATAACCTGATCATCCTCTTGCAGCAAAACAGCCCCAGCTCCTGTTTCACTTGCATCAACAGCCATCTTAAAAGGCTTAGCAAAATTTGGAGTAGCGAGCACTGGCTGACTTAATAGGATAGCTTTAAGTTTGCTGATAGAGGATTCACAGCCATCGGTCCAGACAAATTTAACTCCCTTTTTCAGTAGGTTTGTAAGTGGTGATACAAGAATTGAAAAGTTAAGAACAAATCTCCTGTAATAACCTACCATTCCCAAAAATCTTTGCAGCTCTTTCCTACTTTTAGGTCTGGGAAGATCACTTATAACCTGAACCTTAGCTCCTGGTGGTGCAACATGTCCATCACCAATTACGTACCCAAGGTACTGAACTTTAGCTTGACCAAACTCACACTTTGATAAATTAGCTACAAGATTAGCCTGAACCAAACGCTCAAGAAATTTACTGACATGGCATAGGTGATCTTTCCAGTTGTCACTGAAGATTAATACATCATCAATATAAACAACACACCCTGCCAAACCCTCTGTTACAACATCATGAGCTTCTGAAATGTGGCTGGTGCACTCTTCATACCATATGGCATTACAAAACATGCAAAAGTCTTTCCTAGTGTTAAAAAACATGAGATCTCCCTAGCACGTTCAGTCATAGGTACTTGCCAGTATTCCTTTAACAAATCAAACTTACTTATGTACCTAGCCTTTCCGATCTTGTCTATGCAATCTTCCACGCGAGGGAGAGGGTAAGTGTCTGTTTTGGTTATCTGATTAACACGTCTGTAGTCGATGCAAAGCTGCTGTGACCCACCTGGCTTAGGGACTAGAGTGACAGGAGAACTCCACTCGCTCTGACAGGGCTCAATCATCTTGTGGTCCAACAGGTAGCCAAGGTCCTTCTGGATGAGAGGAACTTTCACTGGGTTCACACGGTAAGGAGGCAGTTTAATTGGCTTTGCGTCTCCAACATCGACATCATGCATCAACACAGTGGTTCTTCCTGGAGTGGCTCGGAACACTTACGGGTACTCCTGCCTTTCCTCGGGAGCTAGATGAGAAAGCTTAGTCTGGAGATCATTCATGATATCAGGATTCTTCCCCAAACTATCACTCAGGCTCATGCTGCATGGGAGAACTTCACTTGCAGACTCGGGTGGAACAGCTACAGTGCAGACTGGGTTATTGTCGTCCCGCCTGTGATATAACTTTAGCATGTCGATGTGACAAAGTTGCATGTTCTTTCTACGATCTGGTGTGGCGATGACATAGTTGACATCACTGAGTTTCTTCTCCACGAAATAAAGACCACTAAACTTGGCTTGAAGGGGTTGCCCATGCACTGGTAGCAGAATCAAAACCTGATCTCCTGGCTGAAAGTGGCGTAACCTGGACTTCTTATCATACCAAGTCTTCATCTTCTCTTGAGCAGCTCCTAAATTCTCTCTCGCCAGCTGTAAAGCAGTGGACAGCCGTTCTTTGAACTTCATCACATACTCCAGCAGGTTGACGTCATATTCCTCCGACAGCCAGCATTCCTTGAGTAACTCAAGGGGTCCTCTTACTTCATGGCCAAACAGTAGTTCAAAAGGTGAGAAGCCCAGTGATTCATTTGGAGATTCTCTTGCGGCAAATACGACGAATGGAAGACCTTTATCCCAGTCTTTCTGATGCTCCAAACAGTATTTCTTGAGCATCGATTTGAGTGTTTGATGATATCTCTCCAACGCTCCTTGGGTCTGGGGATGGTAAGCTGAAGACGTGATCTGGGTGATGCCCAACTCTTTCAGAGACTGCTTGAAAACATTTGACATGAAATTACTTCCCCAGTCTGTCTGTACCTCCTTGGGCAGACCAAACTTTGTGAAGAACCCTAGCATTTCCTTAACCACGTTCTTTGCTGGGATATTTCTAAGTGGAATGGCTTCATAACGAGTAGCCATATCAATCAGGGTCAACACATAAGAAAATCCTGAAGAAGTCTTAGGAAGAGGGCCCACAATATCCACCATCACACGGGTGAATGGCGCCTCAAAAGGAGGAATGGGAACTAGAGGTGCAACCTTTTTGATCTGATTACACTTCCCCACAACTTGACAGGTGTGACAAGACTTACAATACCAGGAAACATCCCTGAAGACACCTGGCCAGTAGAAGTGTTTCAAAATGCGTGCCACAGTCTTCCTCACTCCAAGATGCCCTGCCAGACTGGAATCATGAACCACTCTAATGATATCCTGCCTACAAACACGAGGGATGACAACTTGATGTACAACCTCCCATTCACAGTTGGCTGATGCTGTTGGGGGTCTCCACTTCCTCATAAGTACTCCTGACTTTATATAATAACAAGTAGAAGCACCAGGTGACTCTTCCTCACTGCAAGCAGAGTTAGCTAGACCTTTCAACTCAGGGTCAGCAACCTGCAACTCAACCAACTCTTGACGAGACAAATTATCAACACTACTGGGTACTGCCTCGTCTGATGAGTGGTCCAAATTAGCAACAAAAGTGTCAGCTAGGATAACATCATCATCATCATTATCCTCTAATTCACCAGTAACTTTAGACTTAGCCCTAGTGACAGCACATGCAGGGAACACATCAGGGACATCACAATCCTGGGTCGCAGCCACTGGCTCACTAGTCAGCTGAGAAGCTGGACACACTTGACTTCCACCAATATCATTTCCAAGTAAGAAAGTTACACCTGACATTGGGAGTGTCTCAACCAACCCAACCATAACGGAACCATTAACAAAACCAGACTCTAAATTCACTCTGCACAGAGGGACAGAGAAGTAATTATTCCCTACACCTTGTAAGATTACAGTTTCATCAGAGGAATTAACATCAGAGCCTAGAACACTGGTCAGCATAAAGGATTGACAAGCACCTGTATCACGATATATTTTAACTGATTTCCTGTCATTACTGTTCAGAGGACTGACAAAACCATCAGACAGGAAATTAGCACATGAACCCACGTTACTGCTCAAAAGAGGAGCTCCATCATGAGAATTTAATTTACCCCTCAAAGCAAGTTCAGTTAACTCAGTTAAAGAATTCTGGGAACTCTCAAGGGTGGACACTAGACCAATTGACTGAATATTTAAAGACTCCTTTTTGTTCACATCACACTGTCTCCTGAAACATTTCTCCGTTGTATGACCAAGGTTACTACAATAAGTACATTTACTTTTCTGAAATCTAGAGGTGAAGCTGATATTTACTTCCTGAGAAACATCATCTTTATTCTCTTTTCTGTTACCTGTACTCTGAGTAGAGGCAACTTACTTACTCTCAGCTTTCCTTTTTCTCTTTAGAATATCTCTTGTGAATGAGAACATATTCATCAGCTAAAACTGCAGCATCAGACAAATTATCTATTCTTTTCTTATCAAGATATAGGCTTACATCTTTATTAATACACCTTTTGAAGTCCTCCAGCAAAATCATCTGCTTAAATTTACCAAAATCAGAATCCACATTCTTAGAATTTAACCACTGCCCTAACAGATATTCTTTGATTTTTGCATACTCAACATGGGATTGCTTATCTTGCTTATAAGTTGTCCTAAATTTTACTCTATAGGCTTCAGGAACAAGCTCATAGGCCTTAAGAATCAAGCTCTTAACTACATCATAATTATCAGATTGATCTTGAGGCAAAGATGCATAAGTTACTTGAGCTTTACCGGTGAGAACAGTTTGAAGGAGTACTGGCCAATACTTTTTGGGCCAATTAAAACCTGTAGTTACCCTCTCAAACAACTTTGTTAAATCAGATTCATTAAAAGGAGGGACAAGTTTAACATTTTTAGCCACATCAAAATCATCAGAGCTAGATGATCCAGTTCCACCTTGTTTCATGCGATACTCATGGTCTGCCTGAATCCTAGCTAGTTCAATTTATGCCTGAGCCTGAATCTGTACCTCCTGAATACGAGCATTTGCCTGAAATTCAGCCTCCTTAGGACGAGCCTCCTGCAGGGCTAGCTGTAACTTAGCTAATTCAATCTGCGTTTGCTCATTTGGAGGAGTTACATTAAACAAGCTTCATTAATCATGTCAACAATTTGATCTTTAGAATGATGAGAGTGAACTGAAATTCCCAATTGTTGAGCAACAAGCTTAAGTTCATTCTTTGTTCTGTTTTCTACATCACACACTGTTTGCACATTTGACAAAAAATCTTTGGCTTCATCAGGCGTAGTAATAGTAGACATCATGAATAAATCACAGTCACAAAATATCAAGCAATATCCTTATGATAATATCCTGAATATCCTGAAAAGAGGTCGCCAAATTTATGTTACGGAACAGAGAAAGATAATGTACACTTTAAGTGAGAATAGTAAAAATCACTACTGTCCCGTAAAGTTCCAGGTTCAAAACAAAAGAGTTAGGTAAAATTACAAGTTAAAGTTTAATGCTCAAACTAACAACAAAACATTCAGGATTCATAAGGATAATGTAATGGCAAAAAACAGTTTAAATATATGGTTAACTGCAATAGCCTCTATTAACACGAAATTAGCAAGAGTAAATTTATCTAAGTCAGCCCTGATAAAATGAGAATACCCGATAATACTCAGTGAATGCAAGATATATTATTACAGATACAAAATATTATTACCACTGGCTGACAATATGAATTACAAAACCTTTACTAGGCCTACGAATCAACACCCCATGCTATACAGCACAAAAACAAAATGAAATAACAGTTATACTCAAATTACACAGCTGCTAGATCGTTGGAGACTTCCTGAGCTCTCACAATAATAACAACTGTACAGGGGAGGACAGAGATGTGAACAAAATGAGGAGTAGATCTAAGTGGCAATTAATGCAGAGACTGAGCTCATTATATAGGGGCCGGCAGAGCTTGATACAACTTGTAAGAAGGACGCGCAAATGAAGCCAGAGGGGACAAAGATTTGACACTCCTGCTCTGAACAACAGAAAGAACGACTTACTCTACTATAAGGGAGGAGGGGGGGAGTGAGGTAGAACATGCTCGTGATCAAACATGCAGCATACTGTACGTTAGAATTACACAAAGGATGATGAAATCATAGGCTATGTAACAATATATATATATATAGATAAATAGATATAGATATATATATATATATATATATATATATATATATATATATATATATATTGATAGATATAGATAGATAGATAGATAGATAAATATAGATAGATAGATATACTGTAGATAGATGGATTAGATAGGTAGATAGATACATATTGATAGATAGATAGATATACAGGTTTATAGGAAATTCTTGTCGACCTGCTGCTTAAGCTATGTCATAAGAGAACCAGAAAAAAAAAGAACACTATCGTAGTTCTGAAGAAAACGCGAGTAGGCGTTGTAGTAGTGGTAGTAGTAGCAGTAGTAGATGTAGTAGTAATTGTAGTAGTATTAGTATTAGTAGTAGTAGTAGTACTAGTAGTAGTAGTAGAGTAGTGACAGAAACAGTAGTAGATATAGAGGTAGTAGTAGTACTAGTAGTAGTAGTAGTAGTAGCAGTAGTAGTAGTAGTAGCAGTAGTAGTAGTAGTAGCAGTACAGCTGACTTACGATTGTTGCACTTTCTTTTTATCAGGAAAAGATTAGATTGGATTAGCTTTATTATCTTAGTCTCAGGTTAGGGTAGTTCGTTAGTCAGTGAGCTTAATCTGTTAGGCTGGACTAGGTCAGTATAGGTTAAGTTAGGTTAGAGGACAAAGGAAAATAAATCTAAGAAAGTTCAACGGATGAGAAAAATGAAATCTAGTGTGTAGTGAAAACATTGTGTACAGGGACGAAATCTACAGCCAGGCAGCTCTTTACCGGGTTATATCAGTGCCACCACATGAAGGCGTCCCTCACCAGACCAAGACACAAAGAAATCAGCTAATTGAGTAAATACAGGTAACCGGGGTACTGAAAAACACTAAAATCCTTACTGATAGGGATGCGTAACAATACCATGTCTCTGCCTGCATCTGTCAATCTATCTATCTATCAATCCATCAGTCTGTCTGTCTGCCGGTCTCTCTCTATCTATCCATCTCTTTATCTATCTGTCTCTACATCCCTCTATCAGTCTGTCTGTATCTATCTGTCCTTCCATGTTATTATTTCTATTAATCTATGTATTTATCCATATGTAATTCTCTCTCTCTCTCTCTCTCTCTCTCTCTCTCTCTCTCTCTCTTTCTCTCTCTCTTTCTCTCTCTCTCTCTCTCTCTCTCTCTCCTACCTACTTATACAGTCCCGTTAATCCGGCTGACATACTGCTCTGTATATTCTTGCTACCGCCAGACGACTTAATTTCACTAAACAAAGGCCTTTCTTACATAAGGGCTTCATCAAGGATATTTTTTAACCCTTTCCTTTCGTGAAGTCTCTCCTAAGCTGATCAAAATCGTCTGGTAGTAGCAAGATGATCCAAGAGGCTTACATTTGGCCGACTGTGCTTTGTTATTCCACTTCGTTTCTCATAAAGTGGAATCTTAGGTTAAGTCATGTCCGTCCGTTCCACGCTGTATCTCTGAAACCAGTTGTTGGATTTTTATTTTTTTCATATTTTGTGTGATTATAGGTAAAATGCGTGACTTACAGAACAGTGCCCCCGAAATATACCATAGTGCCCCCGACAACGGGGCAAGCAAGATGCAGCCCAGTGTGCCCGGGAACGTGCCGACACCCCCACACGGACCCCACAGGGTAGCCGCCACCAGTCGGAACAACCCCTGGCAACAACGACATATGTCAGCCCGGGCCGTGCACCCCTATGTCACGCAGCCACCAAGCCGTCGCTGTCGTAGAAGGACACTACCTTCATGGAGTGAGATTGTTGAACCAGCTAGGGGTGGAGTTGTTCTAGACACTCCAGACGGCGCCCCTCCTCTTGAGACGGCCTGTTGTCGCTCCGAAAGTGTCCCGGTAGAGACGGCCTATTGTCGCTCCGAAAGTGTCCCGGTAGAGGTGGCCTATTGTCGCTCCGAAAGTGTCCCGGTAGAGACGGCCTATTGTCGCTCCGAAAGTGTCCCAGTAGAGATGGCCTATTGTCGCTCCGAAAGTGTTCCGGTAGAGACGACCTATTGTCGCTCCCCTCCTCGTGAGACAGCCTATTGTCGCTCCGAAAGTGTCCTGGTACAGACGACCTATTGTCGCTCCCGCCCTCGTGAGACGGCCTATTGTCGCTCCAAAAGTGTCCTGGTAGAGACGGCCTGTTGTTGCTCCCCTCCTCATGACACGGCCTATTGTCGCTCCGAAGGTGCCCTGGTAGAGACAACCTATTGTCACTCCAGCCCTCGTGAGACGGCCCACTTTCGCTCCAAAGGTGCACAGAAGGAGGCAAGGAGCGAGACGACACCCCGGCAGGAGACAAGAGCCCAGGCCTCCCATACCAGAGTGGCCCAGACAGGCCTCACAGCCTCCCCTGGCCTCCACTCTCTACATCTGGCTCTAGAACAGATGCACCTGACGGGCCCCAGCGTAAGTTGATGCCACAGCCCTCCCCTGTCGGCGCACCTAGACGCTGGACTCTGCAGTCCGCAGTCTCTCCCGATTCTCCCCAGGACACCCGGGTGCAATCTCCATACGCCCCTACGACGACGAAAGGCTCGCACCTCCGGCCGAGACTTACACCAGAGGTTCCTAGAGCTATTCAGCCCCAGGCCTGAGGACCATACTCCTGAGCCCAGTCCGGAAGCCACGGGTAGCCCAGGACGCGAGAGGACGCCCTTACGAGTTGTCCCGTGCTCTCTTGGCACGCCTCCCCTTGGCGGTGCCCCTAGCCTGGCAGGATTGCCGACGGCGTGTTCCCGCCCCTGCCCTACGATGAATACGTGTGATGCTGCCCAGAAACAATGCAAGTGATTTAGGTTAAGTGTGACTTCGCCTAGTATAGTATCGTGCAGTGACTTAATATAGTGAATATTGGGACAAGTAAGACCACAGTGAGAGAATAAAGGACGAGTGTGTGAACCAAGATCTGATGAACTATATTTATGAGTGACGTCCCTTATATACAATTAGTAAGACTGTGCCGCCTGGAAATTCCTCCGTAGTGATACACCCCTACTGCGGTGAGCTCTGAAGAAGTAATACAAGAAAGTATTAGTGATATTCCCCCACTCATGCTGCCCGTAAATCTTGTACGACACTCTCCCTTCCCAGTATCTAGTGTAAGTGTAAATCAAGAATAAAATCAATTACCAAAGTCCCTTTACTGTTGGAAAACGTGTAATCCTCATTGTTAATACTTGCCTCTCTCCAGTATTACCATAACTCCCTCCTACCCGTCACAAGTAACTCTCTGCACCCTCCCCCTTTTCTCCCCACCCCTTGTGAAACTCACTCCCCGCACCTCCCACGCGCGCCTATATTCACTGTACCCTGAATACACTAGGATTGATTGTGTTGGCATTAATATCAGATTTAGCAAGTATCCTGCGAGATACACATGTCCTAGATAAGGTTTTATTTTGCTATATATTATGTTGCAATATCTGCTGATTGTCCTGTGTCTGATTGTGGTAATATACGTGTTAAGGTTATTGCCTAGAGTTTTTGTGTCCTGCCTCTCTTTATTGCACTAAGCTCCGGTCTCGAAAGAGGACCCCGCTCCACGTTAGGTGTATTAGGAACGAGAAGTCGTGCCTATTTACACCTAGCATTACAATAGGGTCATATAGGAGGCTGATGTCCGTCTTCTCGACATTTGTAAAAATTCCAAGATAGCCGACTTATGACCAATTTTCTATTTTTGAAACCATAAATCCTTTATATCTCCTCTGCTTTAACAGAGAGGTTTACAGGTTGTAACGAAGTGGAATATAGTCTCTGAGAAAGGCTTTTTTGAGTAATGAATTGGGACATTCCTTTAACTTCTAAACTTTCGTGGTTGCATAATGACTCTTGGTTGTAAGGTTGGAATGAGTCTCCTTGGTTACTGGTCACATCACTCCTCGAGAATGACTTCACTTGGACATCATCTGATCTTGAAAGAGTTAGGGATTTTGGTCAGGTTAGACTAAATGCTTTATGCCACACTATTTCGTTCTGTCCCACAATACTTCACACTAACGCACACTATACTACCGTATCCCATACACTTTAACATGGCAGTCCTATGGTACAGTCTTGTAACTTAATTATAATTTTTGTTACTGAACTTGGAAATCCGTAATTTAGTTACTATTAAGAAATTTTCTTTCTTTACGGTATTGTAGAAAACGGTATTATTTTAGTATAAACAACTGTATCCTAAATATACTCGACATCACAAGTACTGTGCCTACAGCGATTAATTATGTCCCCAGAGATAGGCCTTTTATTGATTCTAATAACTTGTAAGTAATTTCATTATTGGATTTATTTCTTTAATTTAAGCTGTACCAGATAAAGGTGAATGACCCTTATCAATCTTAGTGTTTACTTGATGCTTCAGTCAGGGTGTCTGTAAAATCACTGTAATTACAAGTTGTCCTGTCTGTTGATCAACGAACCAGATACTGGGTATGAATCAGCAATATTAGGCCAAGTCGTAACTCAGATAATTATGCTACTGTATATATGAGAATGTCACGCAGAATACTGAATGCTCCTTCCTCTCTCCTTCCCAGTATCTATCTATCTATCGGATAAGTTTACGTGAAGCTACAGAACGTGGTGAATGTTTTTTACGTATCCGATAGAGCCAGGATTCCGGGGGCTTGAGTGATGAGTTAATGGAAACGTGGCCCATTAGATTGGGCAAATTTGGGCTGTTTGGACATTTCTACTCCTCACCCTGCCCTTGGGTGGGCAAGGTCTGCATGATGATGATGATTCTCTCTCTCTCTCTCTCTCTCTCTGGCCCGTATATAATCATTAGACATTTCGAAGACGGGGTGGGGGGGTGGTCGTTTTCTACTAAATCTGGACTTGCATACTAGTCAAAGGACTGCTGCATGCTTGTTATGGAAGGGTCTGGGACTCTGGGTGTATGTATAAGCGATGCTGAGAGCAGCACAAAACTTAACTACGGAGAGTAACTCTTTTTGCACTGATATTAAAAAAACAGTCCGTAAGAAAGCGAATCTTTAGGCATAGGGGGGTCCCTATTGATCTCCGTGGCTACGGGCTTGATATATATATATATATATATGTATATATATATATATATATATATATATATATATATATATATATAGGTAGAGAGAGAGAGAGAGAGAGAGAGAGAGAAGACTGCAGCACCAGTCGAACATAGCAGTACTCCCGAGGTGGACGGTAAGCTGGTGATAGGGAGAGCTGGAGGTCCCGTTTCACCAGCCCTCAGGACTTGATCTTGATCATCTCCCTTTGCTGCACATTTTCAGTGCTTTCATTTACACAGAGAGCAGGCCAGCATACTCTCTTAACCCTTCGTGGGCAAGGGGATACCAAGTTACACCAAACGCTGGTGTGGTCCCGGCGGACCCCAATCGTTAACGGTGTATTTCTGCCATATTCATAAAGTTATATCTACTAAACTTTGTACATATGTTGGCCAGGACACGGCACGTGCAACCAACCCACCAAGTGTCCCTTTTTGTTTTTATAAATTATTATTTTAACAAATTTTTTTTCATTTTGTATCACAGTTTTATTAAGAAGAAAGGACGAGAGTGTCAGTGCATATTGCTGTTATTGTGTGTGTGCGCACACACTTCTGTTACGTCCCGTGTGGTGACGTCACCGGAAGGGTCCTGCAGTGTGTAGGCAGAGCCTGGTTATTTGGCAGTGTGAAGCTGGTGAGTGCAGTTGTTTCACATTCTAATAAAATAAATTTGCAAGATTGATAAATGGAGTACATAAGTCACGGTTCTACTCGTGACATTTTTCTTGCTCTGGTCGGGCAACAAAGATCGCATTAAGGAACTGTTGAACATAGAGGATGGAAGTAATGCGAGTATAAGTGGCTGGGAAATGGCTGGGAGAAGGAGGGAGGTGAGAAGACAGGAAGAAATCAATAGGATAGAAGTTGTGGAAGCAATGAGGAAAGTTAAATTGGGGAAAGCCCCAGGAATTGATGAAGTGTGTGGTGAAATGCTGAAGCATGGGGGAGAGATAGTAGTAGAATGGATGTGGAAGATATGCAGATTGGCCTGGGAGGAAGGTAGAGTCCCGGAGGATTGGAAGTCAGGTATAATTATTCCCTTGTACAAAGGAAAAGGGGAAAAAGAAGTGTGTGGTAATCATAGGGGCATTTGTCTTCTTAGTATAATAGGAAAAGTGTATGGTAGGATACTTATTGACAGAGTTAGAGAAAGAACAGAGAAATTAGTTGGAGAAGAACAGAGAGGCTTTAGGAAGGGTTGAGGTTGTGTAGATCAGATATTCATTCTTAGATCTTTAGTGGAAAAGTTTCTAGAGAAGGGAAAGAAGTTGTATGCGGCTTTCATGGATTTGGAGAAAGCATATGACAGGGTGGATAGACAAGGATTGTGGAAAGTGTTACGAATATATGGAGTAGATGGGAAGTTGTTGAATGCTGTGAAGAGTATGTACGATGGTGCGAAGGCTACAGTGCGTGTGGATGGTGAACTAAGTGAATTTTTCTCTTTGAAAGTTGGGTTGAAACAGGGATGTGTCATGTCTCCATGGTTGTTCAATCTGTACATGGATGGGGTAATAAAAGAGGTACAAGGTAGGGTAGTGGATGTTGGAGTGGCCCTGGTGAGAGAGGATAGTGTTTGGAAACTCCCTGTACTGTTGTTTGTAGATGATACTGTGTTGTTGAGTGAAGACGAAGGGGAGCTACAAGGCTTGGTGGATGGGTTTGGGAGAGTGTGTAAAAAACGGAATCTAAAGGTGAATGTAGGGAAGAGTAAAGTGATGGTCTTTGAGAGATGTGAAGTCAGTGAATGTACAGCGAGGTTGGATGGTGAGGAATTGGAAAATGTGAGTACGTTTAAGTACTTGGGTAGTGTGATAAGTAAGGATGGAGGTTTGGAGGGTGAAGTGCTTGAAAGGGTACAGCAGGGAAGAAAGGTTGCTGGTTCTTTGAAAGCAGTGATAAGAAACAGGGAAGTGAACATGGAAGTGATAAAGTTACTACATGACAGTATTGTGATACCAACTGTAACGTATGGAAGTGAAGCTTGGACGTTGTTGGAAGGACACAAGTCAAGAGTGAGAGCAGTGGAAATGAGTTATTTAAGAGGAGCCTGTGGAGTCACATGGAGAGACAGGCTGACGAATGAGGATATAAAGGAGCGTTGTGGTGTGGATGTGGATGTGATAGGAAGCGTTATGAGGAACACACTGAGGTGGTTTGGCCATGTGGAGAGGATGGAGGGTGAAAGACTGACGAAGAGAGTGTATGTGAGTGAGGTGAAGGGGGGAAGAGGGAGGGGGAGGCCGAGGATGAGATGGAGGGATGGGGTGGAGGGGTATATGAGAGAGAGGGGTGTGAGTTGGGAGCAGGGCAATGAAATTGCGGGGGACAGGGCGACTTGGAGGCGCTTTGTTTGTGGCCACCCCAAACGGGATTGAGTCGTCTGGGAATATATATATATATATATATATATATATACAATAAATAATTTGGTTTTACTGATGTCTACCAACGACCTTTCGGTGGATTCGATCCTCCGACCCTCCGGTTAGAACGGAGCGCTCTAACCCACCGAGCCACGGCTGCTATACTAATGACCTGTGGGTGGATTTGATCCTCCGGTTAGAACGGAGCGCTCTAACCCACCGAGCCACGGCTGATATATATATATATATATATATATATATATATATATATATATATATATATATATATAATTGGATGGAAAGATTTCAGTAAATTTTGGGACATCAATAAAAAAGTAGCTAATATATATGATACGAAAAGGACAGAACGACCAGACAACTGACAAATTCGATGCAAAATAATCTTATCTATTCTCAAGGAGCAATCATAAGGTTAGTGTTGCGAATATCTTTAAGCGACAGGAACAGATCAACTTGCGTGAGAGAGCAGAATTAAGTCAAAGACCTTTTTGAAGTATTAACATAATAGAAATAGAGGTGAGCAGGTCATGCAGGAAGAATACGGGATAACCGATGGAGCATAAGGCTGACTTACTGGAATCAAAATGATTGTAAGTTAACAGAAAAAGGCCAGATAGAAGGTGGAGAGATGAGAGAGAGAAGTTTGCAGGCAAAGCATGGCAGAGATTGGCTCAGTCAAGGAATTCATGGAAAAGGTTGAGCTCAGCATTGGACTTGCAATGGCAGATGACGATGATTTTATATTATATATATATATATATACATATATATATATATATATATATATATATATATATATATATATATATATATAGATATATAGATATGTGTGTGTGTGTGTGTGTGTGTGTGTGTGTAAATAAATCACTTCCTAACGCGTGATTTATAGGTATGGTGGTATACACAAGGATAAAGTAAACACAAAATATCCCGAGCACTTTCTTGTATATACTGTATATATGTACAGTACAGATATATATATATAGATAGATAGATAGATACTGTAGATAGATAGATAGATGGATAGATATAGATAGATAGATAGATAGATTGATTGATTTATTGATTGATAGATATAGATAGGTAGATAGATAGGTAAATAGATAGATAGATAAATAGATAGATAGATAAATAGATATAGAGACATTGACAGATATATTGGTATGAATTTGCCTGGCCAATTGTTAAACCATGTATCTATCTATCTATCTATCTATGTATCTATCTATCTATCTATCTATCTATCTATATATATATATCATCAGCCTTTTGAATATACACTACAGGACTGGCCTATCCCGACCGAAGTGGGGACGATGCAGCCAATGCACCTCTACCAAGTGGCTCAGGCTGTCTGATAGAGATTGTATGTAGGGTGAGAAGTGCTTGTAAAAGTAACTGTAGTGTTGGAGTGGCTTTGGATGTGTGTGTAGTCTGTGAATCAAGTGTAATCGGTCCGCACAAGCCGACTGGGTGCAAGCATACTTTACAGTAACCGACACTGGTTCAAACACAGCACCTCTTGTATCCGCCAATGCAATACGTGGCCGGGTGAACACTCCCAAAGTTTATTACCCTGCCGGGGCGCGAACCCTGGTTCACCTGTGTACGAAAGGCACACTTACAACTGTACCACAGATGCTCTCTCTCTCACTCTCTCTCTCTCTCTCTCTCTCTCTCTCTATTTATATATATATACAGTATATATGGTGACATGTAGAGGTGTGCAGTACGTAGGAGGATTACTGGGCCTTGAAAGCAAGTTGTGATGCCTATTCACAGAGTCGGTCACCTAATATATATATATATATATATATATATATATATATATATATATATATATATATATATATATATATATATATATATATATATTGGTAGGTGGTGGCGACCATCATCCACTCACTTGATGTAGTGCTGCCTACTTCTTCCTAAGTCTTTATCATTCTTTTTCTGTGCCTGCCCTCCTCTCTTCTAATTTCTCCCATCTTTCCTGTCACTTCTTATTGCTTTTCTTTCCTTTACAGGTGGCTTTACATTGAGTGACAAGCCAAATGGTTTCCTGTAAGCCAAGAAATCATTAACAACGCTGGGTGGTAACCATATAACCAAACCATACGTGCTCCTTACGTGTCAACAAGTGGGTTGGTGGAGGGTTAGTGCCCCTCTCCGTAAAACAAGTAACTCAAAGTCAAACGGCCACCCCTTACTGGATTATGGCGTCTGGCTATATATATATATATATATATATATATATATATATATATATATATATATATATATATATATATATACACGAGGGGCGTTCAAAAAGTTTTGGCAACAGGGTTATAAAAGCAAAATTAATAGAGATACACATTTATTGAAGTTCACACTCCTTCAACATACTCTCCTCTAAGGTTTACACACTTCTGGAGCCGTGTCATCCACTTAACAAAGCACTCCGAGTACTAAGAAACAGGTATACACTTCAATTCTGAATTTATCCTCCTGGCAAGGTCCTGTTCCCTTCGAAGAGGATCCCGGCAAGTTTTTCTGACAATTTAGGGAATAGCCAAGAGTCACATAATGCCAGGTCAGGACGGCACCGTGTGACTTTCTGCTAGTAAGTGTCTAGCCTGAGCTGACTCCCAATCATAAAAACTGTTTGACTGGTAATTACCAGCCAATCAATGAATCGCTCTATCATCAGATTACAACGATTACTATCTCGACCACTTCTGTCACTCTCATCATTATATCTAAAAACACCACCAATGCTACAGCCAAGAAAAACATGTTGTTTGTCCATCCGTCCATGTTTTCCAAAGCAAACAAAATGGATCGGTTGTCATCACTGTTATCATTAATATCACCATCACTTGTGCTATTTAAAGCATATTGCTTTAACTGACCATTGATGGTGCAATTTACTGAGTTTCCACGTATGACACTGAAGTAACCACACACACACACACACACACACACACACACACACACACACACACACACACACACACACACACACTTACTTAAAGCTGTCCTTCTGCTACAGAAGACGACAGGTACCATACCCAAAGGGTTACAAGGCTTCTCATTGTCTTTGGTGCCAGCGTTTGTAACTCTGCAAACCAATACTGGGTCCACAAACTTTGACATATAGTCGGTATGACAAGTGCGGCTTTAGTACAAGACGTCAGTTTTGATGCTTCCATTGTCTGCACTCTTTTCTAGCCAGGCTCCAGGCTTCTTCTAGGCAAGTGGTTCCTTCACTCCAGAGGGTTCGTCGTTGTTTTCTATCATAGGCACTGGTTTCAAGATCTTTTAGTATGATGCTTTCTTTAGAGTTGTCCTTCTATGATCTGTATATCACTTCTTTTGCCTTTAGGTTGTGGTGTGCTTAAGGGAGTTCGCCATCAAGAACTTGGCGGGGAAAGCGATGGTCAGGCATGAGGAACATGTGTCTGTGTTATCTCAGGTGCTTTTTAGCCAGCATTTTTTTTGTTTGTTTGTTTGTTGACTTTGCTCACATGAGAATTTGTGAGTAAAGGGTTTTATCCTCCAATGTGAGTCGTAGGATGCGTTGTAAGCATCAGATATGAAATGACTCAAGCTGTTTGATGTGAAGCTGATTGGTACGAGTAGTCCAGGATTCAGCACCATACACCTATGTGGAGAGATATTCAGCAGTATGTATTGATATCTTCATCTCGATTCTCGATTTGGTGTTTTTAAAGACTTTAGATCTGAGACGTCCAAAAGATTCTGAGGTGAGGTTGATTCATGTCAGGACTTCTGCATCATTATGTTGATCCGTGAGCACACTTATAAGGTAGGTAAAATTTTCCATCTGTTTTCCATTTTTCCATTTATCTGAAATACAGGATCTCTGCTGGATTTTGTCGCTGAGATCTTATTTCAGTTTTATTGACATTTACTGGAAGCCCCCCTTGCATGATATATGATGGAGACTATAATGAGGCTTCGATGTAGGACTTCCGGGGTATGAACAAGGACAACACAGTCATCAGCATATTGTGTCTGTAGGAAATAAGCAATTTCAGTCTTTGATGTGCGTGAAGACATCTGAGATTTAAAAAGTTACTGTCCAGATGGAGCTGGATTTGTTTTTCATCATCACAGTTCATTTGTTGATGACTTTAAATAAGCACTTCAGTGAGATAGATGCTGAAAATGACAGGAGCCAGAACACATCCTTGCTTTTCTCTCACGGCCACGTTAAAGGGTTCCAATTTGCTCACACCTATGAACACTGAGTATTCATGCCATCATGCAGGCACCTTAGCATGATAGGGAATACGTTTGCAACTCCAAATTTTGAATAAGCATTGCGTAAAAGTTCGTTGTTGACAGTGTCAAATGCTCTTGTATGATCGTTTAATGCAACATGTAAGTCACTCTTCTGTTCGTGACATTTTTCTTGTATCTGTCGGGCAACAAAGATCATATCACATGTGCTTCGGTCCCTCTGAAATCCACATTATGATTCAGGAAGGTTTGATTCAGTCAGATGTTTTGTCGGTCTGAATAATATTATCATGGCTTGTATTTTCACAGCATTTACAGGGAAGGAAATACCGCGCTGTTGTCACAGTCTGAGCAGTCCCCTTTCTTCCTGTAGTTGGTTACAGCATCAAAAGCAAGCTATTCACATGGAATCATGGGAGCACTGGGAGAATAAATGGCCACCCTTTTTTATTAGTTCACATGGTATGCCATCAGGACCAGGGCTTTTATTATATTTTTAGAGATCAGATGGCCTAAACAGTTTCTGTAAGTGTGCGTGGGACATCGAGATTCGCTGCTTCAGGAGCATTTGGGGCGTTATCAAGAATATTGTGCTATTCCTGGTTTCTTCGATAGTGTAACGTATTGAAACGTGCCTATCTTTCGAGGACTGCTTGCTTGTCTTTCAAGAGGTGTTCTTCTGTTGATCAATATGGACTGTGTTGTGTATGGTTGGCCCATAGATGGTTTATATGGACTTGCAGAACCCATGTTAATCATTAATATCAGCCAGTCTTTACAGCTTTTTTGCTTGCTTAGTCTAACATTTCTTCTCCATGTCATTCAGTTTTCTCTGGCATTCACTTCTAAGAATCTGGAATTCAGCTTTTAGAGTTAAGCAGCTAGGATGAGCCAACTGGTTGTTATGTGCTATGATCTACATTGCAAGAAGGTCATGTATGCGCTCAGGATTTTCATCAAACCAGTCTTTATGGTGGCTTGTGGAGATGCCTAGGTTTCCTTCTGTAGTATTTTAAAGCAGTTTCTTAATGTTCATCCACTCTGCATCTAGGCTTGTTGCACTGTTGTTTGGGTCAAGTGGTTGGCACTGAGATAGCTTGTCTGTAATGGTGCTCCGGAAGGTGTTACAAGTTACCACACCCTTGAAAATACAGTACTACTGTTTAGTTTCTTGGAGGATAGTGTACGGCGCATTTGTGGGTGTAAAAGTAGTTGCGTTTGGTAAGTGTAAGGTAATGCTCTGTTGAGCACTCAGAACCTCTCATAGCTCGGGTACTAAGAATATGTCTTCGATCTCGCACTTAAAGTCACACAGGTAATTTGGCACTGATGTCCACATCGTGCGTGGATCCACGTGGCCTTGTGTTTATTCGTAAACTGAAAAACTTGATGAGGACCAGACTGTGTTCCGGTCATAAGGAAAGCAGTCTAAGGCCATTGTTCTTCATGTTACTAACGCCATGACAACCTACAATGCCTTGCCAGAGGTTCTTGTCCTTTCCTACTATAGCATTAAAATAATCAAGCAGGAGCTTGTCATTTTGTGATACTGAGCGAATGCTAGCACTGAGAATCATAAAAGGAATATCTTTAATGGGGTCCTCAGAGTCAAGCATTGGGGCATGGGCACTGATGAATGTTGGATATTGACCTTTAGAGAGTGGTATGCAACAGGATGTCAGCCTTTCTGATATACCTACAGGTGTTTATTGGAACATTTGTAGGAGGTTGCTATGGACTGTAAAGCCAATACTATGTTTTTTTCTTACACTGCCTAGGTATCCCTTCTGGAAATAGATATAACCTTCTCCTGCTTCTGTTAAGTTGCCCTCTCCTTAGAAGTGAAGTCTCAGACAAGGCGGCAAAGTCAGTTTTGTATCATTTCAAATCATGGGCACTAAGAACAGTCTCATGACATGATCGTGTGTCTTAGTTGGAATCAAGGGAGGTTTGTATATTCCAGGTACCAAGAGTCAAAGGGATTGATTTGTTTTTATCGACTGCAGTGTGGGATTCCTTGACAGGTTATCTCCGCAAGTAATGTGGAGCAGCAAGTGTTCAGATTACCTTGTATAAACCCTTTCTACATCAGGGGTAAGCAAATGAGCATCCGTTTCTTCGCTGCTTAGTCGCACTTGATGCTGCTGAAGGACTAACTGCTCCTACGCCATAATGCCAGCAACCTCAGGTCCAGTGCCGCCAATGTGCGGGACTCATGCTAGTGACTTCCGGCCACATCCGTGATTGTCACCCTCACCCTATCCTGTTGCCATAGTTTTTTTTTTTAATGTTGATAAAAAAGATGAAATGGGAGGAATGTATAGCAATGGGCTTGTGCAGTTAATGAATTTGGTTTGATGCTGAAAAAGTGCAATCTTTACCACAACATGACTTGGCCCTTCTCAGCCTGTAATGGTGGCATGAAGATTCACAATGGCTATCCACTGATCAGGGTTGCTGGAGTCTGCCGGGAGCTTTGTCTGCTAGGCTATACCTTCCATGTGCCTCCACTCACGGATTTGTCGTTCGGGGTTTGCTCCAGTTGGAGTAGCCTATCCAAGGGTAAACCGCAAGGCAGTCGGCTTAGAAACATTTAGTCTGACCCCTCCCTAATGGCCCTTCCAGCATGGATAACCCTGTCCTCCTGTTAAGTGTGGAGGGGATCTTTCCTCCCCTGGCACGGCCAACCAGATTTACGGGGCATGCAATTCCCCGTACCATAACAGGGTGGTTGGGACTCACACACACACACACACACACACACACACACACACACACACACACACACACACACACACACACACACACACACACACACACACATGCAGTATGTACAAAGAAGATCGTACACAATTTGCCAGGTATTTATTGAGGAGCAAAAGTAACTGACTAGGATAGCTAGGATAAGGCCACGACCACACCGGATGCTTGAGTTCATGACTGGTTGCGAGTAGGAAATCAGAATCATTGTAATCCATTGAAGTTCTTCCCTGCATCCACCCTCCTCCAGTGAGGCCACTTGAATTAATTATATTCATCCAAATTCACGGCCGCATCTACCCCTGCCACAGAGTTTTTGGTGTTCAGTAGGAGAAAGGTGGGCTTAGTCAGGAGGCTGGTATGAGGTGGGATGGAGGGAGGGCTATAGTGAGGCAGGGTGGACGGAGGGATAGGGTGAGGCATGGTGGAGGAAGGGTTGGGGTGATGCAAGATTGAGGGATGGCTAAGACTTGACTACACTAAGTTAGACCAGGCGTTCCATCATCAGGGTGAGAGAAGCAGCAACCAGGCCCAGCGCCAGCACGATGAAGGCTCCCTGTAGATGCCCCAGGTTCAGCACCCCGTCGCCACGAACCTGAGACAAATAGTTAATTGCCATCACTCACTTGCTTAACACACAAACACCTATGTCGTCCTGGAAATTATCGTCTGTCTTTGGAAGGAATACATGTATTACAGTGTTAGACAGAGAGTAAAGAAATGCGTTCATGACGTGTTAATGTTATCAAATGTTTTTTTTTTTTCTTGTTACTCATTGCAGCTGCTAAACACGTTTACTTTCAAATGATTAAGTGAGCAGTAATTAAAAATACTAATCCCTTCTTTCGTTTAGACAGGAACTTCATACTTTTAAGTAAATTAATGCTAAAGTTATTTAATGGAGTAGAAGTGATGATGAAAAAATAGGCCTCCACAAAGTCAGCAACAATAAATAGGCAGTTTGTAGCCTAATACAAGCTACAAAGTACGAGAGCTTTCTTCATTATTTAATAATTCAGTTGAAAATATAAAGCCGACCCAGCCTCTCTAACAATGCCATCACATAACAGTAATAGAATACACGACCGAAAAAAGACTTGAATTTACTGAAGAGGTTAAGTTTCCCCAGTATAACGTTCTACCCAATATCCCTGCTCCCGGCAGACCAATTGGCTCTCAGACTTGGGCACTGTCCCAGTTGTCACTACCAATACACATTGCAGATCCTATACACAGCTGCTGAACACCTGCTATAGCCACGTATGAGCTGTGCCTCTTCCCACCTGTACACATCTTACTGGCCTAAGTACTACATCACTTGTGTTTTTCTCGTGAGCACCTAAGTATTACATCACTTGTGTTTTTCTCGTGAGCACCTAAGTACTACATCACTTGTGTTTTTCTCGTGAGCACTCTTTCCTTCTTCTGCTTCGCTTGCAGATCTCTCTCTCTCTCTCTCTCACACACACACACACACACACATTGTTGGTATCCTTCCTTACTAACCCATGTTATGGAATTGCTGCCGGCATCGTATGTGCCAAGTTCAGGAATGCTCATGTTACATATGCACTCTCACAAATGGTTCATTTATATATCAGAGTTGGTATTACTCGATAATAATGCAGATTATTCTTATGTGAAGTTGTCGTGGAGGTGATCTTTGACAGCATACAAAGTTTTCCACAGTGTAAGTTATAGTACCCATCCAACTCACATTTCATAATGCCTAGTGTTGTCAGACGATAATTTGTTCAGTTTCTCTCTCTCTCTCTCTCTCTCTCTCTCTCTCTCTCTCACTAGACGCAGAGAGATGAAACTCCACGGAAATGTCCCGCTGCATTTACCTCGTCATGAAAGATATGGACGTGTATTAATTAACAACATTTTTGGTAATCATAGGCCAATTTCACCAGGCTTTTTTACCTCATTCTTCAAGTTAGCGCATTTTAGGTACGCTGATAAAATAATTGTTACAATGTAGTGCACCGTTTCGTCTCATTTGACAGTACAAACAAACAGATAAACAGAGTGGGAACTTTAGTTGTATATAGATAATTATAATGAAAATAACAATACAGTAATAATAATAAGAATAACAGCAGCAAGAACAACAACATTAGCAACAACAACAACAATAATTATATCATTAATAATAATAATAATAATAATAATAATAACAATAACAATAACAATAACAATAATAACAACAACAACAACAACAACAACAAACGGTTTATTGGTTACTTGGCCGAAAATGTACATGCTAAGGAATGTTTTTAGTAGTGTTGGGTCTAAATGTTACCTCAATACATTCAAAATTGGTAGTCTTGGTCGTCTCCGATGAAACGCATAATGTAAAATTGCACTATTAAATTCTATATATGCTGTTACATTATATTCAACAATTCAGTAGCATAATGGGTAAGTAATGAGGTATCACGCTTCATAAACCCAAGCTGACACTCAGCTTAACTGTCCACGCTTGATAAATTCAGTATGTTACTTCATATCATTGTGTAGTGCATATCCATTCTGTGATATGTAATTAACATTTCTGTTATAATACAAATAATACCATTCTTAATGCTGCTGTAATATTACTACTTCAGTATCAATTTAATGCCATACCAAAATAATAAACATAATAATGCCATAGATATTTCAGAAATTTGTTGGTATTGCCGGTGCTAGTTTTAATATATATACTCGTATAGTGATACATTTTCTACAGTTTGTAAGAACAATATTAAAAATTTGATTACGAGCGAACGAGCGAAGCAAGAGAGCTATGTATACCCTCAGTTTAGTTTAGAAATGGGCAGCCTGGCCCAACCCGGCGGTCGCTGTAACCAGAAGCAAATAACTTTACTCTTAAATGATGTAGAGCTGAAATTCTTTCTGCATGTGATACATTCATTCAATAAATTTTGTTATCAACTAAAAACTCACCCACAAACGCGTAGGGACCCATTGGAATCTCGAGTTTTCCAAGGGAGTGTTAGGTTCCAGTTGAAGAATGTGTTACGAAATCAAATTTTAAAAGATTTTCTGTCAAAACACTGTATATCAGTGGCAAATTGTGATGAAATGGTGCTCGCTCGCTCGCTCATCACGCGCTCACAAAACGCACATTACTGGTATTAATATACATGCCCTCCTTACACCACTTGACTCACTAGTATTGAAATACCTTACTGAGTACTCAGTATTCTTTACATCCACTTTGTCATCATTCTTATTTACACCGTACCCATATTCAATGTACGTTAGGCAGTATGGTTGTACCTCATTATTAATTACACTTAGATTAACGATATATATATATTTTTTTATGTGTCCGACTCTGGGCATAGGCTTCACAGCCTGCTATCAAGGCCCAGCAGTCCTCCTACATACCATACACCTCTACATGTCACCACTTCGGCGCTAACACCCACCGTCCATATTGAATACATGCTAGGGCTGTCTCATACAGAACTGGTGTATTGGTATTAGCGTGGGTATTTTTACGACATGTCGGCGGGTCTTCTGGTAGATCAGTAAAGCCTGATTTAATGAAATTCAAATCCTTAAACTGTTCCCTGCCCCAGCCGGGATTCGAACCTGGGTCCGCTAGGACTGCAGGCCACCTCTCTACCGATTGAGCCACCGCCTCTTCGATATATGAAGTGTCTTTTGATACTAATTAACTTCATTAAACACTGACTGTACACACAACATACTTGCAGGAATTTGGCAAAGTGTTTATCACTAACTTACCACGTACAAAGCTTACTACTTGTGAGGGCTTAGTATCTAGGGTGGGGGCTCGAGCACTGTTATAAGGTGTGTAAGTTTCACTGGTTGTTTATCAGATTCATTATGTGCAATATAAGACACATTTTGTACATACATGGGTGGGCTTTGATACTTGATGTTATGTTGTAGTGTCAGGATGTTGAGGATGGCGGAAGGTTTGGGGATGATTGAGTAACTTGGCACTGGAGTTTGTGGTTACCTCCCCTAAGTAACACGGAGAGGAGGTAAGTAATGGTAACCTGGACGATGTAGTGGCCGTGTATCATAGAACAATGAGTGAATAACCCACTACAGACTCAAAGGCCTATGTTTACGAAGATGAGCGCCGTGGCAAAGCACAGCAGGGCGTCTCCTCCTGACTTTACCTTTAAATATTCCCAACATATTTTCATTCACAGAGACAAATGATCTGGAGTATTTTTTCCCGAGAGTTAAATTTTGGTCACTGTTCAGAGTAAAAATTCTCCCAAATTAATTCAAATCAACGACTGAGATGCGCATCAAACCATGAAACCTTTGGTATTTGCATGTCGAGGGTTGACTGTCAGGCAGTTAGGCTACGTTCAAGGTCTAGAGCACAATACGAGGGTTACGCAAGGGGTAGTAGGGAGTGGGAGGGGGACCGAGTACTGGGAGTGAAACAAAGGGTCTACCCAGTAGGTCCATGCTCACCACACATTCCTATGGATACTTAACGAATCCAAATTCTACTCTTTTGTGTATCTGTTACATTGTTTTGTGGTACACTGTATGCTGAAATTTTCCTGTAAGAAGCAGTGTTCGATTTTTTCCATTAATATGATATGCTTTTCGCCAGAATTTAGTGGTTGGTGGTGGCAACCATCATCCACTCAGTTGATGTAGTGCTGCCTACTTCTTCCTTAGCCTTTATCATTCTTTTTCTGTGCCTGCCTTCCTCTCTTCCTATTTCTCCCAATCTTTCCTGTCACTTCTTATTGCTTTTCTTTCCTTTACAGGTGGCTTTACATTGAGTGACAAGCCAGATTGTTTCCTGTAAGGCAAGAAACCATTTACACTGCTGAGTGGTAACCATATAACCAAACCATACGCGCTCCCTACGTGTTAACAAGTGGGTTGGTGGAGGGTTAGTGCCCATCCCCTTAAGATAAATAACTCAAAGTCAAATGGCCACCCCTTAGGCCGCTTTCACACGAGGCCACCGGTGGCCTCAGTTAGTTGCCTCCCATAGTTTTCAATGAAGCCTTTCGTACGAGGCCACTGCTGTTGCCCGGCCGGCAACCAGCTCCCAGCGGTGGCTCGCTCGCGCAACTAGTGTCCGCCACTGGCGGTTGCTGCCACTCGCTGTAAAGCATTTTATCAAATCGGAGCATTCATATGGCGCCACCAGTAGCCGGCCCCTTCACACTGGGCCACCAGTGGAGGCCATAGGTGGCGGCAACAGGCGGCCTCGTGTGAAAGCAGCCTTACAGGATTATGGCGTCTGGCAATAGATAGATAGAGAGACAGACTTTCAAGCACTATGTGATTCTTCCTTCTGTATATATGAGTATAACGTGTGTTTCCAAAGAGTGGCGATTCTTTATAAATAAATTATCTAATATCTAATAATGTGTGTGTGTGTGTGTGTGTGTGTGTGTGTGTGTGTGTGTAGCACAGCCAAAACTGGAAAAAGGATTTTGATGAAACTTGGCAAGGTGGTTGGAATTGGTTCCCAGATGGGCCACTTTCTGTTTGATGTCAACTGATAATATTTTCTTAGGGATATTTTGGACCCAAAAGTTTGTCCTCATTGGTACAAAAATACATGCACATGGAAGAGGCAGCAGGGCATTTCTGTGGAGTTTCATGCATCATGAGAGAGAGAGAGAGAGAGAGAGAGAGAGAGAGAGAGAGAGAGAGAGAGATTATATATCTACAGTCCCATGTCTATTACTTTGCTAATGCTACGAACAGATAATCTAATTCAGCACAAGATGGTGATAACTGTGGTGGTGGTGGTGGTGGTGGTGGTAGTTGTAGTGGTGGGGATAGCCATGATGGTGATGGTGGTGGTGCTAGCTGTGCTCATAATTGTGGTGATGGTCTTAGTGATGGTAGTTGTGATGATGATGGTGGTAACTGTGGTGGTGGTGGTGTTGATGGATATAACTGTGGTGATGGTGGTGATGGTGGTAGCTGTGGAAGCTGTGGAGGTAGTAATTGTGATGATGATGGCAGTGGTAGTGGTAGTGGAACTGACTGCTGTGATGATGATCGTTGTTCTCGTAGCTGTGGTGGTGGCAGCTGGTCGCTGTGATGATGACGGTGGTGGTGGTAGCTGTGGTGGTAGTGGCAATGGTGGTGGTTGCTGTGGTGATGGTTGTGATGGTGGTGGCAGCTATGATGATGATGGTGGTGGTGGTGGTGGTGGTGGTAGCTGTGATGATGACAGTAATGGTAGCTGTGATGGTGGTGGTGGTACCTGTGATGATGGTGATAGTGGTAGCTATGGAGGTGGTGTTGGTGATTGTAGCTATGATGTTGATGGTGGTGGTGATGGTAGCTGTCGTGGTGGTAGCTGTGATGATGATGGTTGTGGCGGTAGCTGTCGTGCTGGTGATAGTGGTAGCTGTTGTGACAGTGGTGGTGGTGGTAGTGGCAGCTGTGATGATGATAGTGGTGGTAGCTGTGGTGGTGTTGGTTGTGGTGTTGGTGGTGATGACGGTGGTGATGGTAGCAGTGGTGATGCTGTTGGTTGTGGTAGCTGTGGTGATGGTGGTGGTGGTAGCTATGATGATGGTGGTGCCGTGGTGGCGGCTGTGATGATAGTAGTGGTTGTAGCTGTAGTGGTCGTTGTGGTGATGAGGATATTGGGGGTTGTGGTTGTTGTGATGGTGGTGGTGGTAGCTGTGGTGATGGTGGTTGTGGTGGTAGCTGTGGTGATGGTTGTGGTAGCTGTCGTGGTCGTGGTGGTGATGAGGATATTGGGGGTTGTGGTTGTTGTGACGGTGGTGGTGGTAGCTGTTCAGCAACGGCTTTCATTTGGGCAACTGCTTTGCCACCACATCCAAAGAGAAAAGTGCTTCAGAGACGGCTCTAATTTGGCAAATGCTGAATGGCCCGTTTGGGCCTCGAGGCTCGTTTATATAAGCTACCATATATTTCCTACTATGATGTCTGCTGACCTGTTTACCTGTGTTCACAGGAAAAATATTTAAATGGTCAAGGAAAACTCGTGTACCATACTAACCTTCAAATGTATTGCAAATAGGCAGATATACAGAATGTTATACCCTCCTGTCGTTATTAGATCAGATGACAAGCAGATTGCATATTTGTTTATCTATTCATTTATTTATTTTATTGACTTAGTAATATTAGTAGTTGTCGGTGGTAGTAATAGTGGTAGGTAATGGTGACAGTGGTTATACTATAGTCTCACCAATCTAAAACCTAGGTTTGGGTGGAGTCTAGCCGGGGATTTCCCGGCGTACAGCGTTGCCTTGTTTCCTATACTCTCATTGGCTAGTGGCTGACCTGACACCGTTAGAGTTCGTCCGCTCCCATCTCGCCACCTGGCCTGACATGACTTCACCCACTTCTGTGTGTGTGTGTGTGTGTGTTTGTGTGTGTGTGTTTGTGTATGTGTGTGTGTGTAAAGACAAACTAGTTTAAGTTATAAATATAATCAAAATAATGAATTTAAAAGTCGCATTCTCTCTCTCTCATTTAATTTATTTTTTTTTACCTGGTTATAGCCTTTAAATTACACTCTACATATTAAAACTTAGACTTTCTTTCCACACCACCCAAGAGGTAAAAGTCACGGCCCGTTTTTTTTTTTTTTTTTAAGAGGTTTCCCCGATAGGCCTATTCCTCTTCTCTTACAGCATGTAAGAAATTATCATGAATCCTCCTCATCAGAAGAGGTGAGAGTGATTTTCTTGGGAGACGTAAACTCTGGAGAGTTGTTTTCTTCATTATCTCTTGCTTCTCTGCGTATTGCTTCAATCCTGCTCTTGCTAAGTCCTGTTGCTGCAGCTGTTCGATGAATTGCCCTTGACACATCATCGAAAATTCCTCCGTACTGCTTCTCCTGCAGAAAATACTGGCTTACGTTGAAGGCCATTTCTTTGGCTTGACTATGTAGATGCGAGCGAGTTGGCGTAGCTGCCATTGTGTCTGCATCAACATAGAAAGTGAATAGTGGAAGCACCTGACAGAAGCTTAAATCTCCCTCCAATGGATTAACTCCCAGTATGGGCCTGGTGTTGCCGCTCGTGAGTGTTTTAACTTATTTATTTCTATTAAGAAAATAGCGTATGTTCTACTGATTCCTTCAAATTATATTATAAACGTAATTGTTACATTACTTACCCAACTTAGAACTACCGTGAAAGTCGGTAAAAGTAACTAAATTTTTTTCAGCACCACTGTAAAATATGTATGCCACGTTTCTTTCTTGATGTACAAGAGCCATATGCATTACAAGTTTACCTTCCTTTTATATGCTAGAATACTTACGTTTATATTGTATTAGTATGTGTGTACCTATCTGTGATGCCTATTACATATATAACAGAATCTACTCATCGCTCGTTTAGGAAGTATGGCATGGCTGCACCCAGCGACAGACTCCACCCAAACCTGGGTTTAAGATTGGTGAGACTATAGTGGTAGCTGGTGATGATAAATTGTGGTGGTAACTAGTTGATGATGGTGTAAATGGTGGGAGTTGGCTGTAGTAATGGCGGCACTTGTTATTGGTGCTAATGGCCGTAGCTGATGGGTTGTAATTGATGATGTGGTGGTGACAAAAATGGTGGTAATTAATTGTGGTGAAATAGTGGTGGTTGGTGGTGGTAGTAATGGTAGTTGCTGATGTTGGTGGTAATGGTGGCAGTTGATGGGCAGCTGGTGATGGTAGTAATGGAGGTTGACGGTGGTGGTAATGGTGGTAGCTGTGGCCGTAGGTAGTGGTGGTAGTTTGTGGTGGTCGTAATCATGACTGTTGGTTAAGGTGGTAATGGTGGTGCTGGCAGCCTAACAGTGGTTGTGGTAGTAGTTGATGGTAGTTGTAATGGTAATAGTTGGTGGTGTTCATTGTAATGATTGTAATGGTGGTAGAAATGGTTTTTGTTATTGCTAGTGGTAATAGATGTAGGTAGTGGTGATAGCTGGTAGTAGTAATAGTGGTACTAAGTGATGAATGTAGCACTGACTGTTGACGGTGGCAGGAATTATGGCTTTTGTGGTGGTATTAACAGTGGTAAATAGTAGTGGTGGTTGGCAGTGGTAATTGTGGCAGTTACAATTCTGGTTCAGTTAGTTATAGCATAAGTGTCGTGGAATTATAAGAAAAAGGTAGGAATGGTAATAGTTTTTAATAGTGGAGGTTATGACGTGATGGTGTGGATTGTGGTGCCACTTGCGTATTTTGAGAAACACTCCTATACAGGGTAATAACTGGGCATTGTTGCCTCCAAGAATGAAGGAAGACGCAGGAAAAGGCTGCTGCGAACCTGCCCTGCCCTTTACGATATGTTATATACTAGATTGGGTATGGTCAGTGTGTGTGTTCGTTTCGTTTCGTTTCGTTTTTAAAGGCTCCAACATGCTTGCATGTGTCGGCCTTGGTCACCTAATGGCGGCTCTCCACGCTGCACGATCCATTGCAGCCTCCCTGTTCAGTCCCTTAACCCTAAGGTTACACTTAATGACCTCGTCCCATGTCTTTCTCGGTCTACCCCTCATAACCCCACCCCCATTATTAACACTTCTCACCTTCCTCATCCAATTATCATCCCCCATCCTCTCCACATGACCAAACCACCTCAATCTACCTCTCCTCATCACAACACCAATACACTCCAGTCCCATCCTACCTCTCAACTCTTCCATTGTAAACCCAGCCCCTTCAGGCCTTGGACGCAGGGACGCACTGCACATCCACCTAATCATTGTCATTTCTGTACGTCTGAACCGGCGAATGTCTTCCTCCTTCACTGCCCAGGTCTCACTGCCATACAGCATTACACTCCTAACACATGCTGCATACAAAGACCCCTTAGCACGTAGGGAGAGCCCTCTCAATGTCAGGAGAGGCAAGAGCTCCCTGAACTTCTTCCAACCACTTCTCACCCTAGCCACAGAGCTAGCTCCAGCCCCACCTCCAGCACACAACATGTCTCCCAAATAACAAAACTCTTCCACACACTCAAGAGATTCACCAGCAAGTTCAATCCTTTCACGTCTGACGATCTCCACCTGCTCACCCCGGCACGCCGTACACATAAAATCAGCATTATCTCGCAGTCTACCTCTGATACCACTACATCTCTTATGCACCCATTTATCACACACAGCGCACAAGATGGAATTACTTCCCACGCCCTTGTGGCAAACTGCACATGGCCACTCTCCCTCATCTTTGACAGTACCGCCACCAACCCTAGATATCATCACTTTTGTTTTATCTGCATTTACCCTTAAACCCTTTTGCCCTATACCATCTCTCCACTTCCTAAACCTTTCCTCCGCCTCCCTTTCATTCTCTGCAATCAACACCAAATCATCAGCATACAACAACTCCCACGGGAGTCCGTTTCTAAAGTCACGTGAAAGGGCTTCAAGTACCATGATAAACAACATGGGACTCAAGACTGACTCCTGATGCACACCAACATTCACGGAAAACTCATCACTCAAATCTCTATTCACTCTCACCTGGGTGTGAGCACCCACATACATGGCCATAACCACCCTAACCAGCCACTCCTCCAAGCCAAGCTTTCTCATTGCCCACTTCACCACCTCTCTAGGGACTCTGTCAAAGGCCTTTTCCAAATCAACAAAAACAAAATAAAGATCCCTTCTCCTACCAAAATATTTTTCCTGAAGCTGTCGAACAATGAATATGGCATCAGTGGTCCCCCTACCTGGCATAAACCCAAACTGCATCTCATCAATATTCACTCTTTCTCTAATCATACCTTCTAAAACTCTCTCCATTACCTTCATTACCTGATCTAAAAGCTTTATACCTCTATAATTTCCTCTTTCCAGGGAAAATAAGTCACTGCACTGTAGAGTCCCATTTTCTCTAGTTCGTGAGCCGACCTGTTAGGATTCTGTAGACCTTGGCTGGGTCAGTAATGTCATTCCTTCATGCACACCTAACTCCGTCCAACCCTCCTCTTCCCCATCCGTCTTCTCCACCCTCACCCACCCTCCATCCACCCTTTCTGACGATGATGAGTGGTATTTTTTCTCACTGTTTATGCTATGCTGTACGTAATTAACACATTTTTCTCACGAAATGGTAAAATTAGATACCAAATAAATTAATAAATGTGGTCAGTATATAACCAGACTCGTATGTAATCGTCCTGCTCTTAGTAATATTGGCCATAACGATGACAGGTCATGGCTGCAGTTCACAGTGTGACCTCAATGCAAACTCTATTAACACATCCTCCCACTATTCACAGTCATGTAGGAAGGAACACAATATTTGTAAGCAGCACTACATGACGTGCATTCCCCCTTTTAATTACTCAATGAAAAGACCATCCCACAGGCATTATGAAGTGTAGTTTTGTGTGAGCTGACAGGCCTCTTGAGGAAGAGCCTATAATTTCGAAGACTTTGGCTGAAAGGTTGTTTGACCCACTTAGTGACTGATAATTTGCGGTGTTTCTTTCTTTCTCTCTTTCTTTTTGTGTGTGTGTGTATGTGTGTGTGTGTGTGTGTGTGTGTGTGTGTGTGTGTGTGTGTGTGTGTGTGTGTGTGCCCAATTCAGGAAAGTAAGTTGAGGTGAAGATGTTGTTGTTAAGGATGATGGTGATATCACTTGTCATTATCAGTCACGTGGTACATGAACAGCTTTCAGCTGGCCTTTCCCTTCTCCACTTCAACGAATGTTTGAAAAGCACGTTTATAAAATGTACCATGATAATTTACTTACCTGAGTTCCTTTTCCGATTAATTTTGCCTTATGAATTTCGACCATCTTGGCATATATTCCGGTCTCCACTAGCCGGGTGAGGTGATCGGAGATGATGGTGGTGTAGGCAGTGTTGCGTCGCAGGAACCACGCCAAATAGCCTTTGTAGAGCTGTGAAGATGTACAATAATCATCACCTCCTTGTACAGGACACAGTCATAATAAACTTAACTCTATATCAGCTGCATTGATTAATGTTTACTCCATTATAACACTGCAGTGTTTCAAGAGGAAACTGACTTCATGAAGTTTATTATGTACTGTGACATCACAACTTTTATGACAAAATAAAAATTCACTTCGAACGAGGCCAAGGATGTTTACCTTCTCATTCAAGACGTAGGTAGAACGCGTAATCATTTTATTATGTAAGTTGTAGATGAGATAATCAAAAGAGCAAATCAAGGCATGAGTACCAGCAAGAACTTTACTAAGCAGGAATCCATAAGGGTCCAAATCATTACGTTTTGTGTCTAAAAACAGCTTATCCCCCAGGGTTGCCAGAGTGGGGTTCTCGGAGGACTTCAGGGCATCACGCACCATATCTCCGTATTCAGCCATGGAAGGTCTTAGTATGTGGTGGTCGGGGAAGAGACAAGAATGAGAGGTTAGTCGTTGGTAAGGATGAAGGAAGGATTTATTCTTTTCCAAATGAACTTCCTTGCCTAGACTTGTATCCAGCATAAGAGTGTCCTTTCAGCACAAATACAGTCCCCAAGGAAATGAAATATTTAAAACTAATTTCGGCCTCAGCACCAGAACCCTTACTACCTAATGCTTCTGGCAACTGGGTTTAGCACAAAAACCTACAAAGACTGTACGTGACGAGGACGTGGCAAGGTTGCATTGTGTAAGCGGCATCGTTGCAGGTTATTATTTTGCGTGATTTGTTTTTGGCGGATACTTATAACGTGGCGAGTAGTCCTCATGTAATTCTGGTCAATAATACATAGAACCACAAAACATCACACGAAGTTATCATTTGCAACCACCAATTTTCATATAGTAATCAAGAATGACTCTGCCTGATGGTTACAAAAGCCTTCTGTTCCTAACAGGTATCGGTGAGAAAAGATTATCATCTATGCTCGGGATGAAAACCAGTGAGTGGGCAATGAGAGAGGGACAGTGGTGGGGAGGCGAGGAGGAAAATCCATTGTGAGGGAAGTATGGAGAGTATCAAGATGGTTGAATGGCGAAGTATGATATGAAATTCAGAATAATATTAAAAATGTACCCTCATAAAAGCAACCAAACATCATGCATACTTGCTACATATTACCACGCTAGGATCCCAAAAGCAGTCTTGTATAATTCTTGCCGTGTTATGTAAACCTTTTATTATGCAATGATCTCAGGCATAAAATTTTAACTTATATCCTTAGTATATAAAGAATAAGCTTGCATAATTTCCTATTGCTTTTTAGTAAATACCACCAACTTAAGTACCTTTCTGCCTACTAGCCTACTTTTTATTCAGCCTGCAGACATTCCTGCCTCCCTGCCTACCTACCTTCCTAGTTACTTCCTTACAAACTTCTCTACCATTCTTCGCGCCTACCTTCTTTCCTTGCTACCTTCCAACCTACCTATACACCCTACCTACGCACCTGCCTGTTCATAATGTACAGTGCGCTAAGAGCCTCGACTATATCTTACGAAATTTCCTTTTTGTCAAACAGAATGGGAAGTCTACACTGAGAATGGAAAATATATCATGGACGTACATAAAAGTACGGCCTCATCAAATTACTTTGTAAAGTAAATTTGTTTCATCTCGTTCCTCTTCGTCCTTCATTTCTATCCATGTTCATTTATATGTGTTAAATGGAAATTGTCTAAGGTGCCAGGTGAGAAAAAAACACAGACCATACCAAACACTTACACTACAAACTAACCAAATGAAATGATCATCAGCTTTGTCATTAAATGCGATATAATTACCCAGTTTCCTTGATTCAGTTCAGAAAATGTATTCTATGCTTTAGGCATAGAAAACCCTATCTATCTATCTATCTATAGCCAGTAACCCTAATCTATATGGGGGTGGCCGTTTGTCCCTGAGTTAGTTGTTTTACGGGGAGGGGCACTAACCCTCCGCCAACCCACTTGTTGGTACGTAAGGAACACGTGTGTGTTGGTTATATATATATATATATATATATATATATATATATATATATATATATATATATATATATATATATATATATATATTGTTACGGAACAGCGAAAGATAATGTACACTTTAAGTGAGAATACTAAAAATCACTACTGTCCCGTAAAGTTCAAGGTTCAAAACAAAAGAGTTAGGTAAAATTACAAGTTAAAGTTTAATGCTCAAACTAACAACAAAACATTCAGGACTCATAAGGATAATGTAATGGCAAAAAATGGGTTAAATATATGGTTAACTGCAATAGCCTCTATTAACATGAAATTAGCAAGAGTAAATTTACCTAAGTCAGCCCTAATAAAATGAAAATACACTGGGTAATGCTCAGTTAATGCAAGATAAATTATTACAGATACAAAATATTATCTAAAATGATTGACATAAAACCTTACATTAATTACAAAAACCTCACTAGGCCTACAAATTAATACCCTATGCTATACAGTACAAGAACAAAATGTAATAACACTCATACTCAAATTACACAGCTGCTAGATGGTTGGAGACTTCCTGAGCACTCACAACAATAACTGTACAGGGGAGGACAGAGATGTGAACAAAATGAGGAGTAGATCTAAGTGGCAATGATGCAGAGACTGAGCTCATTATATAGGGGCCAGCAGAGCATGATACAACTTGTAAGAAGGACGTGCAAATGAAGCCATGGGGACAAAGAGTTGACAATCCCGCTCTGAACAACAGAAAGGACGACTTACTCTACTATAACGGTAGAAGGGGGGGACTGAGGCAGAACACGTTCGTGATCAAACAGGCAGCACACTGTACGTTAGAATTACACAAAGGATGATGAAATCATAGGGTATGTAACACTTCCCCACAAAGAAAAAGAAATTTACAAAGGAAATTTCTTATTACTCTAAAACAATCTGTCTAAAGTCTAGATAAGCAATCTGCAATAACATTTTCTTTCCCCTTGACATGTTGTATGTCTAATGAATACTCCTGAAGAAGTAGACTCCATCTTGTCAATCTCTGATTTTTATCTTTAAACTTACTAAGGAATTTCAGTGGGTTATGATCGGTATAAATGACTGTGGGGTCAAAACCAGAACACAAATAATATGAAAAATGCTGTAAACCCAAAATCAAGGCCAAAAGCTCTTTCTCAATAGTTGAGTAGTTCTTTTGAGGTGGAGTGAACTTCTTACTGTAATAAGATACAGGGTGTTCAAAACATGAGATCTCCCTAGCACGTTCAGTCATAGGTACTTGCCAGTATCCCTTTAACAAATCAAACTTACTTATGTACCTAGCCTTTCCGATCTTGTCTATGCAATATTCCACAATAGGGAGAGGGTAAGTGTCTGTTTTGGTTATCTGATTAACACGCCTGTAGTCGATGCAAAGCCGCTGTGACCCACCTGGCTTAGGGACTAGAGTAACAGGAGAACTCCACTCGCTCTGACAGGGCTCAATCATCTTGTGGTCCAACAGGTAGCCAAGCTCCTTCTGGATGAGAGGAACTTTCACTGGGTTCACATGGTAAGGAGGCAGTTTAATTGGCTTTGCGTCTCCAACATCGACATCATGCATCAACACAGTGGTTCTTCCTGGAGTGGCACAGAACACTTGCGGTTACTCCTGCAGTAATGCCGAAAACTCCTGCCTTTCCTCGGGAGGTAGATGAGAAAGCTTAGTCTGGAGATCATTCATGATATCAGGATTCTTCCCCAAACTATCACTCAGGCTCATACTACATGGGAGAGCTTCACTTGCAGACTCGGGTGGAACAGCTACAGTGCAGACTGGATTATTTTCGTCCCGCCTGTGATATAACTTTAGCATGTTGATGTGACATAGTTGCTTGCTCTTTCTACGATCTGGTGTGGCGATGACATAGTTGACATCACTGAGTTTCTTCTCCACGAAATAAGGACCACTAAACTTGGCTTGAAGAGGTTGCCCATGAACTGGTAGCAGAATCAAAACCTGATCTCCTGGCTGAAAGTGGCGTAACCTGGACTTCTTATCATACCAAGTCTTCATCTTCTCCTGAGCAGCTCCTAAATTCTCTCTCGCCAGCTGTAAAGCAGTGGACAGCCGATCTTTGAACTTCATCACATACTCCAGCAGGTTGACGTCATCTTCCTCCGACAGCCAGCATTCCTTGAGTAGCTTAAGGGGTCCTCTTACTTCATGGCCAAACAGTAGTTCAAAAGGTGAGAAGCCCAGTGATTCATTTGGAGATTCTCTTGCGGCAAACACAACGAATGGAAGACCTTTATCCCAGTCTTTCTGATATTCCAAACAGTATTTCTTGAGCATCAATTTGAGTGTTTGATGATATCTCTCCAACGCTCCTTGGGTCTGGGGATGGTAAGCTGAAGACGTGATCTGGGTGATGCCCAACTCTTTCAGAGACTGCTTGAAAACATTTGACATGAAATTACTTCCCCGGTCTGACTGTACCACCTTGGGCAGACCAAACTTTGTGAAGAACCCTAGCATTTCCTTAACCACGTTCTTTGCTGAGATATTTCTAAGTGGAATGGCTTCAGGATAACGAGTAGCCATATCAATCAGGGTCAACACATAAGAAAATCCTGAAGAAGTCTTAGGAAGAGGGCCCACAATATCCACCAACACACGGGTGAAAGGCGCCTCAAATGGAGGAATGGGAACTAGAGGTGTAACCTTTTCGGTCTGATTACACTTCCCCACAACTTGACAGGTGTGACAAGACTTACAGTACCAGGAAACATCCCTGAAGATACCTGGCCAGTAGAAGTGTTTCAGAATGCGTGCCCCAGTCTTCCTCACTCCAAGGTGTCCTGCCAAACTGGAATCATGAGCCTCTCTAATCATATCCTGCCTACAAACACGAGGGATGACAACTTGATGTACAACCTCCCATTCACAGTCGGCTGATGCTGTTGGGGGTCTCCACTTCCTCATAAGTACTCCTGACTTTATATAATAACAAGTAGAAGCACCGGCTGACTCTTCCTCACTGCAAGCAGAGTTAGCTAGACCTTTCAACTCAGGGTCAGCAACCTGCAACTCAACCAACTCTTGACGAGACAAATTATCAACACTACGGGGTACTGCCTCATCTGGTGAGTGGTCCAAATTAGCAAGAAAAGTGTCAGCTAGGATAACATCATCATCATCATTATCCTCTAAGTCACCAGTAACTTTAGACTTAGCCCTAGTGACAGCACATGCAGGGAACACATCAGGGACATCGCAATCCCGGGTCGCAGCCACTGGCTCACT